>NC_056728.1:1256950708-1256985708 GCF_019279795.1 Protopterus annectens
GGTACACGCAAGTACTTATCTATCATGACATGGTAGGTAGAACTGGGTAATACCCGTTCATCTTTGGCCCATCCTGACAAGGATGCCTTGGACCATGAATGGGCAGATTTTGGGCAAATGCTCTGACCATTAGTAGGGTTGCCACCTTTTCATATGGCCAGGATGGGATATATTCGGGACACACATCAGATTTTACAGGCCAACACATACCCACGGTCAGTACAACGGATAGTACTTTTGTTCTATGCCTAAATGTAAGCTTATTGTTGTAGCAGTTCAGCTGCTTCTTCTGTTTTGTTTACTTGCTTATTCTGTTCCTTGTAACATGTAGGTATTTTACATATGGAAATAAGTATTGTATGTGACTATTACATAAGATTTGGGACATAATTATGTCCTACGATCGCAGGACATTTTGCATTTATAATGGTTTTGGTATGAACACAACTGCCCAGAGGGGGACTGTCCCTCACAATGTGGGACAGGTGGTAACCCTGACCATTGGGCTAGGTTTAGGTATTGGCGGCACGCTAACACGATGCGTTTCACTTCCACTTGGTATAACTATCGACACTACAATGGAATACAGGCACGGGGTTTTAAAATGTCATTTGTTCAAGGGATGGGGACTCAATATTCAGCTACGTGCATTTGTGTTTGCTTCTTATTTTTGTGTTCACAAAACTGTCTTGCATGCTTTGCATACGTTTCAGTATCCACGGGCACTGACAGGTGTGATTACTATTAGAGGCAGGCTGTACTATTCAGCATTTTAGGTTGCACGTAAGCAGCCGACATGTCCAAGCCTGCGTGCGGTGCTTGGACACGCCCCCTGCACTCGCGCACATTTTCTATGCACGTGGATGTGGTGGCAACGAGCCTTCATTAATATGCATATGACGCTACTGCACCATCTCTCCGCTGCACGGTCGGCGCAAGCCTAATGCCGTCCTTGCGCTGAGCTTCATGAATCCCGGGGAGTGTGTTTTAGGAAAGCTGTGAATTGCACAGCAGATAAGATGGACTATTTAGAAAGAAAAGAGGATTATAATTTTTGTATACAGGGGTATCGTTTTTATGGGCACCCCGACTGATCATTAAAGAATAGAAGAGGGTGACAGGAAAGATTAAAAGGGGGTGACAAAACCAATAGGGGAACACAAAATGGGGAAACATCAAGAGAGTTTGAGTTGAAGGAGGTGGGAGAAGATGGGCACTATGTTTTTGTTAAGGGATAGACCCCACCCCCCATTTTCTTAGTTTTTTTTTTTTTTTTTTTTTTTTTTTATGAGAGGCTACTGTAGGTGGGAAACAGGGAAGATGGTAATGAAGAAAGGGCTGAGCAACTACCAGCTGGAATCCCAGTCCACAGAGCCTCAAATATGTCCACTGCCAGATGGTGTTGCAGTGGAGGACTCTGATGTTGAGGGGGTAGGAGTCCAAGATGGTGCGGTTGTTGGCACCAACTGGGAGAAAGTGTCTTCTACATGCTGAAGATAAGCTTTGACTGGCTGATTTCTCCTGTCCACTACCTCCACCAATACATCCTTAACCAAGCTCCAAAGCCCACTTTCTGTGAGGCTTGTCAGGTTACCAAATGCCAGACTGCCATTCCAACCCTGCGAGTATGTCCCCAAATAGCCAGAGGTGAGCATCCCCTAGTTTGGGAGGAAAGTGCTTGGTCTGCTTCTGAGGGATTTGAGTTGTAAAATAAGAAAATAAATAGGAGAGAAACAAAACAAAAAAGGAGAAAGAAATGTCTAAGCAAAAAAAAAAGGGGGGGGTGGACAGAGACAAAACGGGAAAAGCACAACAAATCCACACAACATGCCATTTCACACACTATTTTAATCCTGCAGTGATTTTTTTTATTGAAGTAAAACTTATGTATGTAAAGTGTTTATTCATACAATGGGGATAGGGATTTGGGAAGTGCTTTTGTACTTGGGAAGAATGTTACGAATAGTGCTTATGCATACTTGTGATGAATCCAAATAGCAAAGCTTTTGAATTCTGGAAGGGGTGTGCATTGCTCTCTGATTATGCACTTGCAATACATTGAAAACAATACAAAAATACTCTGTAATTATTACAAGTAATCAGATTAAAAATCAGGTTAGAAAACGCCAGCTTAAATTGGTATGCTTTCAGTTGCGTTGGTTTCACCAGCAAAGCTATAACAATATTTTCCTTATGAGTAATACAAAAAAAACAGTTGTAAAAACTGTACTTTATTTACTTTTGTTGCTACATTTACATTAATATAATATTTTCCTTATGAGTAATACAGAAAACAGTTGTAAAAACAGTACTTTATTCACTTTTATTGCTACATTTACATTAGTCTAATGATTTCTTATAAATACCAAGAACTAGTAAGATAAAAATATTCTCTTGGACCCTTGTTATACTTAGCAGAAGATTCCACCAATCTCTACAATTTTCTCTATTGTTACTGGCTGTTTATATCTGTTTATATCTATTTTTTCCTCAGCTATGGTTTAATGAGAGAAGACAGATATTTATATATATTCAGGTTTACCTGAATTTGAATGTCTTCTACATATAAATATATTTGTATTACTGTCTAAACAATAACTCCTTTTTTTCTTGCATATGCATATCTCACCACAGTACTGTGCTAATACTCCCTTTCATTCAAGAGAAGAATAATAAATATGAAATGTATCTGGAATGTTGTTTTCAAAACGTATGTAACACTGTGTTCTGGTATAACTAATTTACAAATACAGAACTGCAGCAAGTTGTGGAAGTGTGCATTTCATTTTCTGCAGAAATAAGTCTGATTTGATAGGTAATATTAAAGTAAAACAGCATGTTCTCAGAAAAGGTTGTGCTGGTCATTCAGTTGGCACAGTAACCCCCACTTTCCTCCCCCAACCTGCAATCTAACTAGGGTGTGGTGCAGGGTTGCCAGTTTTGCGGTTTTCTCACCAAATGGACTGCTTTGGAAAGTTGGTTGCAGGAAATTTGGAGCAGTTGCTAGATGCGGTTTTTGGGGCTGACAGCTGTTGTGGGTTGCAGTTTTTTGGGCTGGATTAATGTATTTACTAGAACTTAGTGACTTCTTGGCCTGGAAGGTGGAGCCGTGATGGGAGTGGGAAGGCCAAAGTCATGTGACAGGTCAGGTGGCTTGTTGGCTGTGTTGCTGCTGTGCGCTGTGCCCTGTTTGTGCTCTAGTTAGTGTGCTCATGCTGTCATATGGCGTGAGTTACGTGACATGAGTCTTTCTTTCCTTCATAAACTCGGCATCTATGGGTGATGAGGTGGAGGCTTCTATGGATCGGGAGCTTTACAAGTTACAATAGGGTATTTTTTTATTTCCATTCCCCTATTATTGTCTGTATTCTTTTCTTACTCTTCTTCTTTTACTTTCTTAACAAACATCAGTGGGATCTGAAGACAAATCTCCCTGAACTAATGGCTGAAAAAGACAACATTGGCCCTTCTTTCTACTTTCATGCATGCCAGGCCAGGCCCATTTTTCCCAAAGCCATGAAATTGTTGACAGCTAATAGATGTAGGTAACACAGTGATGGGCACGTATCTCTATTGCTATACTTTTCTAGGTTTTCATATGGAGCGGGCAGTAGCTGACCAAATGTGTTGAGCAGTTAACAACTGGGGAACTACCGTCTCCTAAATCTTGGGAGGAGAAGAAAAGGAAGGAAAGCAAGGCAGTTTGCGCGAGTGTGCGGCAGTTGCTTTACTGTTCTGTTCGTCTTCAGTTGGAGTTAGTCCCTTGTGATGACAACATTATTTTGTGGATATATTTTTCAAGATTAGCTGTTTTTCTGTTTGTTTTTAAGTTCAAGTTTACGTTTTAGTATGGTGTTTTTTGTGGACACTTAAATGAGTTAAGAGAACAGAATTAATGTGTTGTAGTTGTGTTAAGCTGTTGGCATAGTGTTAAACTTAAATGGAGGGTAGTAACTAATCAGGTACATGATCATTCTTGGCCATTTGAATTTTACATTTAGTTTAAAGCTGCTTGCTTCATAGTTTGCAAAAGGGGAGATGGATTTAGCCAGGGTTGCTTTAAAATATTGAAAGTTGTTACAACTCACTTGGCATGTACTTATCCTTTTACTGTGGTATTTAATTGGCTCAGGTTTTTTTCTAGCATCAACTAAGGTAAACCTTAAAGTAAAGACATGCTACTGTTTTTTAGATTGTCAGTCTAGCCAATGAAATAAGTCTGCACTGCAGCCTTTTGCTGTCCTTCACTCACCCACTCACCCTCTAAGTCTTTAAAGGCTGCATTGTCTATGTATTAAGGACTAAGGCCCTGATAGAGAGACTGAAGCTGAACTCTGTCATGAATACTGTAGCTGAAACAGAAAAGACCCCTTTGCTCCCCATCTAGCTAAAGACTGACCCCTCTCCCAAGGAGTGACAAGAAAGGCAAAATGTGTGTGTTTTAGGTAGGTAAGCCAGAGTTTGAGGTGCTACAAAGAAGAACTGAACATTAGGGAAGAAAGCATGATTAAGAAACATGGAGGGAGAATTTCCTCTTTTGCTGTACTGATTTCTGTTTTGCTATCAGTAGTCAATATATTCCTACCCCTCTCAAAAATCAGGACTGTGAAATAAAGCCATAAACAGGGACAATTTTTAAATATTGCTCTTACAAACTTAGAAAGTTGATAGAATAACAGATTTTGCATTAACATGAATTTTCTGAAGGGTGCGTTTGAAACTCAAATGTCTATCATTAGGTCATGCTTACTCAACCTGGTGATTTTTTTTGAATAGGTCACCAAAACAATGAATGAAGGCAAAATGGTACACACTGCATTCTTTGACCTAGCCAGAGCTTTTAACACAATTCCACAGTCAGGCACAGTAGTAAAGCTAAATGAACTGGGAATAAACCCATGTCACCTGTTGGATTGCCTTCTGTCTCATAAGATGCAGATAATCAAAATAGGGGAGAGTTACCTCCACAAAGAGACCAGTCACTAGTGGAGTCCCCCATGAATCTGTGTTGGGACCTCTCCTGTTTGCCATCTACTTTTCTGAAGAAAAAGACTGTACCAAAGGGCTTTGGCTGACTAAGTTTGCAGGTGACTACAAATTAGGAGCAGGCATTGAGTCTCCAAATGACTAACATCACCCTAAGAGTTAACCCAGTTGTTTGAGATTTGGGAATGCCAGCAGAGATACCTTACTAAAAGGATACAAGGTCTAAACAACATGTCATATATTGACCAACACATAGCCCTGTTACTATACTCTGTACTCATCAAACTGCTAACTGCCAGTTGTATAAGAAATGTGATAGAAACTTTGTGCCACTTTTACAGTCAGTAATTTAATTATGGTGCATGGCATCATTTATAATGTGTGAAACACAGTATTTTTTCATAACACAAGAGTAAATAAGAACAAAATTCCATAACTCAGCTATAATTAAAGTCATAATAAACTTTACTGTAACAAGAGACTGGACTTGATTAAAAAAATAATTTCATGGCTATCTGGGTAAGCAATGTATTCAATTACATCTGTGTTTCTTTTGTTTCTTTTTGGCTATACAGTTAGATTTAAGTCCAAGTGCAAACCATTCTGAGTCTGACAACAAGAAGCTAGACCTTTATGCTTTGATAACTTTCACATTATTTTGTTAGGAAAAACTAACTGTTGTCTGTATAGTTAAAACTATTGAAAAAGTATTGGAATCTGGCGGGGGGGGGGGGGGGCAGCGGGACTGCCTTTTTAAGATCAAAGTGTGACAGTTTTGTTCATAGTTATGGGAACATGGTCACAGTAGAGAAGCAGTACAGAAAAATCTGGGAAAAATATGCTACGTTAAAGGACTGGATATGCAGTGCGTCTGGTAATGACACTGTTACTTTCTGTTGGTATTGCAAATGTCACATTCATATCCATCATGGTGATTTAGTGAATCGTGGTGGAACGAAGAAACATAAACAGAATCCCACACCATTTTGAAATGCACAGACTTTACATGATGTCAGCTGTCATGTGAAAACTGTAGACAACACTGTCTAGGTAGCTGAGTTGAAGTTGGCAGCACATGTTGCGTGCCATTCCAGTAACAGTAGATCACTAGATTGTTAAAGACATTTCCGATAAAGACATAGCCCATCAACAAACGAAATGTTCCACACTCATCAAGTATGTTCTCGGCCCAGTACTGCATGAAGAATTAATCTGGGACTTAGTTCAGTTAGACAGTAAGGAGATGGCCTACTCCTTAATAATTGATGAAAACACTGACACTGGCTTGGAAAAACAGCTCTGTGTGATGGTGCGGTACTACAGTTGTTCATTAGGCTCTATTATCACAACATTTCTTGGAATAATATTGCTTGAATTGGTAAAAGCAGAAGGAATATTCAGTGCAATTACCAAGTTTCTTGAGTCATCTCAACTACCAATTAGTAAATGCTTGTGTTTAGCAACTGATAGCTGTAATACTATGTGCAAAAAATAATTCAGTCATAACATTGTTTTGTGATGTTTGCCCAGCTATTGTGTGCATAAAGTGTATGTGTCATTCAGTTTAACCAAGTTCATCTCATGCACTGAATTTGATACCAAGAAACATTGAATTCATAATATCTGAGACCTATAACAGGTTTGCACACAGTACCATTTGCGAGCTGAAATATAAGTGATTATTTGAATGCATTAATGTTGGACTTATTTGTGAGTAGTAACAATTTGTGGCTAGAACAGATGTCCCTTGCTAGACAGTTCAGCATTAATAAGTTATGTAGTGCAGGGCATTTTCGTGGATGATGAATTAGTTTATATGCTGTAATTAGTTGTGACTATGTTACGTAGTTGTGCAGTTCAAGTCAGTTTAATTGCTTTAAGTTATGACAATGGTGAGTCCTATGGGGGAGATTGGTGGCAAATTTGGCTGTTTTATTGTAGCACAAGGGGAAAGTTTCTTTATTTAAGTATTGTTTAAGTTTGTTAGGGTAGGAGCAGCATATAGGAGAGTTGACAGTAAGAAGGCAATGGCTAGAGCTTTTCTTGCAGTATCTGTAAGGAATCCATTGATCCTATAAATGGAGCCTAGTTCCTGGTGTGTATATTTAATGACGTGCACTATATGTTGGTCATTTTGAAATTGTCATCTATTAAAATGACTACAAGTTTCCTGTGAGATGCAGTTTTATTGACAGCATTATTTTTTTATTATTATTATTTGACTTTAGGGTAAATGATTGCTTTTGATTTCAGCAAATTTTTTGAGGTGAAAAGCATTTACTTAGTTTTCTTGGGGTTTAGAAAGAGGTTTGATTCTTTGAGTCAGGTTTCTACAGAGAAGAAAGATTTTTGGGTAATGACTTGGAGCTTATTTATTGTTGAGGCTGCACATATTAATGATGAGTCATCCGCATACTGAACTAAACCAGCATGGGGCGTGCAGGTGTAGATGTCATTAATAAATATATTAAATAGGAGAGGACCCAGGAGAGAGCCCTGAAGGACACCTGTAGTAACTGGTTGAAAGGATGAGTAGGGTTGTTGCTGTTTATTGCCATATTACCTTCCAGATAGGTAACTAAGTAACCATGACAAGGAGGCCTATTGAGGAGAGTTGAATGAACAGTTGTTGGTATGAGACAGTAGCCAATGCCTTTCGTGAGTCTAAGGACATGGTGGACACAAGCAGACCATCGTTTCTACTGTTTGCTGGCTTATTATACTGGTAAAATGTAGTAGAGTTGTACTGGTGCTGTGCTGAGGCCTAAAGCCATGTTGTGTGTCTGAGAGCAGGTTATTTGAAGTTAGGTATTGCATCAGCTGCATATGGATGCATTGTTCTAATATTTTGGAGAGGAGAAAGAGAATTGCTATTGTCGTGTTGTAATTAAACTTTGTACATGTGCCACTTGTGTGCAGTGGTATGATTTACGATTTGTTTCAACAGTGATGGGGCATATCTTTCTCCTATGGACCTATTAATTAGTATGGACAGAGGGAAGGCTATGACTTCTGTGGCCATTTCTAGGTAATGTGATTGTAGTTGGTATACAACTATGGAAGTAGTTTTCAGTTTTAGGAGCAACTTCATTAAGAGTGAGGTGGGTACTGGGCTAAAATTGAAGAGCTGTGGGTGGTTATGGATGGGCAGACTTAGAGAGAGGTGCTTAGATATACTCACATATATTCACCTTGAATATCTGAAATCACTGAGAACAACTCTCGTAAAATCATTTTCACTCAATCAATGCAACATAAAAACTCTTTCCATTATGATTACATGGACCAAATATACTAAACCACTTGACCACTTGACTGTAACCTGTGTGTGTGTGTGTGTGTGTGTGTGTGTGTGTGTGTGTGTGTGTGTGTGTGTGTGTGTGTATCTATATCAATATATATATCTATGTATCTATATTTAAATGATCGTAGTTCAGAACTTCGAATTTCATATGGCTGAAACCATATGACTGAAATTCTAAAACTTCAAACATTTAAACTGCGCTCAACATACAGTGCAAAATGGGAATATTCCCTTTTCCTCGCTGTAGTGCAGTCTCAGAGTTGGTATATTTTTATAGTGGGGGCTGCAGGGGGGCTTGCCCCCCTGCATATATGTGTTTTAATTTGTTTTTTTTCTTTTTTTAAATGTTCAAGATTACAAAGCTTCGATCAATTTTAATCATTAAACATAGACTGATGTATATATAGATAGATAGATACTTTTCTATTTTGTAGTGTGATTGTTGAATTGGTAGGGTTGTGGGTGGGGGGGCATACCCACACCATGAGGGAATGTAGGGGTACTGGCTTCCTGAAAAAATAAAATAAATAAATAAAATATCTGTTTTTAAAATGTTTTTCAAGTTACACTTTTCAATGCTGAGAACAAAATAAATCTTAACATTTTGTTTAGACTGACCCATGTATTTATATGACTAGTTAAGTGTTTAGAATGTTTTATGGTTTTATCTTAGCACTGAGAAAGAGTTTAAATGCAAAAGCTTTTTATTTTTTTATGAGAAGAATATGTTCCTTTTGTTATTTTCTTAGCATAAGAAAACAGGCAGATGGCAGTGAATGCTTCCTGTACTTTGTTTTATTTTTTGTGCAGTTGGGGTCCAATGGGCAAAGTACAACTGCACTTGAGTGATTGGTGCCTACTCCGAATAGACAAAATACCAGGGTATTAATCCCTAAGGCCAGCAGGCAATGTTCTACTAATAAGTAAAAGAAAAAAATACTTTATGCGTATAAATAGAAAACACTACTGTAAGCACATTATAATATAATAAGAAAGATCTATGTGATAATAATGTTATCTAAATATAGAAGTTAGGATTATTCACCTCAAAAGTACATTAATATGCTTTTATGTAAAGTACAAAAATATATAAGCAATTTAAATCAGCTATTCAAAATATATACCTTAAAGTAGTTTTAGCCTGGTGCACTTGCAGCTATACAGATGAATAAAACATGAAATCAATATGAAAAAACTAAATTCCCAAGGAAAGTAATGGCTTTGGCTTATTAGCACACCATCCTGATATAACAGCTGTACTGGACTATCTCCATATCTTGACCATTTACATAGCATAATTACACAGTTTTCCATGTAATTAATACTAGCAATATCTTTAGGAATTTTGAGTAGTACTTATGAGTAAAGTAGTGTAGTAGTAGTATTAGCAGGGAACTACATGAACTTCAGCAACAGTAACATTTTAAGAGATTACTTTTTTCAGTGAAGAAAGATACCTGACTTGGTTAGCTTGGCCAATAAATGTAGATCACCTGGGTATGACTGGGAATGGGGGTTGTAAGACAGAAAATCAGGTCTGTAAATATGAAGGACAGAGCATGTCTACACAGGAGCTAAGAGAAAGCAGTTTGCAAGACATTTACTACCAGGCAATAAAACAATGTATAAAAGTTAACTAAAAAACACTGTATGTAGTTCTGTACATTAATGAAATAATATAATACAAAACATTATAGTATAAGCACATTAATAAACTATTAATATATTTAGCAAATTAATCATTGTAGAGAGAATGATGCAGTCCTCAGTATTGAAGATGGGGTTACTATTGCTCAGGTAGCTTTGAAACCATGAGTTTTGCAGCTGAGGGACTAGTCTTTATGTATGCATTTAGCAGATGAGTCTTTGGAGAGGATGTGATGCAGTCCTGAGTACTGGAGTGTGGGGTTAGCTCTACTATATATGTAACGAATGAATCTTTGAAGAGAGAATGATGCAATACTGAGTACTGACAATGGGGGCAGCACTGCTCAACAATGATTCTCCGTAGACTTGCAGATAGATTGACAAAAGTATAAATGACTGGCTGTCTGAATGAATAAATGAAACACTTTGAATTTCAACTTTGAGAAGAAAAACACTAAAGTAATCCATCTACAATGACCATGGAATCATATAATGACCGAGTATGAAAGCAACCATCTAAAAAGGGTGCATATCTAGGATTTTTTGAAACTGTACATCAGTTTATACGTTAGCTTCCATCATATATTCCCTGCACACAAGTGTAGCCCCCTGGCCTCCACCACAGAGCATACATGTTTCTGGTCAGCATACATTTTCGATAATGAAAAAAAATATTAGGAACAGTAACATCAAAAACTGAAAAGCTTAAAAATATTTTGCTAACAAGACATACAGAAAAAGAGACATTTAAAAAAAATTGTAATATAATAAAGTAAAACTATGGCACATATGTTAGGGTGGGTCTATATCACATAATCGAACTGTCATAAGTTCGACAATGTAAATATCAAACCCAGAACTTTGAAATGCAAGAAGTTCAAACCCTCAGAACAGCGATTATTTTTCCCAGGGAAAACAATCGCTGTTCTGGCACAAAACAAACAAAAACAACGAACACTTCAAACTCCTTCTAATGTGGGGGGCTTCACCCCCCGAACCCCCCAACGTGGGTAACTGTGCCACCCACACACCCCTACTTAAATATACCAACTCCGAGATCGCACCACAGTGGGGGAAATAGCAAATCAGCGGAACAGTCCACCAAATTTTTTCCCTGTGAAAAAATTTGGTGTTCCACCGCTTCGTTATTTTGAGATTTCAAACTTCCGAGTTCAAAGTTTTGGCATTCGGACAGTTCAACATTTGGACTTATGATATACACCCATTAGGGTTTATGCTGCAAAATAGTTTAAAACATTTGCATGTTGTACATGACATATAGTTGTCTATACCCTTGCCTTATGGCACTCATGCTGAATCACATGCTTTGTTATTTTTGCAGTAGTAATGTTTGACTTGAAGAGACACCATCGCCACATAAGTAAGTTCATATTGACTTGCTTTCATAAGTGTTATTTGTATTTTTCCATGATAAGTTGTGAAAATGTTGTTTCAGTACTTTTATTCTATTAGCTGAGAAGAAAAACAAAAACTTTCAACTTTTTTGTTTTGGTCTTATGCATTTTAGGGCATCGTACTTTGAAAATTTGCCATAAAATTACTCATTTATAAGTTTGCTAATCAGGGTATAATACTAGTCCAAATGGACCATTTTCATGTTGAGCATGGATGTATAGTTCCACTCATTAGAAAATCATAGTGGCTCTACCCTTTAAAAGTAACAGTAACCATCTTCCACACAGCTACCTGTGTTCACACACACTGCCTGTTAATATCCTGGATACATGTTAGTTGAAGAAGGCTCACATATCTTCAACATACTTGGCTCAAAATTTGCTGTAAACAGACATAAGGAATCATTTGAGGAAACCCAAAGCTGAGTTTGCAAAACCCAGTTTTTTACAACTCTTTGCCAGAAATACAAATCAGCAATCTTTCACTTAAAAAAAAATCGGAGCAGCACGTAAGTCACATGACTTGGTTTCTTAAAAAATAAAAAAAGTTTAAACACAATTATCCAAATACCTGAAAACAAATACTCAAGAAAATATGTAACAAAATACAATTTGTAATATTTAAATAAATACATACATTGGGGTAAATAGCATAATTAAATTCACATTCAATTTAAAAATAAACACGTATATAAATGTATTTTATTGTCTCTCATCTTTAATTTTAAAAATACTTGCAATAGAGACAGAATCATTAAGACCCAAGGGCTGTACAGCATCCAGTAATAGCTGCCAAAATAATTTATTTTTTTTCATTTGAGTATCCCATCCTATGGATTGGTACTTTATCAACCATAAATGATATAGACATCTTAAAATGTGAGCAATCCTATTTTTGCCTAAACAATGCATTATCATGTCCTTTTTCATAATAAAAGTGTGCTCATAAATTCTGATTTTAAGAGCATGTTTGGGCTTTCCAGCTGAAAAAGCTATGCATAAGAGGGGCTACAATTTCATGATTTGCACTACTGACCACAAGATTAATATGCAAGAGGTGATCACTTTTAAGTGCATACAATAAATTTGTACCAATGCCTCTGGAAGCAGCTAACACCTGCTTCACCCAACTGAGCTTAACACTGCCCAACCTCAAAGCAGTTATAACTATGGATTCACAAGGAACTCACTCGCTTCACTCCTTATACATTCAAGTGCTATGTTATCAACAGTAAATAAACACTTGCCCATATTATTTCTGCACATAAACATGCACACAAACACACACACACACACACACACACACACACACACACACACACACACACACACACACACACACACACTCTCCAGTTGTCTACTACCAACATCATCTCCCTGTCTTTATAGCAAATGTACTAACAGCTAGACCACTCTATTACACCAAAAACGCCATTAATGCCCATGGTAAAAAGAAGACAACCATTAAGTAAGTGCTTGGTAGCTACAGCTAAAATGACTACTTATCAAAGGTGGAAGCCAACAGTTGGGAAATCATTAAATTTAGCAGCTACCTACATACACATAAGTAGTTGCTAAACTACCTATGTACATATTAAAATAAGCTTTTGAAATTAAGCAAAAAGTTCTTCATCTGAAATAAACAAAATTAAGTAATACAATTTGTAAAATCAAGTACACAAGTACATTTCAACTTGCACAAAGGAATACAAAATACATGTACTAAAACAGACAAATGAAATAAAGAAGGATTCTAACAGCTTATCTGGATCTATCCCTATCATTAACTAAACGTAGATATACTTGATTTTCTATCTACCTATAACCAAGTAGCAGTTGTACAATTTTTATGCTATAGATTTTCCAGGATGAGCTCTGTTAAGGAATGGCAGTCCAATCTGTATGCTTCTGAAGCAAGTCAGTGGTACAAACAGTGACTTTAATTCCATGTTTTGACAGGAAGCAGACACAAGAAAAGCACTTTGCAAAAAGAAAAAAAATGTCCCTTAAATTGGTGCATATATCTGACACCTGGAAAATAATATTCAGTAATGCCCAGGTTATATGCAATAAATGTAGTGAAGAGGGGAATAACTGAAAAAATGCATTAATTAACATTGATGAATACAGGACTATGGCTGGTCATAGTACTCAGGGGTGGGAGGAAGAAAAGTATAGAACACCCTTCAGATATACAGATGAAGTATTAAGGGTGTTACCCTGAGGTTTGGTTTGATGGTAGCTAATGTCCCCAGTGAAAAGATAGAATTAAGTTTACCAAGAATTAAAATAGTGGTGATTTGCCTATTGGCTTCTACCTAGCTACTATGAGTGCTGATTTCAACTCTCTCAGCTAGAAATCAACATCCCTTTGCTCCTTATCTTACAGAAGAAAACAGTAGGAGCGTTAATCACAAGCTGTTACGTGATAAGCAGATCAGAAGCTCTTTGATGATTAGCAGCCTTGCCACAGATGCTGCAGTAGTCTGTAGTATCTTGAGGCCTTCTCCTAGTTGATGCCCTATATATTATATAGTAAATAGCTCAGTACAAAACAGCTATGCTGCCCAAATGTCCAAATTAAAAATAAAAAAAAATGAAGATGATGCTATCAAAATGGCAACCAGACCAATTGTGGAAGTACCATGCATAATACCAATCAGCAGTAGTCACGAATCAGTGTCACTAATCACATGCTGATTACTGAAAAGTGGTTTGTAGGTTACCAATGATTAGTAGTCTTGCCTTAGATGCTGAAATTTAAAAAAATAAAATAAGATGGAAAAAAGGGTGTTAATACTCTAGGTATTGCAGTATATGCTAAACTGGTGAGAAGATATGAAAGAAAACGTAACTGAAGCTTTAACACTGTTCACTAGTATGACCAGATGAAATGAGAGGGGTGGAGCATACAAACTCAAAAGTACAATAGGGTGGGTAACTCAGGGAGCATTTCATGACATCTCCCAAAAAAGAAAGCCTTGTACTGTTCTTGTACTGTTCTTCTCACCTTACATAAAAGTGCTATCAAAACCTAAAAATACTGCATTGATAGGTCCTGACAATATCCTCTGATGCATCTTAAATTGAATGAAGTATGATTTAGCCACACCCCTAACAACACTACTCAGTCTTAGTCTCCATACAAGTTTTATACCAAGTTAATGGAGGACAGATAGAGGAATTAACCTTCCACAGACCCATAAGTCTAACCAGCCTCATATGCAAAGCTAAGGAAAGATCTATCACGGAACTCATCAAGCAATCCCCAAATGACCTACCCCCCAAAAAAAACCTGTATCTCTTTCTACTTTATTTATGTTTGCCGTATTTATTGCTGCTTGTTGGTAGCCTCATTAAATTGATGAACGTATTCTACTAATCGTTCCTTTATTTGTGCTGTCTGTTACTGTTGTGATTGTGAGCTACTGTTTCAAAGCAATCTACTAACTATATTTCATTGCCATCTACTGCAATTCATTACTGTTTAATTGCATTTTACTGCATTTTGTTGCTGTTTAACTGTATTTTTTTCATACTGTGAGTACTAGTCTTTTGACTATAAGTGATTAATCTGTGCTTCCCTGTGAGTTTTTTCTGACTGAGTTCTTAACCTTAAAATTGAGTAGCATAGTCTAGATACAGGTCTGCTGCATCCAGAACTTTAGCTGCATGGTTTTTAACTCTTTTTGAGGTATTCCAGCTACATGTTTTCACTTACTAGCACTTGTGTTATCATCTAGTAGTACTACTTGTAGACTGTCCTCTCTTTTTCCTCTTAGCTCTTTCAGTTTTGGAGAAATATGGATGGAGAGTTTCCTACATTTTCTCCTGCTAGTCTGGTCGATATGGGCATCCCGAGATAGTGTAGCAACTGCCTCATGTACACGGACAACCCTCTACTATTACCACCTAGCAACACAATTTGTGAGAAATGCAATTACATCAAGAACCTAGTGTTATTGCTCTCTCCCCCACAGACCAGTATATCTGGCACTGAGAAGGTTTGCAACACGAACACCACACCTCAAACACCACCCACACCTACACAACACACTCCCACATATGCAGAGGCCCTGAGCAAAAGCATACCCGAACAAAAGAGACCTCAGAGGCATAAATTCACGCAAACTCCACTGGCTACCACACCACACACCACACATAGTCCACACACCTGTTTCTCACAGCCACTAAGGCCTAAACATAAACCTAACATATTAGTCATAGGAGACTCCATTGTGAGACACACAGATGTGCCACTCACCAGGCTGGATAAGGAGAAAGTCACAGTTAGTTGTTTGTCAGGTGCCAGAATCCACCATATAACCAATGCACTCAAGAATCTCAACAGATACTGTTATGACTCTGTCATAGTTCATGTTGGAGTGAATGACTTCAGACGTACCTCCCTGGACTATATGAAGAGAGACATGATCGAGCTCGCTGAGTATGTGTCCCAGGTAGGTATGTTCCTAGCCTTAAGCAGCATTTTACTGTCACCCAGAATGATACCTCAATACAAACAGAAAATGATTGACTTTAACAATTGGCTTAGTTCATGGTGTCATTCCAAGGGGATCCAGTACCTCACAGCCTGGGATGACATGATTGCCAAGCCTCGGTGCTTTGACAGAGATAGCTTGCATCTGTTTCCCTTGGGCTTCAGGCTCCTGAGACAGGCTCTTGCCTCCCCCATAGTGCCTTTTTAAGCAATGCCATGAGGTCAAATCTACCAACATGAAAATTTCATCAAAATGTAAATTAAAGGTCATGCTGCTAAACTCCAGGAATCTAAACATGAAACTGTACTCATTGCAAGCATTCTTAACCCTGGAATTATGTGACATTTGTGCAGTCACAGAAACCTGGTTCAAAGCTGCAGAGAGCACCCCAGCCATACCAGGTCATCATCCTATTATTCACTCAGACCCCAAACCATGGGCAGCAAAACAAAAGGAGCTGAAGTTGCAATATATATACAACACACACACACCTCTAGGTTGACCAAACAGTATGATGCACAGAAAATCCTCCAGGTGCACTTAACAACTGACAAGACCACTATTCAAATCATAGCTAGCTACAGGCTTCCAACTCTGACTCAAGATACCCACTCCATCTATCTGTACCTCTTCAAATCTATCAAGATTCAACCCTTTACCCTGATCCTGGGGAACTTTAACTATCCAACCATAGATTGGAAGAAATACTCATGCTAAAACACAAATGCCCAGAGAATCCATGAATTTGTCAATGCAAATGCCTTGGACCAGTTGGTTTACACCCCCTCAAGAGGTGAAAATATCTTGGACTTGGTACTAACCTACTTGAGTAATCACTGCAGTATCCCTACAGTGTCATCATCCCTGGTAAGATCCGACCACAAAGCAGTCATTTTCAAAGTCACCATCTCCCCTGACCCCCCCCCCCCCCAGCTAGGGTTAAAACAAAAAAATTCTCCAAAGCTCATTACAACCTCCTAAGGGAAGGTATAAACAGCTTCACAGCCCACTCCCCCTACACAGGAACTGGCACATATGTCCAAACCTACACCAAAGTACTATATAAGCATGTATATAGCTGCATGGAATCAGGAATACCAGACAGGACGAAATTATCCTCCTCAAGGAAGAGTAAACCTGTCTGGTGGACATCTACAATAAATAAACTCTATAATAAAAGGAAAAAATTGCTGTCCAGGACCAAGAAGGAACAGGTGTCTAATTGGAAGCAATCTATCCTTAGCCTGAATGAGCAAATAAGAGCACTAGTGAAATCCTACAAAGCAAACTTCAAGTCCAAACTGGCCACATCTACTAAAGACAATCATAAGGCTTCCTTCACATATGTCCGCAATCTCAATGGAAGCACCCAGATCTGCTCAGAACTGGTGGTCAAGGAAACCACATACATAAAACCTGTAGATATGGCCAACCTGCTGGCAGACAGGTTCAGTGAAAACTTCACTCCTCTGCTCCCCATTAGTAAAACAGGACATCCCCAGTACCTGCCCCCCCATTATCTCTAGGGAGCAAGTCATCACTGCCCTCTCAAAGGCAACAAATACAGCTTCCATGGGACCCGATAACATCCCAGGTTGCATCCTACATTAATTTAGGCAGGAACTTGCAGCATCATTAGGCACCCTATTCAACCAAAGCTTGAATTCTGGCTTTGTCCCAGCCAAGTGGACGACAGCTACTGTCATCCCTTTGCACAAAAGTGGAGCATCCACCGATCCAGGAAATTATAGACCCATCAGCCTAACTAGCCTGATCTGCAAGGCCATGGAGTGGATTATAATGGACCTCATTAACAAGCACATTGGCAACCTCCAGACACTTGATCCCACACAGTTTGGTTTTGTCAAGGGGAGGTCATGCCTGATAAATTTGGTCGACTTCTTTGAGACAGTCACCAAGGCCATAGATGAGGGGAAGATGGTGCACACCACCTACCTTGACCTGGCCAAGGCCTTCAATACTATTACCCACTCAGGTATAATAGATAAACTCTCTCAACTAGGCATCAATCCATATGTTACCAGATGGGTAGCAAACTGGCTCACTGATAGAACCCACCTAGTCAAAACAGGGGAAGCCACCTGAAGTAGTAGACCTGTAACAAGTGGTGTCCCCCAGGGATCAGTCTTGGGGCTTCTGCTGTTTGGGATATACTTCTCAGAGGTGCAGGCCAGATCTAGTGGGCTATGGCTGACCAGGTTTGCAGATGACTGCAAGCTGGGTGCTGTCATCAATTCGCCTAGTGATGTGGACATCCTCTAAAAGGGTCTCACCCAAACAAATGACTGGTGCCAAAAGCATGGCCTCAAACTGAATGACAAAAAATGCATCATCATCCCTTTTGGGGAGAATGACATCCCCACAAATTATCATATTGATAATAAGGCACTAAGCATGCAATCAGTCGTGAGGGACTTGGGAACCCAGGTTGATAGCAAACTGACTTTTGACCACCATATTGCCTCCATTGTACAGAAAGCTCTCTACATGGCCCACCTCATTAGTAAGGGTATCTCATCCATGGACAAGGTGGTCATAATACCCCTGTATTCTTCCCTTTTAAGACCCATTATTCAGTACAATGCCCCTTTCAGCATGTACCTCACAAAGCACATGCAGCAGCTGGAGAGACCACAGAGGTTCCACAGCTGGAGAATCCAGGGCCTCAAACATCTACCCTACACAGATAGGCTAATAGCCCTTTCCCTCTACTCAGTCTCCCACAGACTCTCTGTCTGCCATGTAAAGCAATCTTAGACCCCGCCCTGATGGGACTGTTGCATATCCGCAAGTCAAGCCCCACTTGAGTAATCCATACATGTGACCTCAACCTTGTCTGTGACATCAACAGAACTTGTTGGCGGGACAGATTTGTGTCCGGGAGACCCCCCCCCCTTTTGTGGAATAGATTCCCTCTCCACATAAAGCAGAGTACCTCATTAAACCTTTTTAAGGAAACCTGGATAACTGGATGGGGAACAGAAAATACACCCCTGGGATTCCACCTGTATCCCTGCTTGACAGTGGCATATGGTGCTGACTTGTTGGAACATGGGCTAAATTCTTGGCTAGGCTTGTAAGGGCCTTATGGCCAATAGCCTAGTAACTTCTTATGATCCTATGATCATGCAGGAAGATTTATCACAAATAAATGGCCATTGCAAAATCATGGGATGAAATTAAATGCTAAAAAAATGTTTTATCCTTTTGGAAGACATCTTCCTCAGAGAACTACCACATTAACAATATGCCCCTAAGAGTGGACCCATTTTTTTGGGATCTGGGAACTTATATATGTGCCTATTGTTGTAAGGAAGTCTTTCTGTACTGCACAGCTTATAACCAAAGGGATTGTGTCTAGATCTAGGGATGTCATTGTCCTACTTTACTCAGCCCTCACTAGGCCAATTATTGAATATTATACCCCCTTTGGCAAATATCTATCTAGACACTTGCACCAACTGGAATTTACACAGAGATACCTTACTAAATGGATATAAAGCCTAAACAGCATGCTCTACATGAACCAACTCAAAGTCTTGTCACTATACTCAGTATCTTAAAGACTGCTAAGAGGTGACTTCTTCCTGGTGTACAAGACATCCTCTGACCCTGTGCTGATAGATTTACTGCACATTAGCAAATCAAATGGAATCAGAAAAACTCATTCTAGGGCTCTAAACCTCTTCTACAACATCAACAGAATGGTTTGGAGGGAGAGGTTTATCTTGTAGTGGATATCACTGCTCTGGAACAGATTCCCTATCCACATAAAACAAAGTTCATCCCAGTCCATATTCAAGAGCAACTTGGGTCAAAGGATGGGAAACAGAAAATTTACCCCAGGACTGCCCACTGTACTACTAATGGACAGAGAAAGTTCCAAAATGCTTTATCCCATTCATAGGTCCCCTGATCTATGGTATGATCCCATTTATTCTAATTAGCGGCAATGTATAATTATTGACCAAGGGATGGGTAAGGCCAGTCTATAACCACATGAGACAGGTTAATTAGAGCACAAAAAGGAAAAATGGGTAGGCCTAACATGCATGTAAGGATAGCTACACTAGTACTTACCTACCAACCTATAACAAACACAATGTCTACACTCCTTCCACAAATCAACTAGGCTTAATCACTTAGCAGTCACAGACTGGAAAATGAAGCTTTGCTAAATGGCCCTAACCAAGAAGATTTAAAACACCAAAAACAAACAACTTTAAAGTAAAACTTTAAAGTAAAACAAGTTTAAAATAAAACAAAATTAAAAGCAAAGGAAACTGAAATAAAAGTAGCAGAAGAACAGAAACACTACTTGTTTGCAACCCTTAAGACAATAAATCCAAAATAGTCACACAACAACAGCAGTCACAGATAGTGGCCTCTTCCAAAGATTAATCACTGTTGTGATTATCTTAAATAAATAAATAAAGGCGTTGCATGAAGTATCATGTACTGTAGCACAGTTAGTATTTTCATCGACATATTATTTATATATATATATATATATACATATATATATATATATATATATATATATATATATATATATATGTCAATGTATATATAAAATAGTACAACATTTGAAACTTTCATTCATCGAAATGCAACTTATGAAGCACAAGTTATCAATCAGCAGCCAAAACAAAACTCAAAACAAAAAATCTCTGTATTTTTGCAAGGGGGCAAGACCCCTGCGTCCTTACTCACCCTGCTAATTATGTAGACCAATTCCAAGCTCGCACTACAGTTGGGAAAGAACACATTCCCCATCCCTACTGTACCACAGTTTTGCACAGTACAACTGCTGGCTTATTTGATCAGTTGATTTGTGATTAGTACTGCCAACAGTTTTCTAGGTTCAACAAGTTGCCATTACACAACATGTAGGCAACATATATATATATATATATATATATATATATATATATATATGTATATATATATATATATATATATATATATATATATATATATATATATATATATATATTTATATATTTATATATATGTATATATATATATATATATATATATATATATATATATATGTGTGTGTGTGTGTGTGTGTGTGTGTGTGTTAATTAATTACACATTAATGCACACCGTGGAGGGCATTATTGTGCTTAGAGAATGGGCTCACTGTAAAACTGTTGTGTTTTACTTACATATATTTTTTTAAGTACTATGTTATTTTTTTTGTATATTTTTGATGTAAAATAGTTCCTCCGCCTAATGTTTCAAACTTTCTGTAGTGTATGTTAATGGTGTTGGAGGAAGCATTTTACATCAAAAATATATCTAAAAAATAATATAGTGCTTAAAAAAAGAAAAAGTAAGTAAAACAACAATTTACATATAGCCCATTCTGTCTCTCTCTCTCTCAAACACAGCTTTTATACACAAGATCGCTCTCACTCTATCTCTCTCTCACAGACACACACACACACACACACACACACACACACACACACACACATTCTTGTCTGCTTTCATACATGCACTCACTCACACAACATCAGTCTCACTCTCTCGATGTCTTTCACATACACAGTCACTCCTGCTTTCATCTTCTTCTTTCGGCTTTTTCCCAGTTAAGGGTCGCCACCTCGGATCACCTGTCCGCTCATGATTGGCAGTGGAGTTTTACGGTGTCGGGTTGCTAGCCCAGCACCCAACCTTCCACAGAAGGTACGCACATGCACACACACCTAGGGCCAATTTAGTGTGTCCAATCCACCTACAGCATGTCTTTGAGATGTGGGAGGAAACCGGAACACCCGGAGGAAACCCATGCAACCACAGGGAGAACATGCAGACTCCGCGCAGAAGGCACCCTAGCCGAGAATTGAAATGGAGAACTCCTTGCTGTGAGGCAGCAATGCTAACCGCTGCACCACCATGGCCGCCCAGTCACTCCTGCTTTCATAAGGGCATTCATTCACACATGATCACTCTCAGTCTCCCTTGATCTCTTTCTCTCACACCTTGACGGTCACTCTTGCTTTCATGCATGCATTCACTCACACAAGCAGACAACCACATACATACGATCTCTCTCTCTTACTTTCATACACGCATACACTCTCTCTCTCTCTCTCACACACACAGACACACACACACACACACGCACACACACACACACACACACACACACACACACACACACACACACACATACACACACACTTTTTACACTTGCTAAACAGCAAAAGCACCGCTTAGCGAGCATAAAATAATGGCTGCCATTCCGTTTTTTTCAGTCCAAGCTCCAAGGTGGCTTGATAAGCTGCCGTGAAGTGTCAGACTCATTTTTCAGCAGGCATTACTTGTACATTAATACCCTGCAGGAGAACGCTCGTTCTCCAATCAGGGTACTGATGTACAGTAAGAACATTCTCTAAATATATATATATATATATACATATATATATATATATATATATATATATATATATATATATATATATATATATATATCACAGATAGTTACAATAATTACTTGAACCAATATCCCATTGTCTGTATACAGCAATATCATTAATCATATAAGTAACACACTGGCTTTCAAATTGTGAGGACACTATTTCTGAGGATGCCTGGACTATCAAGGAAACTCTAACTAGTGCTCTTTCTGGGAAAAGTCTCACTATTACATACTGATTTTATATGAGTCAAGTTAAATGCTGAAGTACATATAACTGTGAAAGAAAATGTACATTTGATTTCAAGTCAGTTATGTAAACCATATCTTAGTTATTTCAAGTGTGTCTGTACATGTGCATGTGTGTTTCTGTGTATAGCTGTATTTGTATGTCTGTCTATATAGCTATGTTATATTTATAACTGTAACATATGTACATCTGTATCTATATCTATATCTTTATTTGTAAAGTTTTGTGATGGGTGCTGAGGCATGGTGTATTATAAACTTTGAGCTGAATTCAGAAATGTTTTCACAAGTTGTACACATAGTAACCCTTCCACATTCACAGACGTCTCCACTAAAGTGCTTTTACATGAAGCCTTATAAAGCTATGAATGGCTGACTCCCCAGTCATGCTAGATGCCAATGAGGCATTTCTGGGGAAAGGCTTATACTGATTAGCCATGTACTCTCTACTGAAACTGCCTATAGTGAGGCATTTACACAGCTGAGTGAATCAGGGAATGCAGGGTTCATTCATTGCACTGGAGGTAAGTGGTGAGGAGTCTGATGGTCAAGTAGTGTTAGAGAATGTGAGTATGCATATAAGAGGGGCTGCATGAATGAGTGTATGTGCGAGTGTGTGTCTTCCTGAGAGATAGCAGAAGGAGGTAAGTCAGGTGTGTGTGTGTGTTGGTGTGGCTGTCATACTTCAGTATACACCTTGACTAATGAGCAAAGTCTGCAAAAGATGGTCAAAGGACCACTAGCCACTAGGGATAAATCAAAATACAGAGAAACACTTGTGGCAAAGGATTACTCTAAAGATGTGGGGCAGGAGGATACTAGCCATCAGGGATAACCCTTATCATTGTGTCTTAATGTCATTTATACATAACATGTCAGGGGGAATCACTGGACATCAGTGAGAAGTCTTACATCTCATGCCTTAACAGCATGTAAACAAATCAGGGATTGGGAGAAACCACTAGATAGGGAGAAATATGAAGACGTGGACTGGAGGAGAACACTAGACACCAGAAATACTCTATATAGCATGTCATAAATACAGATAGTTAAAACAAATAAAATGTAGTGCAAAAAACATGAGACATCAGTGGTACTATAAGTAAAATGCCTTAAAGGTGCTAAAAAGAATTCCAGCTCTATACTCTCCCACTTCAGATATTATTCCTCTCTACAACTACTAGACACTAAGGCTGTAATGTAAAAAGGAAAAAAAACTACAAAGGGGGATAAAAGGCTTAAAACTTTGTACCTTTGATAGAGGAAATGAGTAAAGCAGTTTTTTTTAATGTATGAGGATGATCTTGGGCATTATTCAATGCCTGCAACAGTTTATGACATGAAATAGAGGGATAGGGAACATTTGGCATACCTCTCAACATCATAGCACAGGAAACCAAGACAGACAAAATTAATGGTGGGATCAAATCAGAATCAAATTTTATTGATTCCCCCTACAACCTTAGAAAGTCAGTATTGTAAAAATGTTTACACTTATTCCCCCTACAACCTTAGAAAGGCACTACTGTAAAAGCTTTTATGCTACCATGCAATTACTGAAGGATATGAAATGTGAAATGCAAACATCTGCAATTAGTGACTGACTGTAACCATCCATGATTTACCAGGGCAGGAAAAAGGAGACATTGTGGATGTTCTGACAACACAGAGACAGGTATGGGGTATGTGGTGTTTGTGTGTATGTGTATGACTGTGTGTGTGTGTGTGTGTGTGTGTGTGTGTGTGTGTGTGTGTGTGTGTGTGTGTGTGTGTGTGTGTGTGTGTGTGTGTGTGTGTGTGTGTGTGTGTGTGTGTGTGTGTGTGTGTGTGTGTGTGTGTGTGTGTGTGTGTGTAAATGTTGGAGAGTGAATGAAGTGGTGTATGTGAAATACAATGCATTGGCTACCACTGTTAATTACCAGAAGGAAGTGCTGATCTGCACTCACAGTAGTTAATAATGATTCAGGGACATATAAATTAGTCAATAATAAGATCTTTCCTCATTGTGACTAATGTATTTCTGAATAAGCTAGGGGTACATAGTAGAAACAGAGTTTTTTTTTTACTACATCCCTTATAACAAGCTCTGGGCTCCATTCTGAATCCCCAAGTCAGTGAGTAAATTGATTTTTCATTAATTTAATTTTGCTTCTGTGTAATATTTCACATGTAGTTAAGCTGTTATTAACATTTAAAGTGGTTTGCTGATTCTCTTGAGTTGTTATGCTTTCATTTTTCTGCATCTTGCATACCACACAAAAACCAAAGCAGTCAATATTAACGCAAGACAACAGTTATAATGTGGGTTGTACCAGAACGGCAAACATAGTGATGTATGAATTCAGCTGTATCCATCCACAGGCTGTAGTGCATAAATAAATATAACTGTTTACCATAGTATCACCCTACCTTTCTAAATGTACTTAATACAGCACTTTAAGCAACAACCTCTTGCTTCATCCATTGATGTTACAGTCTTGTTTCTGCTTGGTACTTATTCTAAATCAATTTGTAAACTATATTCTTCTCACACACAGTGAATTTATTAGGCATAAAAGTCTTTATTTAAGAATGTCTTTCTACTTTTGCTAACTTACTAATCCTTGCAAAAATGATTTACACAGGTACAATTTGTCCATAGACACACATATGTATATGGCAAAGATATACTGAAGGGGAAATATGAAATACTGTATTTTTTCCTGGTGTCCTGCCTGATATATCCATAAATACATGTAATTATGAATACAGTGAAGGCAGTGAAGGAAAATGTTGGTGTTTAACATTCTCTAATGCAAATTTCTTAATTTAATGTATTTTTTTCTTGTTAACTGCTTTTATCTTTTTTTAACTAATTTATTTATTTTGTTTGTTAACAAGTAGTGCACAGATAACATTTGAGAATTTACAGATGCAACCTGGGTGAATAGTTTCATAGAACAAAGCAAGATATACTACAGAAATGAACATAAAATCATACTGGTCAACACATTTTCAAACTTTCAAGAATTGTAAGGAAGACATGCAATAGAATCACAAATTAAAAGAAAGTAGAAGATGGGGAATGAAAAGGGGGGAGCTGCTAAATGAAATTGTTCAAAAGAGAAGATCATGCAGTCCTTTGTATAATTACTAAGGAGGTGATTCTACTGGTAAGAGTGTTTATTTTGAAATGGAGACTATGCTGTTTATTCTTTAAATCTTTTGCATGTACACATCTCAGCTGTATACAATAGGTAACAAAATGGATGAAGATGAACAGCAAAGGGGAAAACTGCTTGCTGGTGATTGACTGTTATGTTCAAAGTTATATTTTTGGGCACAGTCCCTTCATACCTGCTGATTAAGTGCTAACCAGCTAGAGTAAATGGCTTGAAAGCACATTTTCATCAAGTATGTGCACTGATTGAGAATGCAGATTCCTCAATAGTGTGTTCTTGAGTACAGATGCTTACAGGAAAGTAATTTCTTTCTTATATAAAACAGTTTTATTCCCATATAGGATGCATTTCAAGAGTTTGAGTATGTCTGTTGGTTTTGTTGAGTTTGAACGTGTGTGTGTGTGTGTGTGTGTGTGTGTGTGTGTGTGTGTGTGTGTGTGTGTGTGTTTCTAGTGTGGGTGTGATTGCCTGAGTGAACATTTGAAGGAGCTGTCTGGTCGGTCTGTGTTTGTGATTGAAAGGTTGCTAGGTGTGAAGGTTCTGAGTCTTTGTCCTTATATGGGTCTGAGAGAATGAGTGCATGACCAGCTGTTTTTCTGATACTGTATATGTGTGTGTGTGTCTGTGTGCATGTATGTGTGTTTGCTTTGCCGGTCTGTCTGTGTTTATATGTGTCTGCCAGTGAGCATGGGCATTGTCATATGTAGGTTTCTTGTGGTGTGTGTGTGTGAATGACTAACTAAGAGATCAGAGGCTTATCTGACATGTGTGAGTGTGTGTATTTTTGTGTTTGTGTCTGCACATGAGTGAATATGTAGAATGTTTACAATGTGTGTAGGATATGAGTGTGTGCATGTGAATGGATGGTATGAGGAAGGGTGTGTGAAGAAATTAGACACTGTAATCTGTGCTAGCACATCTGACTAAGGTTTTTGTACATAATTTTAGATTAACATGTGTATTATATGCCAGCATGTCAAGCTATGATATTGTAAATAAGTTCTTACATGTTGATTTGTAATGTTTGCACAGAATGCTTTAAATATTTGAACAGTGCTCCTTTACATTAATAACTGCCCATATTTGTGAAGAAGATTACAAATGCAGACAGTTGCAGAATCAGCTGATCTGCAGATGATATCATCAGGATATTGACAGCTGCTATGTGTTACTGTTACAGGCTGAAAGGAAGGAACTTTAGTAAACAGCTGTTGGTTGATTTTCAAAATATGAAATGAAAATTAGAACTGGAACAGTTGTGACAGTTAAGCTGGTCTTTAAAAGAACCTGCTGAAGACAGTTAAAATCAGTTATAGTTGTCAGTAGCTGTCAGTTAACAACCAGTTACAGTTGTCAGCTGCCAGTTGTAGTTGCTCACAGATGAACTGTGCAGCAGATACCCAAAAGGACTCTCCAAGAACAATAAGCCTGCATTTGCACTGTTGTAATAATAATTTAGTTTATATCAGGAACAGTGTTCTTTAGTCAGAGAGGAAAATTGTAACTAATCAGTTATAGTTTATCTAAATGTTGGATTTATATCCTACAGTATTAATTTCATTTTCCTGGTGATTGAGTTCTGTTTGTTTATTGGAAATTACCGTTTTATATTTTTTAATCATTTTGATCATTATTAAATATTTTTCTTAACTTACATTGTAGCTAGTCAATTGGTATATTATTTAGTGATTTGAGAGTGCTTTTACCTGCTTTGATAACTTCCTTGGGCACTCTAAAAGTCTGGCAGCTTTAGGCCCTTTGCTAACATTTTTTTAATATCTAATTTTCATAATTGAACACCCATTTAAAAGGGCATGTAGACTCTCTCTGATTGGTGGCAGTGTGTTACTGTATATTTTGGAGAAGGGGCACAGCTGGAAATCTGTGTCAGGCTTTCCCAGAAGTGTTTGGATGTGTGAAATTTAATTAATTTCAGTATGAGTGTATCAAAGGTCTTAATCTGGGACACATTGCTCTGAAGTGTGTAATAAGGAGTTTATTTGAGGTGGACAGAAATATACAGTCCAGTCCCAGGTTATGGAGTGTGTTCCTGTTGTGCTATTAGGGGAAATTGTAAAATTTTACTCCTGTTTAATTGACAGTCTCACATTGGAGTCAGCAGTGAATATTGAAGCTCCTTAGTTACTGACCCAGGTTACTGGGTGATATCACATCATTCAAAATACCACAGCAACAAGACAATATAATAAAATACCACAGAATAAAAGTCACAGACCGCAAACCAATGTTCACTAGGATTTAATTTGAACTTAGTGCTTCGGCACCAAGCCTTCAATGAATACACATCATTGCTGGCAATCAGGTAGGGTATTATCTAGATGTCACAGGGTGGTTCTGCAACTCAGTGTCCTGAACAGCATTTGCCCCTCCATCAAGAGTGCAGAGTGACTATATTCCCTGTAATAAGCTTGTGTGTGTGTTTGTGCATGTGTGTGTGTGTGTGTGTGTGTGTGTGTGTGTGTGTGTGTGTGTGTGTGTGTGTGTGTGTGTGTCTGTGTGTGTGTATGAGTGTATTTTGTGTATGTGTGAGTGTATTTTGTATGTGTGGGTGTGTTGGAGTTGAATGGAATTTGATTTAGCTGTGTATTTGTACATGTGTTATTGATGTGTGGCATTGTGAGTAGATTTGTCAATACATGTGTGCTTTGTCAAAGTGCTTTTTTCAGCAGAGAGGTTGTCAGTAGTCTCCTCTCACTATCATGAACAGCATTGGCATTTTCTTATTTATTTTAATCCAATTTCTGTAACAGAACTTATATTTTAGAGGTCTTTTATAGGCATGATATGGGGTGTTGTTAACAGGGGGGGGAAACTACCCTGAAATCACCATGTAAATGCAATTTAAATGGTTGAGAACAATACTTTTTCTTTGTCTGTCATTGTAAGGAAGTAATGTATGACCACTAAGGCACATTAAACTTTGAATGTACATGACATTTTCCATGTAGCACAGAGCTATGCTGCACACTATTTCAGGCATCTGTTATGTGACTAGGTTTATCTTTGCAGTGTCTGTACCAGTGATGTGTCACTGTTCTGAAAATTAGAAAAGCAATGCCTGCTTTAAAGATGGAGTCTTTGTCTACATGGTTAAGTACTGATTTTTTTATTTGGACCTAAGATATTGCATTTGCCACTTATAGTGGTTTTTGGTAGCACTAAGTTTAACTGAATTATCAGAAATAATGTCCAGGAATCGAAAACTGATTCTAGTGATAAGGCAAACAACAGGTTCTGCTGCTAAGTTACCTTTTGTACAAATTACTACTCAATGATTAGGAAAAGAAGCGTCATAGAGATGTAGCTAGCAATTCTGGTGCACTGTGCCATTCGCCGATCTGGTACCCTCTCAGTTTTAAGTTGAGGAACAAAATTAAAAAAAAATCCTTTTCTTTTTAAACTGTTAAATTTCTGCTTCTTACAGTTTATACTACCCATGAAGCACAAAAAAAGTTTTATCCCTGATCGCAAAAGCAACTGCACTAAAGACCGATTACCATCTGATGACTGCACCCCTATCACTTTGCATTCAAGACAGAAAACCCCTTTGCCCCACCTGAGTTATGCCACTTCAGCCTTGACTTAATGAAAATACATACTGTAGATGATCCTTGCAAGACTAAAACACAGTAATTCCAATGACCATTTGTAAACAGTCTATAGTCATTAGTCTCACTTAATTCAGTAACTGTAAAATCTGCCTGCATACAGTGAATTAATTAACCCTTTTAGATACACACACACCTTTCCTGGTAACATATGAAACCATGATTTCTTTCCTAATTTATATAGTGTGCTCAAATCACATACACAAATTCCTTCCATGCTTCTGCATATATTTGTCTGTCTCTTCAGCTATTTATCAAGAAGTATACATGTGTATCTTTATATATAATAGTTTAACACACTATTAACATTTATTAAATTAGCTTAATACATCCATTTAGTCCTATTTCTATGGTACTGTGAACATACTATTTGGAAACTCAAAAGATGAACTGCTAAGAATTATTTCTAATGTTAACTAATAAAAACATAAAGTAGCTTTTTTACTAGTTACAGGAAAGTAGCAGCTCAGACTCATTTCTCATTCATTCTGTTTGTCAGTGTCATAAAGTAGGAAAATTCAGCTTAGCAAACATAACATTGCAGACGCTGAAATACACAGGAAGTTAGCTATTAGTATACAAAAAATGTTTAAAAACACCACAGATGTTTAATCCAATAAAATATTGCTGGCATGTTGCTGTTGGTGTGTTAAATGATCATACTTGAATAAACAAAGTGGTTGTTTTATACAAAGGTTCGGTTATGCAAAGAAAATGTTTACTTAAAGGTCAGGTATAGGATATTATTCATAAACAGCTATTTCCTTAATAAAAAGAAGCTTCTAGTAACATTTGTAAGATGCAGAATCATGCAAGATGTGATAAACTTTTGAATACTGTAAAAGTAAAAACAGACCCCCCATACACACACACACACACTCACACAAAACACACACACGCACACACACACACACACACACACACACACACACACATACACACAGGGACATCAGCATAAATGGGCTGGATTCCAAAAGAAAGTTGTAGACAGTATAGCACACCGAAGGAGGATGTCAGTGCACCACTGTCAGAGTTTCATAGGAGAATAAGGCTAACTTCCTTGATGGGACCTATTAAGCATAGTCAACAGCCCATGGTTAGAATCAAACTCTGTGTGTTGTGTCTATGTGGAGAATACTCAGCAGAAGTCATATGTGCTCTTTTAATATGCCACAATAGCAATCAGATTATTATGGAATCCTGCAGAATCTGCAGCATTATTTAAAAAATGCAATTGGCATTTAATGAATTGTAGCAGGCTGGTATACTGCAAGCCATAGAGGAAGATATGCAAATGCACCCTAGAAGACAGCCAGCTAGGTGCTGAGCCAGGCTGCATCTAAGACAGCTATCTGATCAGGAAATAATTAACAGCCACTGAATCGACAAAGAGCTGGTAAAGACTGCATGTAGGATGTTCGTCCTCCACATGTATACACATACTCTTCTAGTTAACCCTATACCTTTATAAAACAAAGCTTGTCTGAGGCTAGGTAAATTGGCTTCTGGGATATTTCAGTGGCATATGCAAGATGCCATAGGAGTGTCTCAGACAGCTTCCAGTCACATCCTCTTACATTTCCTGGCAGCAATGTGCAGGAATGAGGATTAATGCATCCACTTAAACTACAGTCACAGTCCTATGCCATCTCCAACATCCCCCATTTCCTTGTTGAAACAGAATGCACCCACATTCCTATTAAAACCTCTGATGTACTTGATGCAGAACTGTACAGAAAAAGAACAAGGAAGCCATCACTCACTTGTCAGGTGGGGTTTTCAGCAAATGGCCTGATTACAAACCCTGGTAGTGTCCATGATGTTGCTATATGGAGGGAAAGTGGTCTGAGGGCTACACATTGAAATACCCAAGGAACTACAACTTTGTAAGTACAGGAACACAATTATGATGTAATCAGCATCCACACCTGTCAGCAGTAAGCATGAGGACAACATATGTGTTATCTTCTTCCCACAAAGAGGTGACTGTGGTTATCCGACAAACCCTGCTCTGGATGCATACAACAGATCACACACTGCAACACAAAGCACTACTGAGTGTGTTTTGGAGTGCTGAAAAACAAATTAAGATGTCTGGACACATCCAGGGTTGCAATGCAATACACACCAGAAATAGTAGCACAGATAATTACTGTGTGTGCCATGCTACACAAGTTAACAGCAAAATATAGTGGCTTGCTAGCTGCAGGTGTGGGTAACCTTAGGTTCATAGTTATATACTAGGCTAATGACCACCATGGACTTTTTAAGCCTAACCATGCAATCCAACCTAATCATGTCCCATGTATCATTAGAAGGGAGCATGTTAGTTAGGAAGTTCTTAGAAGTTATGAGGGGAGGGCCCTATGTTTGTTTGGGCATTACTGTCTGCCTCTGACTACCAAAGACATGGGGGGCAGACTTGGGGTGAATTCCTGATTACCCATTCACTGATCAAGCTTACTCTTCAATAGGGTTTGGGATGGCCTCTGCTTCATATGGATGGGAACTCTATTCCAGAGCATAGGCATCCTCTGAGACACATATCTGTCTTACAAACATGTCTTACTTATGTCAGAAGCAAAATTTAAATCCTTAAATCTAGTGGTTCTAATGCTGTTTGTTTTGTGGATGAGCAAAAAGTCCATCAGAGCTAGAGCCAAATATTCCTTGTATGCCAAGCATAAATCGCCTCTCAGTAACCTGCAGGAGACACACTATAGAGATAGGGTTTTAAGGTGATCTTTATAAGAGAATGCGTTTGCACCATGTATTGTCCTCGTATGGAAAGTTTGTTGGTTTTCGAACTATTGCATCTGTCTGGTCAGCTACATGCTGAAGGGGGAATTATATTTAATAATGGGTCTGAAAAGGTCCAAATAAAGTGTCACTATGATTTTCTTGGACAACGCACTTTTACTTATAAGTTGAGTGACATAAAATTATTTTTTTATACCTTGGCCACATGTACGTCAAAAGCCAGATTACTGCCCCCATATATTCCTAGATCCTTGACTATCAGGTTAACTCTTAGAGGTGTCTTATCAATGGAGTAATTAGCCTGGAAGGCAGTTTTCCCAAAAGGTGATAGAATGCATTTCTTAACATTGAGTTTTAGTCTGTCACTTTGGCACCAGTCATTTGTCTATGTTAGATTCTCTTGTAATATGTTTGTGTCATGGGAGGAATCTATGATAGCTCCCAATTTACAGTAATCTCTGAACTTGGTCAGAAAAATGCCCTTGATATTAGCCTTTACCTTCAAGAAGTAGATGCCAAATAGGAGCAGTCCCAGCATGGAGCACTGAGGTACCCTACTGGTAACTGTTCTCTTAGTGTAGGTGGTATCACCAATCCTGATTTCCTGGGTCCTGTCTGTGAGCCAGTTTGCCTTCCAGTGAGATATGTAGGAGTTTATGGCCATTTTGGTGAGTTTGCCCACTATACCATTGTGGGGTATTCTACTGAATGCCTTAGCCATATCCAGCTAGGTGGTATGCATCATTTCCCCCTCATTCATTGCCTTGGTGACCTTCTCAAAGAGGTACAACAGATCCAATGGTCATGACCTTCCCTTGTCAAAGACAAACTAGGTTAGGCCCAGTGTCTGAAGGTTCCCTATGTCTTTGCTAATCATTTCCATGATCATTTGTTCCCTGGTTTTGCATATTAGACTAGTCAGACTGATAGATCTGTGGTTTCCAAGGTCAGTTGATGGCCCATCCTTGTGAAGTGGGATAACCACTGCAGTCCTCCATTCTCATAGTACAAAGCCTGCTTTCAAGCTATAGTTGAAATGACTCAAGTGGTTCCGATAGGACATGTTTCAAGCTATTTAGGAGTCATCCAGGGATATTATTGGGACCCATTCAGGCTGTGTTTTTGGCATTAGCAAGTGCCACCAGGACCTGCTCCCTGTTAATAGTTGAGATCATGCTAGTAGGTATTTCATAGGGGGAGATGGAGGGAGTGAGGGATGAATTCTGAGCTGAATTTGTCAACCAGCAAATTTGCTATATCACTTTGCTCAGTGATATTGGCACCACTGACCAATAGTTCGACACACTGAAGTGTGCTGGCTTTGAGATTTTGGACATAGCTGTAGAAGGCCTTGTATTTGTCTTTAGTCTATGAAGCAATCTTGATGTCATAATTGGCCTTGGCCTAAATTAGTCCTCTTAGCTTCCTGTTTAGTTTAATTAGAAAGCTACTATCATTATGGGATTTCTCTTCCTGATTTTAGCCATGACTTGTTTTCTTATATACCCTGTTAAGGCTAGGATTCCACTAGTGTGGTTTGTTTTTAGAGTTTGTTTTGGGCTTACTTCTAATAGGTACAGCAGTCTCTATACAGCCATTTACATGGTTGTACAGGGCCTCTGTGAACAATTCTGTGTAGGTGCTGTGAACTCAGGATTGGGAGGGGCATTGACTTTTGGCATACTGTGACTTAGAAGGATGTAGTTTGCTTTGAAATACTTCCTAACTGTTACAGGGTTTGCTGTGGTTACTGAGATGATTTTTATTTTGAAGGAGACTTCTTTATGGCCCAACCTCACCAGTGAGGACACAACATGGGGGAGGGTACAACTCTCTCCTATATTGGTGAGTGCCAGGTCCAGTATGTTTGAACCTCTGGTGGGTGTGCACACTATCTGGTCAAGAGTATTCATATTAATAAAGTCCAAGAATCATTATACCTATGAGTATAAGGCAGGGTGTGTTACCCATTTTATATAGGGATAGTTAAAATCTCCCACGAATATGGGATTTGGTTTAATGGTGAGTGTCTCCAGAAGGTCTAGGTAATAACTATGGGATTCTAGGGAAATATAGAAAGAAGAAAGGGAAGCCCTTCATAACCTAAAAACTTTACCAGTTCATATAATGAAGCCTGATAAAGGCGGAGGAATAGTGTTAATGAACTTAACTGATTATACAGAAAAGATGCATAGAGTTTTGAACAGTGATGTGTATAGTAAAGTGAGTTTGAATGAAGTCAATACAGCACATAGTCGTATTAGGTCATACATCAATGACCTATTTATCGAAGCCTTAATTGACATTAATACATATAACTACATGTTGATGCCATACCCAAAAATACCTATTTTACTTCACATACCAAAAATCCACAAAGGCTTAATAGATCCACCTATGAGGGCCCTAGTGGATGCAAGGCAATCAATAACATATCCTTGTGCAACAGTAATTGACTCAATACTAAAAAGATACATAGAACAGGAATGACAAATATGCAAAGAGTCATGGTCTTTTTTATCAAACATTAACAATTTAAGTTTTAGGGGTGACTGTAATTTCCTTACAATTGATGTGTGTGACCTATACACATCAATCCCCCATGACACAGGAATAGAGTGGGTTCTTGAAATAATGAGATCTAGAAAAGCACCAGAATCAGAAATCAGACTGATAGAAGAATTGCTGGAAATAGTCTTATCACACAACTTTATCACATTTGATAATGAATACTACCTACAAAACTGAGGGGTAGCAATGGGTTCACCATGTGGGATGAGGTTCGCCAACATGGTGATGGCCTATTGGGAACATAAGTACATTTTGGACAACACTAGTGTCAACTCACTGTTGACTTTTTACACACGCTTTCTGGATGACATTTGTATGTTGATCAAAG
>NC_056728.1:1256988208-1257077651 GCF_019279795.1 Protopterus annectens
CTCTATGGTGACACTAGCATGTGGGGACACAGTGTGGTAAGGGATATGACTGTGATGTGACCATCAGGGCATAACTGCTGAGGTCACAAAGGAGTGACCACCAGCAGATTTGCATGCACATCCCAGTACAGACATTGATGTCCACTGGTCAAGTGTGGGTCTAATGGGAGGGGAGTATCTTCTGCCACTGGAGATAATCTGCTCAGTACAGTTAGGGAATGTAACAACCAGTTAGTACTATGGATCTGTTGTAACACCACAGTAACAAGTCTTTCAATGGAGCATCTAACAGATATCACACTGTCATGCTGTGCAACAAGTTTTGCCATGACCTTTCCATGTCTGTTCTCCTGACCTTTATGTAACACACATAGCTGGTGTGATACAACATCAGTGGCACAGGCAAGTGCATGCAGGTCAGAGCCATGATGTCACTGTGAAAGTTCATTTACCTATAAGAGTAGGTGAACACCCTCTGACAAGCATCCATGCACACCAGCTACACTCCCATATGTAGTCCGATGTGCAGTAGTGCTCCTCAGTGGCAGCAGTCACCATCATTACCAGGCTTTACATGGGACAGTGAGTCACAGTCATCACCATGTCCATCCTGTAATGTCCTCACATCATCAGAATGACTGGCCATATTATCCTCCATATTATGATCCATATGGCTGTTCCCTTCGTAGCTGGATAATTATTTATTTATTATTATTATTTGCAATTATTTTACCAGGATAGTCGATTGGACCAAGGAACCCGTTTTCATTGGAGTCCTGGGGAGAAAAGCTCCATGACAGATACAATGAAACGTACACTGAGAAAAAAAAATTACATAGAAAAAAATGTTTTTTTTTTTTACATAGAAAAAAATGTTTTTGTTTAGAAATTACAGAAATATCAGAAAAATATTGAAGTTATGCTTATAGTTTCTGAGTAGATAATGAGTGTACAGTACAATTTCTGAAATAAAGTAGTAGTGTAGCATTAAATTTAAAAGCATACATTATTATGAGATTAATGGGGAGTCAAAAGTAAAATTATTAGCAGCAAGGTTGACACTGAAAGTTCAGATTCTGAAGAAGAGTGACACTTTAATGGTTAGGACATATGAAAATCAGGAATATAGCACATCATTAGGAGAAAAACAATTTCTGAGGTAAAGCATGGCATTTTGGGTGTAGAGTAGAACCATTTGTGTGGATATTTTATTATATTTGAGGGCAGTAGTACTATTACGTTTATATTAGTGAATTAGCAGTTTAAGTATAGTTCAGGGTTTTCAACTGACAGTTTTTGTGCATCTATAATCTTCTATGTACGTAATCTACTTTCTATAGGCTACCTTTATATTTTCTGTTTATGTAAGCTTAGGTAGGATGGGAGCAGGAGCATATCCATTGTGACACAAGATATGAGTGTAATGATGTTTTGAATGATGAAAGGCAAGAGGTAGTGCAGATGGAGGAAGGAAGAGAGTTCCAGTGGCGTGCTAGGGAGAAGGATAGCAGGTGATTCACAGCTGGGTGTGAGGGTTTATATAGTTCAATTAGGTTTTGGGAATTGGATCTTAATCGGTTTGGGATATGCATTTCAAAGGTATTGACTAGGGAGGGACAGAGAGATGGTTTATAGATGCGTTTATGGGCTTGGCTAAGTTGGGTATATGTGAGGAAGTTGGGTAGCTCTAGCCATCTTAGTTGGTGAAGGGAGTTACAGTGGTGAGAAGAAGCCTTGTGACCAGAGGCAAACTTGGATATTTTGTTGTAGCAGGCTGCGAGTTTTGTTTTAAGGGAGGATTGCAGATTGGTAAGGATAGCCGTATAACAGGGATGGTGTCAAAGAAAATACTTCAAAAGACCAAAAGCATAAGGTTCAGTTCAGGTATCTTTATTCTTGCGCAAGGAGACAAAAAATGCAGTTACAGAGTTTGTCTGACTATAATCAGGAAGTGTCACAGTTATTATACCTTTCTTTCAAGGCATTGCCCACTATGGCTGACGTAGCAGACCACCAGTTCACAATTCTGTTACTTTACAGATGTTTCTCACATTTCTAGCTGACTCTTCAAAGTTTAAAAAAGATTTTTTAGTAAACAGGATGGCCTTGACAACCACCGGTCAATTATAACTTTCTTGCTATGTGATGTTACAAGTCTAGGTACTATGGCTAATTCAAGCACAATGCAAGTACAGATTTCTGAAGCAGTTCATTGTTTATAGTATCTAACTATCTTGCAGCTTGTGCACTTTTTCATTAGCACGAACAGAGCTTATTGTCCATAATGAATGGATCTACAGAAATTATTATTATTCTCCATTTAATTTCCTGACCTAGCAGAAAATCACCTGCTTTCCAGTACATTTCCAAAGCATAAACATGTATTTTGCTGTGCTAGCAAACTAGTCAGAGTGCATCTTGCAGTGCCAGAAAGCACAATTTCAGAAAAGCATGTTTTCAGTTTCAAACAGAACTAATGCTGCATATAGAATAAAAACATGTTAATCTTCCCTTATTTAAAATAAGCATTACACACATATGTTAATACATATTTTTTTAACAGATGGGATAAAGTATGTGTTAGCTAGTGTGATTCTAGTAGAGGGAGAAATTAAATGGCTGTGGCGGTAGAGCATATCTAGTTTTTTATGGGTTTTTTTGATGTTGGTTAATAGATGCTTGTCAAATTTTAGCTGGTCATCGATGACTATTCCTAGTAATTTTGAGTCGGATACAATTTCAAGTGGACTATTGTTTTTACAGGTAATTATGAATGACTGTTTGTGAAGAAGTGATCTTTTAGTGGGGCTGAAAAGCAATAGTTTAGTTTTAGAGGCATTTAGAGCCAGATGGTTTTCTAGCATCCATTGCTCAGTTGCAAAGAATGTAGGTTTGGGTGACATGCAAGAGATTTGAGAGGGAGAGGGAGGAAGAGATTATAGTGGAGTCATCAGCGTATTGAATAAAACTGGAGTTGGGGATGGCTTGATGGAAATCATTAATGAATATGATGAATAAGAGGGGGCCTAAATGGAACCTTGTGGGACGCCTGTGGTAGTATTGAGGAAGGGTGAGGTGGCCTTATTCCATTTAACTGCTTGTTGTCTGTTTGAGAGATAGCTTTTGAACCATTGGATGGAGGAAGGATACAGGTTTAGTTTAGTGAGTTTGGTGAGGAATAGGGAATGGGAAATACTGTTGAATGCCTTGAAGAGGTTGAGGAGAAGAGTGGATATGAAGTGACCGGAGTCACGAGTTTTATTGATTGTTTCCAGGAAGGAAAGGAGTGCTGTGGAGATGCTGTGGCCAGGCCGAAAACCATGCTGTGTAGGTGTTAGAAGATGGTTATTGGTAAGATAGGGTAGGAGTTGTTGGTGTACATACTTTTCAAGTAATTTTGAAATAGAGAAAAGGATAGCGATTGGGCAAAAGTTTTGAATGTCTTTATTGTTGCCACCTTTATGGAGAGGTATAATGAAAGCTTTCGTCCAGAGTTGGGGGATGTGACTTTCTGAGATGGAACGGTTAATAAGTATGCTGATGGGAAGAGCAATAGCTTCAGAAGCTGCCTTTAGAAAGTAGGAGGGGCTTTCATTGGGGGCATTTGAGCCAGGTTTTATTTTTAGGAGTAGTTTTTTGATGGTGCTAATAGATATGGGATTGATAATGAAAGGTGTTGGTTGTGGACTTGGGGTGTTTTGGAAGGGAGTGGCAGGCTTGGCATTAGTTGTTGAGTTATTGTTGAAGATTGATGTTAGCTTGTTGATGGTACATATGAAGAAGGAATTAAATTGGTTTGCTAAGTCCATATCAAGATGCATTTAGGTTGGGACATGGATTTTCAGTTTTGCCTGGATTGAGGAGAGATGAGATTCCTTTCCAGAACAGTTTGGGATTGGTACTATGGCTAGTTTGAAGGGTGGTAAAGTATAATCTGCGGTCAGTAGCGATGAGTTTTTTGACTTTGTTACGTAAGCTCTTATATTCGGTAAGTTTGGTGACGGTTTTATTTTTTTGATAGCTGTCCAGGTTCTATCACGGTGTCGCATGACAGTTAAGTTGTTTTTGGTTAGCCATGGGACTGGATTACTCTTGATGCACTTAGTTTTAAGTGGGGCAACTGAGTTTAGCAGGTTTATAAAGGTGGTATTAAAGTAGGCAAGAGCCTCATCGAATGGAAGGGTCTTTAGAGGGTTCCAGTTTGTGGTTTTTAGGGTATATGTAAATGTGTCTGGGTCAAAGATTTTGAGGCAGTGAGTGGTGATATAAGAATGGGTAAGTTGGACAGAGGAGGGGAGACGATGTGTGAATGTGGGGAAATGGTCAGCTAATGAGTCTGGGAGAATGCCACTATCTGAGATATTGTGAGGATGGGATACTAAGATCCAGTCTATGGTACTTCCAGTAGTAGAGTTTTTGGTGGGTCTAGTGGTGAGATTGATTAACTTGGTGAACTTATATAGGTTGATGTTAAGTGAGTTGGTGGGAGCTAGGATTGTGTCCCAGTTTATATTAACATCACCCAGGATGATAGTTTCATGTGCAATATTAGAGGAGACCCAGGATAAAATGTCTTCAAGGGTTGAGATGTTGTCGCGAGGAGGGATATAGAGGGAGAGGATGAATATGAGTTTATGTTTGTTTAGGTGTAGTAGGGCTGGTATCAATTCTGCTTTATCGAAGCTTGGGAGGGGTTTGGTGTAAGGAGTAACTAGGAGGGAGGCAGAGTATAACAGTGCAAACCCATCACCCTTTTTATGAGTTCTGTCATTTCTTAATATACGATAGTTAGATGGAAGCAGTTCAGAATCTTTTATGTGGAGCTTAAGCCAGGTTTCTGAGGTTGAAAGAATATCTGGTTGATTATGCAGGAGCTAGGCTTGTAGGTTTGGGATTTTATTACAGAGGCTTTGAGCATTAACGGCAGCAAAATGAAGGGCTTTACCAGTTGCCTGAGGGGAATGGGGTAGAGGGGTTGGATCTGGACAGGACGAGGGGACTGGATTAGGGTGGATGTCTCCAGAGAGAAGGATGGAAATGTATGTTTTGGAGAGATACTGTCCTCGGTAGTGTTGACTAATGCAGTGAGAGATTTTTGAGGGTGTTTGGTTGAAATAGTTAATAGTTGTATTTTTGGTTAGGACTCTATATGGGAAAAACATATTGATGTTGAGGGGAAAGAGACAAGGTGATATGGAGATGGAGTTATGTGTGTCATTGGTGATGATAGATATAGTGGTATGGAATTGGGCGTTGTGATTTATATCTATGCATTGGGTTAGGTGTTTGAGATAGGAAAGGATTGTTAGCATGAGTATTAGTATAAGAATGGATTGAGTTTTGAGGAACATGGTTGATTTTAAATATGGAGAGTGGAGTATAATTTAGTAGGTGTTAGTATTAGACCATTTGGTTTAAGTTTGTGGGTCTAGCAGAGAACCTATAGGGGAGAATAGCCTTTTAGGATAGTTTAGTGTGGGAGGGGATTTAGAAACAGATTTGATTGGAATGTGGGAGTGGCTATATAAGTATAAATGTAGAGACCCTGGGGCGGGTGGGAATTGGGAACAGGGTAGGGGAGTGGATCTAGCCTGCAGGGCGAGTGGAGCAGGTAGACCCGGAGAGAAGAAAAAGCTGGATGGTGAGAGAAAACAATCAGTAGAGTGAAAGGTAAGTAGATCAGAAAGGTAAGCAAGAGGGTAGAGGGATGATTATGGTGATGTTATAGGAAAAGATTTAAGCGGTTTCAAAGTGATTAGTACAGGTAAAGATAAGTTTAGGAAGACGTAAGTGAAATAGTAGCTTATTTAATTTATAGAGAGAGAGAAGAAAAAGTAGCTTATTTATAGTATAAAGAGAGAGAAGAAAGCAGGAACTTAGTGATGTGTACAGAATTCCCTCTAGTGATTGAACTCAACAATTACATAGAGTGGGGAACCACTGTGGAAGGCTGGAAGGTAAAGGACTGTAGGGACCAACTTTAGGATGTTAGAAAAATACTGAGGGGCTAGGTTAGCAAAGGTATAGGGAGAGGTTCAGAGTAGGAAGTAAAGGGTATGGATGCTGGCTATTCTGGCAGGTTATAGTAGTAATGAAGTACGTTACATAGCAATTACATATACATTGAGGGAGATAGAGCAGTTGACATACTTTCCTTAATTGTATCCAGGAGTTCTGTTGTAGGAGTAGTTTGCCTTTTCCAGGAGGGAAATTAGGCAAGCGTGGAGTGGTAAGGAAGTTTGGTTGACCTTGTATTTCCAATGGGGCACAACTGGAGGCAGTAGATTAAGGCAGGGACGTAGGTTGGACAGCAGGAGAGCTATCATTAAAGACAGGGATGGCTGAGAATCTTATAAATCTTCATGTTGCTGGGGTTAACCTCCATCCCTTCTAAACAAGTTATTAGAATCCATTGAGCTCCTGCTCATATCCTTTCAGCTCACCTTATGGATCTCAAGTCACATCTGTTAAGAATGTAGTGTTGTTACCCAAGACCATTTGTTTCTGCATAATAAAATGAATTCAGTAGCCTATGTGCCATTGGATGTGTTGCCACAGTTTGGCACATTACATCACACCTCAGGATCAGTGGATGGGCTAATGGATGAGGCAAGCAACTGGATGTGCTACAAGAAGAGACAGATGACACAAGTCACATACATTCAGACAAATCAAATTATGCAGCTTAGCAAATTAATATGGGACAACTATATGACTGCAATAATAATGAAGATATGAACTTATAAGTATCTTGTGCATGGTTCAGGGGCCCTATATAACAGAGAGATGTCATGTACATTACATATTGAACACATATGACAAATGAGACTAAAAACATTACTAAAACATACCTGCCATGTCATCTTATTTCAGCACAACTGGGAGGTGAGGGTTTAAATAGGGAAACATAGACATAAAAACATCATCATTAAGCACATAATAGCCATTCTGTAGCATTCAAATAGACATGTGACACACACAGGAGAGGTTCGATGGGGTTGATGTGCACATTGCAAGTGTCCTAGACAGGTTGATGACGAACGCAGTGACACGAAGTAAATAGATGCAGTGTCTTAACATTTACATCCTTCCTGATTGGTAAGCATTTCATCTGTTGTAATGCAGATCCTGTAGTATAACAAAACAAATGTCAACATGTGGGCATGCTCCAAAGTCATGAATGCAGGCAGAGACACAGATCAACTATGGCTCACCCTTATTTGATAAATGGTGCACATGTCATCCAGATGTATCTGTGTGTATGGAACAAGGAAACATGAATATCATACATCACAAGAGTGCCAGAAAGTGCTGCATCATATAAATAAGATGGGCAACCATTTCAAGTCCGTCTGTATGTGCAGCTACAAGGCCATGTCTTACAATGATGCATCACAACAAATAAAAGCCAAGCCTACAGCCACTGTGCAACACTCCCATTACTATAGCAGTGGTGTTTCCACAGTTACATACACATCCAAACATAATGAGCAAGTGTACCCCAAGAATATCAGTTGCCTGTCATGTACAACCACAGCCAGTGACACATCATAACAGATGTTACTGTCATTATATGGTATGCCAAAAACATAATGGAAGTGAAGAAAATAGTCATTCATATTAAAATGAACTGTAATGAACTCATGACTGCATATCAACACAATAAACAGTGAACAGCCAAAGCTGTCCTCATGTTGCTTCTATCAGATTGACTGTATTAACAAATAGTACTATATTGCTAAACATCAGAGATTGTCAATGACTGTACAATTTGCAGAAATCCTTGAAGTCATCAGTTTCTGTAAACATACCGCAGACATTACAAGTTAATCAGAAATGACTGCAGATATATTTTCATTCTGTCCTTCTCTGATGTTCAGTGGGGCTGTTTCCTTTTGATCAATGCAACTGCATATGGGGAAAATGCCCTTGTCACTGATGCTCATTTGTTCAATTATACACCCCTTCTTTATCTCACAGACATATTATAATGAAAACACTTTACCAAAACAAGGTCTGACAACATGTATGAAGAGATTTATGCAGATTAATGATAACAATGTCAGCTGGTGACAGCTTACCCTTGAATCTAGCTGTAACTATGTGCACTCAGCTTTTAAGTAGGATTTACACCACACATAATTAATAAGGTTCATTAACATTCAATGTTTTGAAATCCCATTTGATAAGTCCATGTAAGTTCTTGAAAGTTAGTGTATTGACCAATAGTTCAGCATAGCTGGAAGGTGCTCAGCACAACTACCCAAAAGGTATCAGTAAACAAGAATAAATGTAACACATTACCGATACCCTCCAATACCCTGATTTTATCCTGTATGCACCAACTTTAAAATGTGATAGTGATACCTTTACTGCTCAAGGGATTGCTACCTGCAAACTGAGTTGGACCTCAGTGAGTATTTTTGTGAAGGTGTTTTTTTGTATGAGTTTAAACTGCAATAGTGAGAATATTGACCAAGAAGAGATTTTGGCATTTCCAGGTACTGAAATGGACTGAGGAGGAAACCATCTGAATGCTCACTGACTTTGCTGGACATAAGCAGAGGATGAGACCATACCCCAGGAACCTTGCAATGATCGACATCTGGAACTGCAGTAATGACCTGCATCACAGGGATGCAGAAGATCTTCGTTGGAGGGTTGCCAACGTCCATCGGCAGCTGGCAGATGCCTACAGCAAGTTGTATAATCCACACCTAACAGCCACATTATAATAAATGCATTTGTTTAATATATATATATATATATATATATATATATATATATACATATATATATATATATATATATATATATATATATATATATATATATATATATATATATATATGAGACTGTTTCAGTTGAATTGTATGGTATCTGTACTGATAGTGATAATACAAATGTAGTTAACATTACCATTTCAACGACTTCAGAGATTATCTACAACTGTACACAGTCTTAATAACCTTTGATTATGACTGTACGCTCATGCACATATTATATATATTACTGTGAATGATATTCCATAAATTCTCCTTTAAGAAGCACTATTGAGCTGTCATGTCACTTAGCTGAAATAGTTCAGCAATTACCCATAGAGACTGTGGATTTTCTAGTTCTAGCTTCAAGTCCCACTAGAGGGTATGTTTTTAAATAGTGGTTGTTATGTTGATAATATTGAACATAACATATGGAAGGCCTATGTTTGTTTGGCAACTTATACAGTGCAGTTTTTCATACATCTGGCATGGCCATGGCTCACTGATGCCTACAGTGCTTAGGCCGTGGATGACTATGTATTTCTCCTTTATCTTTAATCATTACAGAACCATCTCACAGTATGCTTCTGTATGCGTGAAGGCTGAGTTACATTATATTATGTACATTATTAAGACCTATATTATAGGGAGTATATTATTGTGATATCCATGGATGTTTTACTTACTTATGGCTGAAATATGTTGGAGTTTGTAATGAAATAATGCAACTATGAGACATCATTGACACATACTGGTGTTATAAAGTGGATTCTATCATTATTCCATATAGTTTTCCTACAGCAAAGGGCAGCTGCTGTCCATTAGCTCAAAATGTTAAGCAATACACAAATGTGAATGGTTCATGTGTATGTGTCTGCTCGAATCTGAGTGTATATTGTTTGTGATTTTTTTTTTTTTGCCAATTCTGTAGTTTCTATTTCATAACAGATTTGTGAGACGTAAAAACATCAAGTATATATATGGTGCATTAATGCCTCCAGTGCTTAGGTCTTGGATAACCACACATGCAAAGCTTCTAGAAACATCCCACAGCACACACGATGTGAATAAAATGCAGTTACAAGACATGAGGATGTGAAAACCTTATTCTTTCTCATGGCTGTAGGTTACCACTGTATGTGTAGACGTGTGCTGGTGAATCACATGGTTGTGGCCTAATACCTTTACTGTCTTGCTCATTTTGAAAAGTAAATTCTGATGTTTATTTTTGAAAGCTATGCCTGTTTAACTCAGTATGCTGACACATACTAATGTTATAAAACAGATGTATGCATACTCTACTGTTATTCCATACAGATTTACAACATTTAAGGAAGTATGTTGTCTAACGGTTCAAATTGTTAAACAATTGGCCCATTTGAATACAGAATATCTTGTATGATATTTTTTCTAGTTCTGTATTTCCTATTTAAAAACAGATATGGGAGATACATGTTTGGTAAGTTATGCAGTATAGCTTTTTACACATCTAGTATGTACATGGCGCATTAACACCTATAGCTCTAAAGTCTTGGATGACTGTGAATATCTCCTTATTCGCAAAGTTTCTGGAGACATCCTCCTGTCAATACAACTGCATTTGTGTAACTACAGGGTAATATATTGTATAGTTACCTGTACATTTTGAATGTCACAATATTACCGTATTTCTTTGTAAATAAGACCTAACCAGAGAATAAGGCCTAGCATGGTTTTCCAGGGTGGTCATGATATAAGCCCTAACCCAAAAATAAGCCCCAGTTAAGATCATCAACAACACATGATGGGCATGTTGAATTATAAAATAATATTATTGACACCTGTTGACTGAGGTTATCGTACTCTGCTCATCATTTGCAGACCATTCGGGCACCCAACTTCTTCTCTTTGCAGAAAGTCATAAGATTCTTTCCCTGGGAGTCCTCCATGATTCTTACTGTAACCCTAATCATCACTCACACTTGACGGTTGAGATCCTTGGCCCATAAACACTGGCAGGCATACTTTGATCGGTCAAAGTACAAACAACGCGCGTAAAGCACATGCACTTGATAGCGAACAGCTGAGGTTGTGTCTTCTTAACCATCACCATTTTGTTTTGCCACTCCAGTCTCATAAGTCTTCAATTAACACCCCCCCCCCCCAGACAAGATGAGTGCATAAAGAAAGAGCTATTCCATCGACTACAAGAAAGGAATCGTGGAGGACTCCCGGGGAAAGAATCTTATGGCTTTCTGCAAAGAGAAGAAGTTAGATCTCTGAATGGTCTGAAAATGGCGTGCAGCGTATGATAACCTCAGTCAACAGGCCAACGAGGGAAATGCTAAGAAGTGCAAGTGTGGATCAGGTTGGCAACCATTATTTCCCGAGCTGGAAGACATCATCTGTGAATGGTTCCTTCAGGCAAAGATGTTGTAAGCAATTCAAGTGGTTCATGGAAACCATTAAATACCCGAAGAATCATGTATGGATTGCTTATAGTCCAACTTGAACATGATGCTATAAGAAAACCACATGTTCAAGTGAATATCTAAAGAATTAAAGTGCCTCTCAATCTGTTCCTCATGATTCAAATACACTTACTGTTTTGTATGAATAACTGCATGTTAAGCCCCTATCTTAAAGCAGATAAGAGCTTAACTTTTCTTTCTCACTTTAAATAAACCTGTACATGTTTTTGGAATGCTGATGTAAGCCCACTTGATCTTGAAGGGAGAAAGATGATCAGGTTCAGTCATACCACTGTTAAAATAAAACCTGTTGCAAAGCAATATAAGAAGGGGTTCATTAGAGACTTTATCGATTGAAGGTCATATCTGAACATCAAACACTGGCAAGAATAGAATCTTGAAGAAGATAGATAAATATGATCTGCTTTGAAGCTGCCTATGGGCTCATGATTGAAAAAATGCAGAAAAACATTGCACTGGAATAAAACACATGAAATGATTCGAGAAAGCTAACTGGAGCCTATTGCAAAGGCATGATTGGGGAAATTCACATGGAATCTGAAGTGGCCAATTCAATGGAGCTAAATAGCAGGAATTAAAACCTTTGAAGGCTGACATTGGGGAAAAGTTCAAGGATAGTCTAATTTTGCCAAATGATTGGAGACTTTACATGTCAGAAAATGTGACTTATTGAAAGTTTAAATTTGGGGCAAAATGGTTTGTTTGTTTCTTAATTTCCCACAATGTTGAGTTACTACAACTTTGTCCAGATAAGATATGACTTAAAGCAATTGTGATATCGAGAAAATGTTTGTTGTCTTTTCGTTAATCTCACACAGGGAATCGTCTTAGAATTTGCAGTAGAAGACAAAGTGCAATTGTGAACATGAAGGTTGCTTTTTTTAAGTCCACAGAACGAGAACTCTTGCCAGAGAAAAGGAAACTCACTTACACAACGTTCTGCCCATTCGGTTCAATGCCACATGAACTCCGACGGTCATTTGATATTTGGAATCGAATGAGATTTCTATTTAAGAACAATTACTGTTCAGGGAAATCAATGTCCATGAAAAAGCATTGTACTAAAATTTGATGGGAAAAAAAACTGTATTTTTGCAAATATGGATAAATCAATTTTGTTAACATGAATATCAATCTTTACTTTAATAATTTTATTGTGGAAAGATATAAACTTTTAATTTGAAATAGTGTTCATGAATATGCTTTAACTCTGATTAACTAACTTTATTTGTGGAAATTGTGATGAGCTAATTCATTTTTGGTAAATGCACGCATTGTTTGAAATTTGACTTTAACTTAATGTTAAAACGTATTCTTTGAATTGTTCATATCATATTGATGTTGTACAAACGCCAGTTTTAGCAATGATACTTTATTATCTGAATTAAAAAGTTATAGTTTGTTTGTTCCTCATAGTTTATAGTTAAATCCATCCATGAAGGATTTTAATTAGCTAATATTCATTGTAATTTATATCACATAGGGGAGTAATTTTTTGCTTGTTCTACAGTTGAATATATCCTCTTGTACAGCCTTGGATTCAACATCATTTTCGATTTTATTATGAAGCTAGCTCATTTAAGCTTATTGTTTGTATTACATTTGGGAAAGATTTATTCAACAGGTGTGTCATAAATTTTTTCCCAAAATGTATAAGATGTAACATATTTTTTGTAGTTGGCAATCAATGTTAAAGCCGCCTAGAGAGTAGGTACTATCACTTATTTCTGAAAGACATAACATTATAAACATTGTATTGAGTTTAAGCAGTGTAATATTATGTAGTTACAATATCCCTTTGACAAGAAATATCATAGTTTTGAAATCAGTTAGTGTTTTTAAATTTGTATTTAGTGTAGCGGGGTTATTTGAAAAGAATTTGTTTTTTTGTTCAAATGACAGTGTACGTGTTCATTAAAGTGTGTTTTTGAACTGATGTGTTTAGAAATTCTTGGCTTTTTTCACAAGCAATGCTGATTTAGTTAACTGTCTATGCTGCGTATGTTTTTATTTTGTTTTTCAATTGTGGTACAAACAGCAGTGGTTCATATTTATGTCTCAAGCCTGCCTGGTACTTACAAAGGGTTTTACTTTTTAAATTTTTGGCACAATTCTTCACTTATAAGTTTTCTGGTTTGGTAAAGATTTACTGGTTGGGGAAATGCCATTTTCCAAATTGCCTCTCAATTTGAAAAGTTTTACTAGATAACGTAGCAAGGGCTTTTGGTGAAACATTTAAGCTGTCATGAATGCAATTATTAAAGGGTTTGGTACCCATAATAACAGGTACATATGTATGATAGCATGTAAATTGTCGGTTATACCATAAATTGTATAAGTTGATGTGCGGTTCATAGTACATATTAACGGTATGCAGTGTTATTAATATGAAGTGTCATGCTGTGTAACCCTTAGAAGTGTAGGTGTAAGCTGACGTATTATGATGTCAGTTTTTAAATTTGTTGCCGCAGTCATATTCTAAATCGTGCTGTCAATGTTATGTAGCTTAGATGTCAGTTTTGGTGAAAATTTTATGATTATGCCTATATTTGATTGTATGTTATGGCTTATGTCAAGGCTTATGTTTGAGCATATAGTTGTTTCCTATATATTAAATTCATTTTTCTATGTTGCCTTATCTGGTCTGATGGTATTTAAAAAATAAGGGAAAAGCCCCATTTTTCATAAATATTAATTATTTACAAATTGTACGTTAACCAATGGCTAAAATAGCATATAGCAAAAGGGGAAAACTAGTCTTAATTAAAATATTAACATTAATCTAAAAAGAGACAGTTTACTTTTGATTACAGTAATATATAAGATATATACATAAAAGCAGGAATTTATTGGAAACAGTAAAATACAAAAATAATTAAAGCATATTAAGTTATACATAAAAAATAGTTATGACAGAAAATCAGAATGTGGTAGCAAAGAAGCATTTTAATGTTAAAAGAAAATATATAGTTATTACAGACAGGAAAATTAATAATTTCAGAAAATTCATAAGGAGAGCAGAATATTTTTAGTTAATAAATTTAAAGTTAAGTTAAGGAGGAATACCAGGAGAGTAAAAGGTTTTCATATTTTGAAGGTGTGTTTGACTTGTTCTAGTTGGAAGTGAGTTATAGTTTGTCAGGTGAAGGTGGGGTGACAGCTGTGGCTTTTTTTTAGAAGAGTGAGTTCAACCTAGCCTGTGGTTGGTATAGGAGTGGGGTGAGAAGGGCTTCTTGGAATTGGGATTTTTTTTTCCTGTGTTGGTGATGAGAGTGGTGGAGGAGCCACGGAAATTGTTATTTTACGTGGTGGGTGGAATTTGGTTCTGGAAAGGGGGTTTCGGGACACAGATCAAATGGTGATTAAAAAGGGGAATGGAAGTGTGGTTGCAGTGGATGTGTTTAAGACATGTGGTGTAAGGAGAGGTAAAGGGGACCAGGACAATGGGGGAAATTAAAAGGTGTTGTAGGAGAGTTCGGAGAGAAAGAGAGGCAGGAGTGAAAGGGGAGATCAAATAGGGGGAAATACAGAAGAGTTGTAAGGAGAAGTTAGGATGGTAGAGAATGGACAAGGAAGGAGACAAGGAGAATGGTGTGAAAGAAAAGTAAGAAGGTATAAGGAAAAAGGGTTTGGAAAGGAGAACTAGGAGAAGAAAGAGAAGTACGGATGGAGTATAAGGAAGAGGTTGGAAAGAGGAGGGGGATAGTAAGATGAGAATAGAAGAGTTAAAGCGGAGATAGGTTGGAGAAGGCTTTACGAGGTAGACAAGGGAGAAGAGAAAGGTTGGAGAGTAAATGATGAAATAAGACAAAAGATTGCAGAAGAAGGAGGGGTGTGAAGAGATGAGTATTGAGGTGATGAAGGAAGATGAAAGGAAGCATGGAGATGTGGGTAGAAGCATGAGTAAATTAGTTGAGAATAAGGAAGTAGAAGAGGATGAAGAATGGAAAGGTGTAGTACAATTAGAAGAGGGGATGTAGAGGAAAGAGAAGGTTTAGTTGTTAGTGAACTTGGAAGTGGGTGAAAGAATGGATAGTTTTTTTAGATTTGGAATAGGGGATGTGCAGACTGAGGAGAGAATTTTTTCGGTTTTAGAGGAGAAAGTATTGCGGAGTATGCACACCGTCTGTTGGGCTGAATTTAAAGGGAATAGCTCTGGGATTTGACTGTGGGCAATTACATCTTGCAGGCAAGGGCTGGAAGATTCATGCAGCGATCCGATCTGAACAGCCTGAAAGTCGTGTAAGAGTGCAAAGCTCTTGACAGAGGGATAGCTAATACCTATGAGCCGAAGCTCAAATAGTTAGAAAGTGCATCGCTAAACCTGCCAAAAGGTGGTTGGTGAAGTACATGAAACTGAAATTTTTCGATAAATTAGCAGAAGCTCCAATAAATGGAAATGTTAGCAGAAACAAGGGGAATACTCCAAATGAGGTCATGTAAATGATAAGGGGATTTAGGCCAAAAATGGCACGCAGGAAAAGGGCGCAGTTAAACAGAACAAGATAAGAGAACCTATAAATGAGTTAGTAATGATGTTTTCACATAGGAATTAGAGAAAAACAATGGATTAAATGGGGGTAAAGAGAGGAGAAGACATGTACGATTGTAGGAACTAGTATGGTGAAAGGTAGTAAATAACAATCACAAGCAAATGAGAGAGGATGTAATAAGATAGCAAGGGATCAAGTATGGAAGGTGATCACGGGGATCAGAAAATGTCATGAGCGAGTGTATGAAAGATAATCAACAGCTAAAGAGGAGTCAAAGATACATAAAGTCAAAAGGAGGTACATGTGGGAAACCAAGTAGTGATCGTCCGTGACACTGGCAGGCTGGAGCACTGTGAGTGTCGGTAAGACAGAGTGCGCTGTAGGGGTTAAAGATGTAAGCCTGTTTAAATGTGTAAATGTTGAACGGAGAGCAGTGTAAGAATGGGATTAGCCCGTAAGCTAGCGCGGTATACCTGCTCTGGATCAGATGTCCTAAGAAGAAATAGTAGGAAACTAGCAGGGAATACTGGTAGAGCTAGCAGGTGAAAACAATTAGAAACAGGCAATTACACAGGCAGAATACTAGCCCAGCCCAGCACTTAAAACACTGCAAACAGCATTGCAGTATGTTTCTCTCAAGAGACACTGCAAGACAGGAGTAAGCTAGCAGAAGTGAAAACTGAAAAAGCTGCACTCAGACCAAACATGCTAGGGGCTGCCATAGCTGTTATAAGGAGACATAGGAGACTTGCTGAGGGTGGTGACAATGCAAATGCTGCCAGACAACCCACAGTGAGGAGACGGAGAAGAGTGTACAGGCCCAGGGTCACCTTACAGGGGTTACATGAGCTGGAGATAGTGGAGCGCTATAGAGTGGACAGAGGCCTCCTGCAGCAAATTGTTGAGCTGTGCAGGCCACGCCTCACACACAGAACCAACAGAGGGGAACCCATCCCAGTGGAAACCAAGGTATGTGTTGGCCTAAGAATACTAGCAACAGGTACCTTCCAGAGACCAGCTGGTGATATGATGGGGATATCACAGGCATCAGCCTCCAGGGTACTGCACCAGTTCCTGGATGCCATGTCAGCACATGTCGGTGAGCATGTATATTTCCCCAATGCCCGTGAGGTATTGGCCAGCAATATGCGTCTCTTCCAGCAAATAGCGGAATACCCTGAGGTAGTGGGTGCAATAGACTGCACGCACATACGCATCAAAGCACCAGCCGGTGAGCGGGGCAGGGCCTACATTAACCGCAAGGGCTTCCCCTCCATCAACTGCCAGGTCATGTGTGATGCCCAGGGCATAATAATGAATGTGTGTGCTGGCTGCCCTGGGAGTTACCATGATTCCCATATCTGGCATTTGATGCAGCTGTACCAGACATTTGCCAATGGGGACATCCCACATGGTCACCTAGTGGGGGATGCAGGATATGCACTGGAGCCGTGGCTGATGGCACCCATCAGAAATGCACAAACACCTGAACAGGAACGCCATAATGAGGCACACGCACAAACACGTAATGTAATAGAGTGTGTGTTTGGGCTGCTCAAGTCATGGTTCTGGTGCCTGGACACATCTGGTGGAGCCTTGCAGTACTCACCAACTACATGTACCCAAATTGTCATGGTATGTGCTATGCTACATAATATGATTCTGCAAAAACAGCTGCAGCAGGACCAGCATAGGGCCGGGACAAACAGCCCCCGACCATTGCCAAGGCCATCACAGGCAGAGCGTGACTCAGAGGAGGAACAACCTGAGCCTGCCCCAGTAGGCAGAAGGAGGCATGCCCAGTATGCCCTGGCCTTGGCAAAGAGGCAACGCATAGCACATACACTGGCTCAGTAGGAACCCTGTGAATGATACCCCTCTCTGACTCACTCATATAGTAACAGGGACACCTAACATGACACAACCTGTTCTCAAACATGTACAGGGTGTGTAGTATGTGCATCCGACAGAGGCAGCCCTGCAGCACCACCTGAGGCATGATTGACATGTGTTAAGCAATGTAACACCATCTAGTACATGCAAACATGAAGACCCTGCCTAACATCTCACCCTCACCAAGCATGATGCCACACTATAAAGACAACAAGATCAAGTACAATAATTGGCTGAGGTATTGCTGTTAGCAAGGGGGAACACCTGGCTGACAGCCTGGGCTGACATGCCTAGGAAGACATGATGCCCCACCTGCTAGGGATGGCAAGCACCCAGCACACCTGGCTGTGTGGATACTAGCAAAGGATGTTGTCACCCCCACTGTGCCTTCAATAGGTAAGTCCGGAAACATAAACCTACCACCATAGGTAGCACAAGGGATAATAACCTGGAGGTAATGCTACCCAATGCCAGAAGTCTAACCTGCAAGGTGCATGCAGACCAAACCCACCACAGCATGGAGAATGGTAATATGTGTTCTGTAACAGAAACCTGGGTCAAGGCCCAGAAGAGCACCCTAACACTACCAGGTTATGCCTCATACCATGCTCTACAGCTCCAAAACATGGAACACATGACAATAGGAGTGTGGCTACCAGTAATTATCAAGGATAACCACACCCCCAGGTTGGTACCACAGCAAGAAGCAGCATGGACTATCCACAGGCAAGTAACACTAGCTCAAACTGTGTACCTGTTTGAAGCCTGCTACAGACCACACTCACAAACCCAGGTACCCCAGCCAGCCTTCCTGAAGACACTGCAGAGTATGAATGTCTCAACAAATACCAAACAAGGCACACACAAAGTATGACATAGGTGGCAATTCATTATGTATGGAAGAAGTAATCAGGGACCTAGGGACACAAGTGGACGGTAACCTGTCATGTGACACTCACATTGCCAAGGTGGCCAGGAAGACCTGCTATATTGCCCACCTTAATATGAAAGGATGCACATGTAGAGCAAGAGAGGTCACTGTGCCCCCATACTCTTCCCTTATCAGGCCCATACGTGACAACAATGCCCCAGTTCGGATGCACCTTACTTTACACCTGCAGCAGTTAGAAAGACCCCAAATGTACCTCACCAACAGGATAAAGGGTCCAAACATTGGACATCTGCAGCCTGGCTGAAGAAACCACAGCCCAATTCAGAAGCATACTGCCCAGTCAGAGGTGATGTATGCCTGATGTACAAGGCCATGTCCAATCCAGAATGAATGGACATGCTCCACTGCAGAAACCCCAAATCCAGCAGAGACACCACAGTGAGATATCTGAACCTCCACACATAGATAAATAGGATGTGCTGGAGGGACAGATCCATAACCCAGAGGCTCCTGACACTCTGGAACAGAATCCCAGTCCATGATAGGCTAAGCTCCACACTCAAACTCAACAAGAGAAATCTGGTGAAGTGCATGGGAGATAGTAGGTGTACACTGGGGGCCATCCCTGTGTCACATCTAGTAAAGTAAACCCTACATGGGCATAATATGCACATTGCAAGGTGTCAAAACCCACACACAGTCTGTCCGTGCTCAAACAAGGCCAGGGCAGATAGCCTAGTATGAACCTATGAACCTATGATGATACAAATTGTGCAGGACACAAAGGATTATCACACAGCTGTCCTACCTGATGGTAGGAACCATGGTGATAATCCACAGATATGCTCTGCAGCACTCTAATATCACAAACAATACACCAAACCCACACACATTGCCAACATCCTACCGAACAGATTCCTTGCAAACTCCCCACCAGCACCTAACTGCCAAATATCTATCCCAGGAGAGTGCTGGCCCCCTGACATTGCAGATGCTGAGGTAACAGCCAGCATCCACAAAGCACAGCACACAGCATCAATGGTACCAGATGGTGTCCTGGGTTGTGTCCAACAAGTACTGTAAGAAGAATGGAACAGCAAATAGCAGTACTGCGCACTATCAGTCCTACCACAGGATATGTACCCAAAGAGCAGTGCACAAAGGGGGTGCCTGAATGGATACTGCAAACTATCATCCCTCAACCCCGATTATCTAGGTTGGCAAAGTAATGGAGAGGATGATCATGGATCCCATGAATAACGAGATTGGGTACCTACAGACATTGGACCCTACCCAGTGTGGCTGTCATAGGGCAGATCCTGCCCTTTACACATGTCTGACTCATGTGAAACGTGCACCAAGGCCATTGATGTGGGGAATGTGGATCACACAGCCTATCTGGACCTTGCTAAACCCTTCCATACAATACCCTAGTTGGCGGTACAGATGAGCTCACCAGCCTAACTATAAACCCCTATGCAAGTAGATGGGTTGCAAACCAGCTCAAGGACAGAACTTACCTGGTCAGACATGCTGCAGTCATGGCAGACTGCAAACCAGGTACAACTGGCATCCCACAAGGCATGGTCCTGGGACCTCTCTTGTATGCTATATATGTCACATAGGTTATCGTACTCTGCTCATCATTTGCAGACCATTCGGGCACCCAACTTCTTCTCTTTGCAGAAAGTCATAAGATTCTTTCCCTGGGAGTCCTCTATGATTCTTACTGTAACCCTAATCATCACTCACACTTGACGGTTGAGATCCTTGGCCCATAAACACTGGCAGGTATACTTTGATCGGTCAAAGTACAAACAACGCGCGTAAAGCACATGCACTTGATAGCGAACGGCTGAGGTTGTGTCTTCTTAACCATCACCATTTTGTTTTGCCACTCCAGTCTCATAAGTCTTCAATTAACACCCCCCCCCCAGACAAGATGAGTGCATAAAGAAAGAGCTATTCCATCGACTACAAGAAAGGAATCGTGGAGGACTCCCGGGGAAAGAATCTTATGGCTTTCTGCAAAGAGAAGAAGTTAGATCTCTGAATGGTCTGAAAATGGCGTGCAGCGTATGATAACCTCAGTCAACAGGCCAACGAGGGAAATGCTAAGAAGTGCAAGTGTGGATCAGGTCGGCAACCATTATTTCCCGAGCTGGAAGACATCATCTGTGAATGGATTGCTAATAGGAGAGCAAAGGCGTTGGTTGTGCACAGGGCTGATATTCAAGCAGTTGCCCTTGCAATGGCACCACAGTTAGAAATATCCCCAAAAGAATTCAAAGCATCATAACATTGGCTGGATGGCTTCCTTCAGTGATATGAACTGTCTATAAGAAGATCAACAACACTGTTCAAGCTGGAGTATACTGAAGGTATTAAATGTGCACTTGCGTTCAAGTCCTTTGTTGATGGCATCGACTTTTCTAAATACCAACTCTCCAACATGATTGCTATGAATGAAACTGCAGTGTTTATGGGCCAATGATCTTAAACAGCAATTGATCAGAGGGGTGCCTCATCAATCTACATTCCCTCCACTGGTTACAAGAGTACACGTGTTACCTGTATTTTGGCAATTTGTCTAGATGGAAAGAAAACCCCACCTCTAATCATTAGTAAGGGCACGAAAGATAAGATTGAACGTGTTTCAGTCATTTACATTCTTGAAATCAAAAAAGCCTGGTGCACACAAGCAATTATAAGGAAGTGGGTCGATGTAATGCTGCCACTTGTTTTGCGAGGTGGCGAAAGAGGTCTGCTAGTCTGGGATTCAGTCAGCACTCACTGCGCTAAAGAAATGAAGAAATTCCTTGCATGGAGAAGAATAGATCAAATAATGATTCCTGCAGGAATGACTGCCTATCTCCAGACTCATGATATTGCAATAAACAAGCCATTCAAGGAACATTTGCACATGGAACTCAATGACTACATTGAAAATAGAATGCAGAGAAATCAGCATGGAAACTTTGTGAAGCCTAGCCTGCAAGAGGTCGTGACTTGGGTGAAAAATTCATGGGATAAAATCACTGACAGCTGTGTTGCCAATGCACTATGAGCAGGCTACTTGGACAAGCAGTGCTCATTTAAGGAGAGCTCTATTGATAGGCATGACAGGTTGGGGCCAATGGTTCTACAGAAAATGGAGTCGTAAGAAAGTCAGGCCGGAATTCGGGGGTTGGAGACTTATGACAATGATCCAGAAGAAGATGCCATGACTATATTTGAATAACTTTTCCATTATCGGGGCAACAGAATGGATTGCTTCTGCTTTCAATTTTATTCCTACACATGTATTGAGATTTTTCTACACTTTCTGTTAAGCATGAAATATTGCACTGTGAAAGACAAGATGTAGATATTCTGAAGATGAAATGTTTGTTGTCCTGTTTATGTAGAATTCTCACACAACTGTTAACGCGTTACTTAGAACTGTTGTCCAGTATCAGAAAAGTACCAAATAAGTGTCAATTTGTGAACATGAATGTTGTTTTTGTCTTTTCCCGGTTAGAGGTCGCCACAGTGGAACTCCGGTCCGGTAATGATTGGCAGTAGATTTTGACGAACACCGAGGTGCCAGCTCGACGTTCAACCTTCAACGAAGGCACGCCCATTTACGCATGTCTTTCAAATGCCCACATGCAGACTCCACACAGAAGGCACTCCCTGCACTCCAGCCAAGAATCGAATGGGAGAACCTCTTGCTGTGAGGCAACAACGCTACTGCTGCACCACCGCGGATAATCAATTTGTTAACATGAATAAATGTCGATTTTTGTACATTAATAAATTTTGATTTGTGTAAATGAATAAATGTCGATTTTTGTACATGAATAAATGAATAAATGTAGATTGTTGTACGGGGGGGGGGGGTAAATATGGCATCCCCTGATAATAAGCCCTAATGTGTATTTCGGTGGGGGAAAGAGTATAAGACCTGGTCTTATTTTTGGGGAAATATGGTATGTCATAATCCATTCTTGTTTAACATTGACTGACTCCTAACTAACTTACATGTTGATGCAGTAAATACTAGTGATGAGCATTAATTCCTATAATGTGTAGCTACAAGTGCAGCCGCATGTTTCATTGCAAAGTATGACACTTTAACTCTGAAGTGTTACAACTTTTTGTTATTGCTTTGAGCAATGTGTTGACATGCACTCAATATTGCATGCTTTTGTGGTTCAAATGCACAGCACATGAAGGAATTTGTAATTTGCTTTTATTCATCCTGTAATTTAAAAACACAGATTTATGTTTTTAATTCTTCCCTGCATAGTCATACAGTTGATCAATCCATACAATGACAGGCCAGTTTGATTAGCTAAGTAGGTCACTTTCAGAGTTATAGTGCAAACATAGATGAGAGTTATAGGTTTGAGTCTTGGTTCCTTCAGTTTGTATATAGTACTCCTCCTGTGTGTACAGTATTTTGAGTAATTCAACAATAATTAAATGTGGAATTTTATTTCATGCCAAGGCTAGCTGGCATGTAATGCTTATTGCTTTGTTGTACATAGTGCACATCATATATTGACTTTCAACAGCCCGTCCGTGGCAGTAACGCATCCTTTTTTTCCTTTTTGCATGTGATGAAGACTGTGCCCATTATAAAGCTCTGTGTAGTGTGCATATGCACAGGTTGGAGAAGCAGCAGAGGTAGAGAGGTATGTGTTACAACTATCACCATTTATTTCCCAAGAAAGATTCATAACATAGTTAACAATCAGTTTTAATTGTAGCTTCAGGAATGCTAATATTAATGTCAGCCTACCCATAATGCAGCTGCAAGGTAAGGGCAATAGTCATCAGTTTCTTGTAAATAACAGTATAGAGTTCATTTAAACATTGTCCTTTGAGCTATAAGCAGTGTGTATTTGATAAATTCAATTTATGCTTTCTTGTAGTCACAATCTAAATGACAGATGTCTGTGTGCAACTGTCATAGTGCTGTTCTGTGAATGTTTTGTATCTTAGTTGTTTCTGTGGTTACTGTTTAAACAGCAAGTGGTGAGTATTGATAGTTATGTTGTGCATAGCCTGCCTGTACTGTTATTTAAAGGGTGTTTGTTTAACATTCGAAATGCTGGTGGTAGACAATTTCTGGCATGTACTTCACATCAGTATGTCTTGCACTTTTAGTTAACTGCCCTGTGATGGCTTAACAGAATTGTTTACTCTTTTTTTTTTTTAATAATTGTTGGCCACAAAGCCACTCTCATAGGTTCATAGGTGTTTACTAGGCTAACAGCCACAAGGGCCTTTTACTAGGCTAATGACCACAAGGGCCATTTTAAGCCTAGCCATGCATCTCAAATCTCTGACAAGTTCTGGTACCCTAGATAAGTGTAAGCAGGGGCTTGTGTGATGAAACATTTACAAGCTGGGTCCTGGGAGATGAACCATTTCCATTTATAGGTTGCCTGTGCCCATTATAGACATAGTACAATACTGTATGACCGTATGCAACTGTAACTTGTTGAATATTATATTCATGAACATTGTTACAATGTTTGAATTGTGCAGGTGCATAGATAAGCATAATACAAACACAGGTATCGATAGTGATTCATTAGACTATGAAAAGTATGTGTGCCTGTGTCATACCCTAAAAGTGTAGATGTCACATGCTGTCACTGTGGTTATGATTGTCCAGTTGTTTAACTGGGTTATGCCAGCAGTCATATTCTAAATCAGATGCTGTCAATGTTAGTGTGAGCTTAGAGTGTCACAGGTGTTTTGGGCTGGAGCAATATGTTATTGATGTATGCCGCTATTATATTGATATGTCATGATTTATGTGCTTACTGTCTGTGCCTGTATGTTTTGAATGCATACTGATGGTTGATGTCTTCATAAGTGAATAAGTAAAAATAGCATTTTCTCTGATAAAGTGCGCATTGCATGCTGCGTTCTGCACTGGATTAACACAATGGCACTATATAATGGGCATAGTAGCCCACACGTGGTTTTCCATTCATATTTCTTTTATTTATTTATTGCATTTGTTTACCCTTAAAGTCCAGTGGGCCTAAAATAGCCCATTTTCACTGGAGGCCCAAGGAGAAAAGCCCTGACAAGATCATAGATACAGAAAATATTAAACATTAATTGGTACAAAAGTAGATACAGTGTTACACATAGTGATTACAGTAATATATACAGAATATATACATAAAAGCAGGAATTTAGTTGGTTTGATTACAGTAATATATACAGAATATATACATAAAAGCAGGAATCTAATTGGTTTGATTACAGTAATATATATAGTATATGTACATAAAAGCAGGAATGTTGTTGTTTGCCAGAAGAATTCAGCTAGAAAGGTATAAACAGAGATATATTAATCAGCATTATTTTACCAGTATCAAGTGATAAAAAATAATAATTATGGAGAAAATATCATCAGTGAGCAGTAGCAAAAAGCATAGGAGTTTAGTTATCATATAAAGAGTAGGAGGAGGTTAGGTTATAGAGCAGGTACATAGCCAGGAAGAGATTAAATAATTTTTCAGTATTTGTTTGAAGGTGGTGGTGCTGCCTGTGTTTCTTAAAGAAGTTGGAAGTAAGTTCCATAGTTTGTCAACGGTGAAGGAATAGAGGAGATGACCAGCAGGTAAAGTGGGCTTTTCTACTTTTAGAAGTAGATGATTTTCAGATCTTAGTTGCCTGCTGGGTTGGTACTGAGTGAGTAGTGTTGAGAGGGCAGGACAGTCTGTGGGTCTGTAGATTATTTTGTGTGCTGTAGTTGGGTGAATGAGAGATGGTGGAGGAGTTCCACCCGGCCAAATTGCTTCAGTGATTTACAGTGGCGGGATGAGAATTTGGCCTTCTTGGCAAATTTGGCTATTCTGTTGTAACACATTTCAAGTTAGGATGACTGTAAAGTGGTGACCACGGAAAGTGTAGTTAGTCAGCATAGGATGGTGGTTTGTAGGATGATGTTGGTGATCAAAAAGAGGAGGAGGAGTGAGAGGGCAGCACCAAGGATCAAATGGTGGAAATTGAAAAAGGGTAATTGTAAGGTGGAGTTCAGGGATGAGTTAAAGACAGGCACTGGGTGGCAGTGAAGAGTTACCAAATAGCTGGGTAACTACAGCAGAGCTAGTAAGGGAGACAGTTAGAAAGGTGCTTGGTATGACATCTGGACAGAGGAAGGAGAACAAGGAGAAATGGTGGTGAAATGAGGAAGTACAGGAGAGTATACAGAGAAAGAGGTTGGTAAAGAAGAAGTGGGATTGTCAGAGAGATGAAGAACGTAGATAGGAGTATAAGGAGATGAGGTGCTTGGCAAAGAGAGAGGTGGCGATAGCTAAGGATAAGGCATATGAAGAGTTGTATGAAAGGCTGGACACTAAGGAGGGAGAAAAGGACTTGTACCGATTGGCTAGACAGAGGGACCGAGCTAGGAAAGATGTGCAGCAGGTAAAAGTGATAAAGGATAATGAGGGAAACATACTCACAAGCAAGGAGAGTGTGTTGAGGAGATGAGTACTTTGAGGGGTTGATGAATGAAGAGAATGAGAGGGAGAGAAGGTTGGATGATGTGGGGATAGTGAATCATGAAGTACAATGGATTAGCAAGGAGGAAGTAAGGATAGCTATGAAGAGGATGAAGAATGGAAAGGCTGTTGGTCCAGATGACATACCTGTGGAAGCATGGAGATGTTTAGGTGAAATGGCAGTGGGGTTTTTAACCAGATTGTTTAATGAAATCTTGGAAAGTGAGAGGATGCCCAAGGAATGGAGAAAAAGTGTTTTGTTACCGATTTTTAAGAATAAGGGTGATGTGCAGAGCTGTACTAAGAGAGAAGTTGGGTATTGGTTTTGAGTAGGGAAGTAAAGTATATTTGCTCTGGAAGAGTATTGCTACTCCCCCTCCTCTCTTTTTGGGCTGATTGGCTATTAGGCATGAGCATCCTGGGGATGGGAGAAATTCTGTGGGCAGGATTCACGATGGCTTGCACGGAATCTAAGAGTTGTGTAAGACTCCATGCAGCGATCGCGATCCAGGAACAGCCTGAAATCCCGTGTAAGAGACCAGCTAAAACGACTCTTACACGGGCAGGGCGTGGATATGCTAATCACCTCACTTGCAGCCGAAAGGCATGCAAATGAGTTAGATTAGCGATCCACGAAGCTGAAACCAGCCCGTGTAAGAGTCGTGTTAGGTGCAGAAATGTACTCAGTTGACAACTGAGTACGTTACTGCAAATAACACAATGGAGCCATGACAGCTCCAAATTAAGTGTGCAAATGTTGCAGTCAGCATGCCAATGGCCAAATATGTGGCCATTGGCATGGTAACCCGATGCAAACATGAAATAAAATAATTTTTTTTTCGGCAATCGGCGAGGTTTAAACGCAGCGCAGCCCCGCGCAAACGGGCTGCGCTATATAAGACAGAAAAATAAAGGTTTGAAACCCACAAATGTGGGTTTTATGTAATGCATGGATTTGCAATGCAGGGATTAGCAGACCAAAAACAACATGGCCACCGTCTAGTGGTTGCTAAGGGGGAAGCTGAGTGTAAGACATGTAACTAAGCATTAGTAGGCAATCCTATGTAAATGAGTGGTAGGATAGTGAATCACACTGTCACATAGCAAATGAGCACATTCCATGTATTGTAAGAGTTAGATAAGGGGGAGTAACAGAGTAGGAGATAGGTGACATCACAGGGGGGAATGTCAGGAAGAAATCAAGCTCATTGGAGCAAAGTGGTATGTAAAAGATATCAATCACACAGCATAAAAAGAGGAGTGTCAACAGATAAGCATGGGAAAGTCAAGAAATGGAAGGTGTACACTGTGGCCAACACCAAAGTTTCTTGCTGCACGTGCATGCGTGCGTGTGCACACTGGGAGGCGCGAGTAAGACAGAGTGCGCGCGTGTAAGACAGAGTAAGCATGTAGGAGCCTGTTTAAAGATCTGTAAACCTGTTTGCACTGGTGTGCATGGGTTTTAACCCGAATAAGCAGATTCTAGTCCGTGTAAGCATGTGCGCGCGTGTGGTAGCCACTGTGAGCGTGTTTTCGCTGGTATGCACGCTGCTCCCCCTGAGGAAACAGAGAGGAAAAAGGAAGCAGAAGAAATAGTAGGAAACTAGCAGGGAATACTGGTAGAGCTAGCAGGTGAAAACAATTAGAAACAGGCAATTACACAGGCAGAATACTAGCCCAGCCCAGCACTTAAAACACTGCAAACAGCACTGCAGTATGTTTCTCTCAAGAGACACTGCAAGACAGGAGTAAGCTAGCAGAAGTGAAAACTGAAAAAGCTGCACTCAGACCAAACATGCTAGGGGCTGCCATAGCTGTTATAAGGAGACATAGGAGACTTGCTGAGGGTGGTGACAATGCAAATGCTGCCAGACAACCCACAGTGAGGAGACGGAGAAGAGTGTACAGGCCCAGGGTCACCTTACAGGGGTTACATGAGCTGGAGATAGTGGAGCGCTATAGAGGGGACAGAGACCTCCTGCAGCAAATTGTTGAGCTGTGCAGGCCACGCCTCACACACAGAACCAACACAGGGGAACCCATCCCAGTGGAAACCAAGGTATGTGTTGGCCTAAGAATACTAGCAACAGGTACCTTCCAGAGACCAGCTGGTGATATGATGGGGATATCACAGGCATCAGCCTCCAGGGTACTGCACCAGTTCCTGGATGCCATGTCAGCACATGTCGGTGAGCATGTATATTTCCCCAATGCCCGTGAGGTATTGGCCAGCAATATGCGTCTCTTCCAGCAAATAGCGGAATACCCTGAGGTAGTGGGTGCAATAGACTGTACGCACATATGCATCAAAGCACCAGCCGGTGAGCGGGGCAGGGCCTACATTAACTGCAAGGGCTTCCCCTCCATCAACTGCCAGGTCGTGTGTGATGCCCAGGGCATAATAATGAATGTGTGTGCTGGCTGCCCTGGGAGTTACCATGATTCCCATATCTGGCATTTGATGCAGCTGTACCAGACATTTGCCAATGGAGACATCCCACATGGTCACCTAGTGGGGGATGCAGGATATGCACTGGAGCCGTGGCTGATGGCACCCATCAGAAATGCACAAACACCTGAACAGGAACGCCATAATGAGACACACACACAAACACGTAATGTAATAGAGTGTGTGTTTGGGCTGCTCAAGTCATGGTTCTGGTGCCTGGACACATCTGGTGGAGCCTTGCAGTACTCACCAACTACATGTACCCAAATTGTCATGGTATGTGCTATGCTACATAATATGATTCTGCGAAAACAGCTGCAGCAGGACCAGCATAGGGCCGGGACAAACAGCCCCCGACCATTGCCAAGGCCATCACAGGCAGAGCGTGACTCAGAGGAGGAACAACCTGAGCCTGCCCCAGTAGGCAGAAGGAGGCATGCCCAGTATGCCCTGGACTTGGCAAAGAGGCAACGCATAGCACATATACTGGCTCAGTAGGAACCCTGTGAATGATACCCCTCTCTGACTCACTCATATAGTAACAGGGACACCTAACATGACACAACCTGTTCTCAAACATGTACAGGGTGTGTAGTATGTGCATCCGACAGAGGCAGCCCTGCAGCACCACCTGAGGCATGATTGGCATGTGTTAAGCAATGTAACACCATCTAGTACATGCAAACATGAAGACCCTGCCTAACATCTCACCCTCACCAAGCATGATGCCACACTATAAAGACAACAAGATCAAGTACAATAATTGGCTGAGGTATTGCTGTTAGCAAGGGGGAACACATGGCTGACAGCCTGGGCTGACATGCCGAGGAAGACATGATGCCCCACCTGCTAGGGATGGCAAGCACCCAGCACACCTGGCTGTGTGGATACTGGCAAAGGCTGTTGTCACCCCCACTGTGCCTTCAATAGGTAAGTCCGGATACACAAACCTACCACCATAGGTAGCACAAGGGATAATAACCTGGACGTAATGCTACCCAACGCCAGAAGTCTAACCTGCAAGGTGCATGCAGACCAAAACCACCACAGCATGGAGAATGGTAATATGTGTTCTGTAACAGAAACCTGGGTCAACGCCCAGAAGAGCACCCTAATACTACCAGGTTATGCCTCATACCATGCTCTACAGCTCCAAAACATGGAACACACGACAATAGGAGTGTGGCTACCAGTAATTATCAAGGATAACCACACCCCCAGGTTGGTACCACAGCAAGAAGTAGCATGGACTATCCACAGGCAAGTAACACTAGCTCAAACTGTGTACCTGTTTGAAGCCTGCTACAGACCACACTCACAAACCCAGGTACCCCAGCCAGCCTTCCTGAAGACACTGTAGAGTATGAATGTCTCAACAAATACCAAACAAGGCACACACAAAGTATGACATAGGTGGCAATCCATTATGTATGGAAGAAGTAATCAGGGACCTAGGGACACAAGTGGACGGTAACCTGTCATGTGACACTCACATTGCCAAGGTGGCCAGGAAGACCTGCTATATTGCCCACCTTAATATGAAAGGATGCACATGTAGAGCAAGAGAGGTAACTGTGCCCCCATACTCTTCCCTTATCAGGCCCATACGTGACAACAATGCCCCAGTTCGGATGTACCTTACCTTACACCTGCAGCAGTTAGAAAGACCCCAAATGTACCTCACCAACAGGATAAAGGGTCCAAACATTGGACATCTGCAGCCTGGCTGAAGAAACCACAGCCCAATTCAGAAGCATACTGCCCAGTCAGAGGTGATGTATGCCTGATGTACAAGGCCATGTCCAATCCAGAATGAATGGACATGCTCCACTGCAGAAACCCCAAATCCAGCAGAGACACCACAGTGAGATATCTGAACCTCCACACATAGATAAATAGGATGTGCTGGAGGGACAGATCCATAACCCAGAGGCTCCTGACACTCTGGAACAGAATCCCAGTCCATGATAGGCTAAGCTCCACACTCAAACTCAACAAGAGAAATCTGGTGAAGTGCATGGGAGATAGTAGGTGTACACTGGGGGCCATCCCTGTGTCACATCTAGTAAAGTAAACCCTACATGGGCATAATATGCACATTGCAAGGGGTGTCAAAACCCACACACAGTCTGTCCGTGCTCAAACAAGGCCAGGGCAGATAGCCTAGTATGAACCTATGAACCTATGATGATACAAATTGTGCAGGACACAAAGGATTATCACACAGCTGTCCTACCTGATGGTAGGAACCATGGTGATAATCCACAGATATGCTCTGCAGCACTCTAATATCACAAACAATACACCAAACCCACACACATTGCCAACATCCTACCGAACAGATTCCTTGCAAACTCCCCACCAGCACCTAACTGCCAAATATCTATCCCAGGAGAGTGCTGGCCCCCTGACATTGCAGATGCTGAGGTAACAGCCAGCATCCACAAAGCACAGCACACAGCATTAATGGTACCAGATGGTGTCCTGGGTTGTGTCCAACAAGTACTGTAAGAAGAATGGAAGAGCAAATAGCAGTACTGCGCACTATCAGTCCTACCACAGGATATGTACCCAAAGAGCAGTGCACAAAGGGGGTGCCTGAATGGATACTGCAAACTATCACCCCTCAACCCCGACTATCTAGGTTGGCAAAGTAATGGAGAGGATGATCATGGATCCCATGAATAACGAGATTGGGTACCTACAGACATTGGACCCTACCCAGTGTGGCTGTCATGGGGCAGATCCTGCCCTTTACACATGCCTGACTCATGTGAAACATGCACCAAGGCCATTGATGTGGGAAATGTGGATCACACAGCCTATCTGGACCTTGCTAAACCCTTCCATACAATACCCTAGTTGGCAGTACAGATAAGCTCACCAGCCTAACTATAAACCCCTATGCAAGTAGATGGGTTGCAAACCAGCTCAAGGACAGAACTGACCTGGTCAGACATGCTGCAGTCATGGCAGACTGCAAACCAGGTACAACTGGCATCCCACAAGGCATGGTCCTGGGACCTCTCTTGTATGCTATATATGTCACATAGGTACAAGCCAACATGGAAGGACTCTGTCTGAACAGGTTCACAGAGGACTACAAACTGCCCACCATTTCGGACCCTCCAGCTGAAACAAGCAACCTACAAAAGGCACACATATAAACAGACAAGTGGTGCCACAGCCATGTCAACAAGCTAAATGCAGAATAGTCAACCCTGTGGAAACACAGTACATGGCCAGAAATTACCACATAGGTGTTAACCCAGTAAGTACATCAGGAGCAATAAGAGACCTGGGGACACAAGGTGATAGATATCCTGCATGTGACAACCATGTGTCTGTAGTGGTTACAGAAACATACCATATACCCACCTAATCATGAAGGTAAGCACAGTTTGGTTAGGGTAGGTCAATGTGCATCTCCAGTCATCCATCAGCAGCCTCACAATTGTGAACAATGGCCCTTCAGGGATGTACCGTAGCAGACACCTGCAGCAACTGGAAAGACCCCACAAATACCCCACCAGGAGGATCGCAGAGCTGTAACAGATGCCATGTGTCGCCTGATTAAAGAAACTGCAGCTCCACACAGTGCCATACCGCCTGGCTGGAGGTGAACTGTGCCTGATATATAGAGCCATGACCAACCTGGTATCAATGGACATTTGGCACCATGTAAACTCTGAATGCTGGTGACCTATGCAGCTGACAGGCCTGAACCCCAGCACAGACATAAACAGGACATGCTGTACTGATTGGTCCATAACCCAGAAGCTCACTCCACTCACGACTAAACTCCCACTACAGGTTATCTAGAGAGTCCCTCATTGACTGTCATCCAGAGGAATCATGATGACTGGATGGGAAATGGTAGGTGTACCCTGGATATCACCTGTATGTCATGGGTAGACAGAGGTACAGCACACTAACCATGACATATGTCATGGCAAATACCAGTAAATGTGTGTTGAAGGACAAACACTCTCTGACTAGCATTACAAATGGAATAGGGCACATGGCCATTGTTTGTCACTGTCCACACAAGTTGTGGAATACATTAACAATGTCGGACAATCATGTACTATGCTGTCCATATCTGAACAAAATGCAACATGGTCATATCTGCACAACTGGCCCTCAACCAGTCTGGTGTGCTCACTATCAATATTACAAGCAGTGATAGGACTGAAACTGATTATACTGTCCACCACAGTGAAAGTACTGCACCAGTACACTATACGACAATACAACTGTTTGGTCAGCAGGAAAGGATGATGACAACTGTATGCAAACTATCCCATGGCGACCCTGCAGGCACAGCATAATGCCTGTTAGGGTCAGACACAAAGCAGTTGGGCAGTAAGAACACAACCTGATGTCCAACACTCAATTGTACATGTGATATATAGATGGCGTCCACACACAAACACAAATGTGGTGGTCCACAGATCCCAACATAAGGAAAGGTCACACTGGGCATGCCCGCACACTTAGATAAATGAGACGTGTCAGTCAAGAAGCCATACAAACTGCGAACTGGGCATGCTCACACACTTAGGCCATGTCACAGTTCAGCAGTTGCACACACATATCTGGCATTTGTATGTGTTAACACAGCAACCTCCCACAATACAGACATCTGCCCAGTGCACACAGTGAAGTTACAACAGAGACATAAGTAAAGTACTGGATCCCAGTCATATGCAAACATCTTCCACAGTACACAAGTTGTTTATAGAGATAGGGAAGGCTATGGCAATAAAGACCCACAAACAGTATATGAGAAACAAATACTTGCATCTGACAGGTAAACATATGGCTGTAGAGTGCAATACTAGACTGTTGTCCCTAGGGAATACAGAAGGCTATCCACAGTGTATTTGGCATCTGCCTCCACAGTACAGTAGGCCACTGTGCCTGTGTGAAGTTAATGCATAGATATGCTCTCCCCTGTACTGATGGATAGTAACAGATGTACATACCTCTACATCCATAATGATGTCAGCACACTATACATATGTCAGGAGCTGAAATTATACCCAGTAATGTGAATAGCACGCTCTGCTACTGCGTCTCTCACAAGTGTCATAACATAGTTAGGTAGGGGTTTGAATCCTGCAAGTGCACAGTGTGTGTGTGGGGGAGTAGTGTGTGCAATTCCATGTGTAAGAGAAATGTCCCTTTTGGCAACTATTACTACACAACACATGCTGCATATTCCACTGTCTAAACACTGATGATGTCAGCACTGTATAAGTATAGCAGGAGAAAGTAATCCTCCCAGTAATGCAAATAGCGCGCTCTATTACTGCGTCTCTCACAAGTGTCATAACATAGTTAGGTAGGGGTTTGAATCCTGCAAGTGCACAGTGTGTGTGTGAATGTGTGTGGGGGAGTAGTGTGTGCAATTCCATGTGTAAGAGAAATGTCCCTTTTGGCAACTATTACTACACAACACATGCTGCATATTCCACTGACTAAACACTGATGATGTCAGCACCCTATATGTACAGCAGGAGAAAGCAATCCTCCCAGTAATGCAAATAGCGTGTGCTGCTACTGCGTCTCTCACAAGTGTCATAACATAGTTAAGTAGGGGTTTAAATCCTGCAAGTGCACAATGTGTGTGGGGGAGTAGTGTGTGCAATTCCATGTGTAAGAGAAATGTCCCTTTTGGCAACTATTACTACACAACACATGCTGCATATTCCACTGTCTAAACACTGATGATGTCAGCACCCCATAAGTATAGCAGGAGAAAGCAATCCTCCCAGTAATGCAAATAGCGCACTCTGCTATTGCGTCTCTCACAAGTGATCTAACATAGTTAGGTAGGGGTTTGTATCCTACAAACGCCATGTTTATTTTTGTCACACAGTTTGTCCATGTGTGTGGGGTGTTGTTCCCAATATTGCACAACATACATTATATCAGTAATGTCAATGTACACATGATGTATGTGTGTGCCACCTACACATATGTACCTGTGAACTGCAATAGTTCCCATGTCCGAAGCCTGCCTCATGTGAATACATGGAATATGCATCAGACAACTGTATGACTGTGGTGTTCTGTGCAGCGGCTGCATGTGGTATGTGACTAGACAGTGTGGGTTGTAAATGGTGTCATCCCACCAGCAAGGGATACATGACTGGTCTGGAGCATATAGTCCACATGTTGGTGATGAACAAGTGCAGCATGTTGTCACCTCTTGTGGGAGTGGTAACAAGTTGTTCCATAGCAATGCAGGGAATGAATGCTAAGAACCCTTCAGATAGGGTCTTGGAGCTAGAGTAATGCTCACACTCTATGTTTGGGTAGTCGCAGTCCAACCATATAATGGCGTTTGTAGAGACCGTCATATTCCCAGTGTTGTCAGGAAGGCCAAGTGGGTTTCCTGGGTATGGGAGTGTGGTGTGTGCCAGGCTATGAACCTGAAGGCAGTCTAACCCACTGTTAGTTGCACATGGATAGGCTCTGATGCTTTGTGCAGTGCCACCAACCTGGGGGTGTGTGTATCTGAGGTGCCTTTGGATACATCCCCCCTGTTCTGGTTTGGTGCATGTGTAGGGGACAACAAGCATGGTATCAGGAATGACCTGGCAGTGATGGTGTGCACCTGGGAGCCTTGTACCAGGAGTATGTTACTGCATGGATATTGCTGTACCCCATGCTACGGACAGTTTCCACTGCATGCATCTTGAGGTTTACACTGCTGCTGTTGAGTAGCATTTCTATTAGTGTCTTATCCTGTGTGATACCTGTGTAGGTGGCTATATAATGTCAGCCTTGCATACAAAGGCACTATGTGTGTAGCAACAGCCTCTGCCAATATACAACGGCCCATGGGTGACAGGTGTAAGCTGTCCCAAGCAAAGCAATGTGGCTTGTCCAGCATGTAATCCCACACTGACAGGCATTGGATCCCCTTTGAATGTCACTGAAACATACGTTAATTGCAGAAACTGATCATCCTGTCTACATATTGTGGCAGCATTCTTGGTGAGGGTAAGATGCTACTCAAGGCCAGGGTCATACCAGCCTGTGCCACAAGCTCAGAGAGCCCCTCTATGTCCCCTAACATGTAGTCCAGGGAGGTGCGTCAGAGGTCATACACACTGGCACAGACAATGACTGAGTCATACTTCTACATGCCTTGGAGTGACCGATATGTTTGCGTTATGTGGTGGATCATAGTGCCCAACGGGCAGCTCAGCATGACCATCACCTTGTTCAGTCTGGTGAGCAGGACCTCAATGTACCTGACGATAGAGGTACCTCATACAACTGTAGCAGGTGTGTTGTCAAGCCATATGGCCTGTGACTGTTTGGCACACAGGCTTTGTGAGCTATGTGTTGCACGTGCTCTGCTCTGGCTTAACATTTGCTTTTGTGTCTGCTTTGCAGGTGTCCGCTGCTCAGGCAGGATGCTATTCTGAGAGTCCAATAATGTACCTGTGTGTTTCTGTGTTTGGATTGTGGTCGTGGCAGGTCTATGGGAGACTGGTACTGTATTCACTGTAGTATCCCACTCCACCTGACAAGGAATGCCAGTGCTGAGTTAGGAGAGCTTAGCCCCCAGTATGGCTATGTGGTTGCATCTCTTACATGTGTTGTAAGTGTATGGGAAGGGGAGAGGGTTGTCTGTGTACATGAGGCAGCTGTAACATTGCCACATGACTCACAGATTCACCAACTGGACCTGAGAGTAGATCGACAGGTGACCTTTGCACATGCTACCATAGCATTGTGAATCCCATACTAAGTAACGACACATAGGGCCAATGGGGAACAAGGTACTCAAGGTGACTATGTGAGGGTGTAGTGCTCCTGATTTGTTAGTGCTGGCATATATGAATGCTGTCTTGAGCAAATGCGAGGTAAGTCATATGCAATGTGTTACAGGCAAGCTACATGCAAACAGGACAAACAGTGACGTTCTGTCAAGTGAGACATGGACATCAGTACAGTAAGCAATACAGATGTCACTAGGGATCCACAGAGGCACTGTAAATCTGCACTGCAGGTGGAATCAGTGTTTCAGGAACATAACAAGCAAACATGCATACAAACAAAGCTACAGTCAGCAGGCCTGTATGTAGACTATGCTACAACAAACAAGGTGTACGACTTCCAGTAGGTAACAGTGCATATATGCAGGCACTATAAGCCTGTACCCAGATATTCACAGGTCAGATGGGCTGGGTCCAGCCACACCCCCCACAAGTGTATAGACCACATACCTTTGTAATGTTGAATAACTGGCCTGATACCCAAGTGCTCATACCTGTAATAATATACATGTCAAATAACAGACACTGAGCCATCACTCAGCAGTTCCAGACTTAGTATGATGTATGCTACCTGTCCTGGCACCACAGTATCCTTGACATGTATGGACACTCTCCCTCCTGTCATAGTTAGTTCTGTGTTTTGGTGCTGTCATGCATGGTATGAGGTGTGACCTTGTAGTGCTAGTGTGCTCTTGTGAGCCTTGAACCTGTTGTGTAGTACTGCACAAATATCAACATCCTCAAACATCAGCATTGCAGAGTCGTGTGTGGACAGCATGCAACTCGCAGTTGACATGACCATCATTGAGTATCAATATGTACATTGTTGTATCCCCTGTGCTACCTATGTAGGTGGCCATCCCTTGACAGCCTCACCACCAGTATACAAAGATGTGCAGACAGTACACTGTGGTAATTACTACGGGTGTACAAAACAATACAATGACATTCATACTGTAATTGCATCAGGCATGCTGGTTTATATCCACAATGATGTCATTACACTGTACTGTTGTCAACATCATACTATTACAACATGTCTATGTAGTCACCCTGTGCATCAGCACCATGTTAACCTGTTCCTGCACCGATTTTACAGATTGCAGGAGGTGGCACAGTTTCATCATATGCACCGGGTGTGTACCTGGTATGCCTGAGTCTGCCACTGATACAACCAGTTGACATGTCTGTGTGTGTGTGTTGGTGAGGGACAGCAGTACAAGATGGGGCAATGTTGATACAGTGTGTGCGTGTATGCATTAGCCCTAGGTGTTATCACTTTGCATGTATGTATGAATGCACACAGTCCCACCTCATGGCTGCCATATACAGGTGTTTGTGGACAGCCACAGACTGTACCTGCCAGGTCATACAGATCACTGTCTGTGACCACGGACATGGTACCTGTGCCTGGCAGGGGTGCTACGGACTGTATCAGGTACTAAGCCAGACTGGGTACTGTCATCAGAAGCAGGTGGTTGGTGAGTTGAGACAGGTCCCTGTTGGGACTGTCCAGCGCCATGTGCACGTGGTCTCCTGGGGCGGTCTGATGACAGCACAGACCCAGCATTGCTGGGGCTGCTGCTGGCACTATGTGAGCGGCTGCGGGCCTGTTGTCGTCCGCGACGGCTGCCAGCTGCTGCTGTTGCTGGCATACGGCCACATCGACGCCTCAACCATCCACCATTGCCCTGGCTTATGGACATGTAGTTGTGGAACAGATCTAATGTGTCCCCCCAACATCTGTCAATGACCTCGGTGAAGTTACGGATGGCAGCCACAACATCACACATACTGTCACTCATGGCTGTGCGACATACTCTCAGCTCCCTCAGACCTTGTCTGGTGTACCGTTCCATATGTGACTGTGCCTGCATTACAGCCCGAAACATAGCTGAGGTTGAAAGACATCTGTGGGCACATCTGACAAGGGCGATACGCCCACGGATGCTCCCATGAGAACCCCTGGACGTCTGCCTGTGTGGTACCATGTCAGGACCCTGGCCATGATTGCTGTGTGGGGATACAAGTGCCACTGATACCACATTACCTTGGTCAATGCCCACTGTATCCTGTCCATCACCTAGGGACATTGGTGACAAAGGATATATTGGCAGGATGACTGTGCGCATTGATGGGGTCGACAGCTGTGTAGTGTTAATTGGCTGACCAATGACGGACCCTGGCACACCTACCTGTGCCATTGCACAGGTATCATCATTATCACTATCCACAGCAGCTGATTCAGGTTCCCTGCTGCACAACACCAGATCAGCACCAGAACCTGTGGGAGTAAGACAGGAAACACAGTTTACAATGTGTACACAATGTCACCACTGATACACACATGCACACATGCACACATGGGCACATGCACACATGCGCACATGCACACATGCACACATGCACACATGGGCACATGCACACATGCACACATGCACACATGCACACATGCGCACATGCGCACATGCACACATGCACACATAGGCACATGCACACATGCACACATGCACACATGCACACATGGGCACATGCACACATGCACACATACACACATGCACACATGCACACATGGGCACATGCACACATGGGCACATACGCACATGCACACATGCACACATCTCAGTATATGAGATATCAACACACAGACACAAGCACACCTGCAATCAAACACATAGCACTACTGCTTCAGCCTATTATTACTGTTAGTATCAAGAGTATTGAAGGTAATGGTATTACACACTCACTAGCATGGATAGGCTGCCTTGCTGTTACATCAGAGGGACCTGCAGAAAAGAGACATTTATTGTCAGTGGGCACAACTGTGCCATTGATACTGTGGGCATGATACAGTTCAGTAGTGCAACAGTTAGCTTCCACAGGTGTACTGCTGATATTGAGGATATCACTCTTGCACAGTAATTACCAAGATTACAGCTACAAAACGAGGACACACCTCACACATGCATAACCTAACAGTGTACAGAAAGGTCAACTATACACATGGCATGTTACCTGCATGCTCCATGTCCTGCTGCTGTGTGGCTCCAGTCTCCATCATTACACATGTATGCTGCTGCTGTTGCTGTTGGGCTGGAGCCACAACACTTAGGAGTAGTCCCTCCAGTCTGGTGAGGGGGGGATGTCTAGACACCCCACCACCTGTGGCAAGCTGCTGCCTGTGGATATCCGACGCACGCTGACGGACATTTCTAATTAAATCATTGCAGTGATGGCGTACCTGCTCATATGTCCAGTTATGTGTGCCTATGTCATTTACCCGATGGACCAGGTCTTGCCACAGTGCAGCCCTCTCCTGCTGGTTCTGGCTGGTGTGGGAAAAGAGTACTGCGGAATCCCTCACCTGGCTCTGGTGTATCTCTTCCTCCTCTGTAGCAGAGTAGATAGGGTTCCGCTGGTGAACCATAGCCCTGAAAAGGAGAAGGAGAATATGTCAGCAATATCTGTCAGCAAACTATGGCACACATAATACACATAATACTCGACTGCAGTGATATAACTTAACCACCATATATAGCATCTGTCTGTCTATTGGGGGATACACATGTAAATGACCACATATCAGTGCTCATCCGACAACTGTGCAACAGTACCTGGCACACTCCATACGACAGACTAGTATACTGCAGCAGTCAACACACTGTTTCTGGTACAATACACAACCTCACACTGTGGGTTTGTATCAAGGTACTGTATGGGAAACATTATCAGCCCATGCACTGCACACAATGCACGTTACATATTTCACTGGTAATGCACACTACTCTTACTTGCCATAACCCTACCTACACCACAGTGACATACAGGGTAACACAGCACAACATATGGCAATGTAGTATATGTTGATTGCAATACCTCACGCACCTGTCTCTGGCCTCACACCAAGGACACACACTACCATGACAGACAGACAGTCATTGTGAGCAATCACACCAGTACACAACATGCACCCAGTCACTGGCACACTCATTCCACCTCACATATTTCGTTTGCAATGTGTTCATGGGTATGCATTGTGTCTTAGGTAGGTAGTGTGCTTTTGGCCCTGGGCCTACAGCAGCATACTGTTATGCTACCCTGCCCCTTGTGACACATGTGTTATGATCGTACCTGCTCCTTACAAACAGTTACACAGGGTGACTCATATGGCATATTACCTATCTGTATAACATTCAGCAGGGGTATGTCTGACATCTACTCATGGGGAGCCTTGATTCTTAATTCTGTGTGGTCTACTACAGGGTATGTCGTATCTGTGGGTAGGGTCCAGTACCTCCACCATGTGCTCTATACTGCAGTGATAAGGACGACAGACATAGGTAATTTGTGTTGTGGATGTTGGAGGTGTTACCATGGTTGTTAGACAACTGTCATGGGTGTGACCGAACTATGTATATCCAGCAGTGGTAACCTCTGTGTAGGTAGTCTGTGTGCACTCTGTGGTCTTGTCAGTCACTCTGCATAGGTATTGTGTTTGAGTGCATTGACACAGTTACTTGCATATGTCTGTGTCCTTCTCCATATCTGTAGCTGTCATAAGGAGGTACATACCGTGTAGGACATTGTAGGGTGTGGAGGGGTACAGTGACCTACATGTCCATAGCTGACACACCATGTCCGCTGACACATTCCATGTACAGGTATTACAGGACTAGTGTGCCACTGTGTATATCAATGGGGAGCCTATTGTACACTTGTTGCCCCTGTTCCCCCCTGACACATGCAGTGGTGGGCAGGCATGCACATATGTGGTGGTTACTGCTGTCAGTGTTTTTGAATAGGGTATGGTACTCCAGTATCTACACTGGTGTTCACTCCATGCCTTTGACACCAGGCACCTGTTGCAAGACATCTGCACACATGTGCCTCACACAGTATATATATATATATATATATATATATATATATTGATATATTTATATCTGTATATAGATATATATATATATGTTTGTATATATGTATATAATATGTATATATAGGTGTAGATATATACATATAGATTTGGGGAGAGAGGGGGAGAGAGTGAGAGAGAGACAAAGGGAGAGTGAGAGTGAGAGGGGGTGGGACAGAGAGAGAGAGAGATAGTCATATACAGACATATCTGTTGTCAGTCAGATCTATCTGTATATGTATATGTATCTACATATATCTATATATGTATGTGTGTATTACATATATCTGTACGTACATATTCTACCAATCTCAATGTCTGTGCAGTAAGTGAGAACCTTGTTCAAGGCTCCTGAGAGCACACCAGCAGTACCAGGCTATACCTCGTATCATGCTTTTTGGCCCCAGGACTCGGGACAAAACAAAAAGGGAGGGGGTGTGTCCATATTCATGAAGGACACCCACACCTCCAGGTTAGTGGCAACACATGAAGCATCAGAGACCATCCAGGTGCAGATAACCGTAGGCAAACCTGCCATACAACTGGTAGCATGTTACAGACCACCCTCCCAATCTCAGGAACCACAGTCAGCCTTCCTGAAGACATTGGAGGATATGAATGTCCCACCACACACCATCATATTGGGAGACTTCAACTACCCTAACATACACTGGGTGCATTATTCTACCCCAAACACCCTAGCCCAAAGGTTCCCGGAATTCACTAAGTCAAATGCAATGAAACAGCTAGTCACCTCTCCCACAAGGGGAGATAATATACTAGACCTGATCATCACAAACATGGGGACAATGTGCTACACACCGGAAGTATACCCCTCACTAGTCACTTCTGACCACAGACTATTCCCCCTGGATATACATATCCCACCTCCCCCACAACACAAAAGACTACAGTGGGAAACCTCTCACATGCTGACTTTACACTTCTTATAACTGAGTTGGTATCCTTTATGCCCACTGGCCCAGTGGAAACCACATCCCACAATGCAGACACCTTCACATATGCTTTGTACGGACATCTCCAAGAATGCATGGATCATGCAATCCCAAATAAAACCAAGACCCTCTCCACCAAGGGCAGGCATCCTGTCTGGTGGACCCCAGCATTGAACAAATTGTATAACAACAGAAGGTAGCTACTGCACGGCAGAGCAGACTTCCATAGAGATAAGGCATCTCTGATCAGCACTAGTAGAAAGATACATTCTGTCGTACAAACATGCAAGGCCAACAATGAGAGGGACATCACGATGGACACTACAGATAACCACAAGGCCTTCTTCTGCTATGTTACACACCTGGGTGGGAACCCTCAGATATGTTCAAAGTTAGTTCACAGTGACAAAAGCTACACTGAACACACAGATAATGCCAACATTCTGGCAGACAGGTTCAGTGCAGATTTCTCCCCTCCCTCACCCACACATGAGGAATTACTTATCCCAGCTGACTGTAACCTCCCTGTCATTTCAGATGTCCAGCTGGGAACCACCCTCAGCAAAGCTGTAAACACAGCATCAATGGGACCCGACGGTATCGCAGGTTGCATGCTACGTGAACTCCAAGAGGAGCTACACGCACATTAAATGCTATTCAACCGTAGCCTTACTACAGCATATGTACCTGGACACTGGCATACAGCAACAGTAGTCCCACTCCACAAAGGAGGCACCTCTACAGACCCTGGTAACTACTGCCCCATAAGCTTAACCAGCCTGGTCTGCAACGCTATGGAAAGAATCATTATGGAACTCATACACAGAGACATTGGGGACTTAGACACTTGATCCCACCTGGTTTGGCTTTGTAGAGGGAAGATCCTGCCTTATGAACCTGGTTGACCTTTCCAAATCAGTCACTAGAGCCATTGACGAGGGCACAGCGGTCCATACAGCCTACCTGGACTTGCCTACGGCTTTCGACACAATACTGCACTCTGGCATCATAGACATGATCAACAGCTGAAATGTAAATCCATATGTCACAAGATGGGTTGCAAACAGGCTAATGGATAGAAACACTACAGTCAAACTCACTGGTGCCATGTCAGACTCAGAGCCAGTCACAAGTGGTGTCCCACAGGGCTCTGTCCTGGGACCGCTCATGTTCGGCATATATTTCTCAGATGTGGAAGCAGACATGGGAGGGTAGTGGCTGACAATGTTCAAAGATGACTGCATACTAGGCGCCATAGTCGATACACCAGCTGACACATACATCCTACAGAAAGGCCTCATGGAAACCAACAACTGGTGCCGGAGTCATGGCCTTAAACTGCATGCCACATAATGTAAAGTCATACCATTTCGGATGGACAAGGTACCCACATATTATCACATAGACAGTAACCCACTGAGTACAGACAAAGTAATCGGAGACCTGGTGACACTAATCGATACTGGCCTCTCACTTGACACCCACGTTGCCAAAGTGGTTGGATAGACTTCCTACCTTGCCCACCTTATCATGAAGGGATTCACATCCAGATCAAAAGGGGTCATTGTACCCCTATACTCCTCCCTTATCAGGCCCATGACTGTGCACTATGCCCCATTTGGTATGTACTTCACCTGGCACTTGCAACAGCTAGGGGGACCCCATAAGTACATCACCAGGAGGATCAAGGGTCTCCAACAACTTTCATATGCTGCCAGACTAAAGTAACTCATGCTCTATTCCATAGCATACTGCCTACTTAGGGGTGATCTGTGCCTGATATACAAGGCCATGTCCAATCAGGTATTGATGGACATGTTCCACCTCATACAATCCAAATCCATCAGAACCACAACAGCTACAGATTTAAACCTCAGCACACATATGAATAGGACATGCTGTAGGGACAGATCCATCACTAAGAGGCTTCCCATACTGTGGAACAGGATCCCAGTTCATATTAGGCAGAGACCCTCACTGACACTCTTCATGTGAATTCTTGACGAGTGGATGGGAGATCATAGGTTTACACAAGGGGTCATCTCTGTGTCACTACTAAACATAGGCATAGTAAACTAATGCTATTATGTACGGGGGTCTTCACTGTGTCACTACTATGCAGAGGCGCAATTTTCTAAATCTATTCTATACACTGTCTGCAGATAGCCTAGTACTAAACTATGACACTGTGAAACTATATATGTCTATGTATTTCTACATCCCTCTCTATCTATGTATACACATATGCATATTATATATACATATATATATATATATATATATATATATATATATATATATATAGATATACACATACATATCTCGATATACATACGTATACACATGTTAGATATATATATATATATATATATATATATATATATATATATATATACTCCTTTTTAGTTCCATATATGTATACACACAGTAACGTACTGCCGAACATCCATTACTGTACAACCTACTTGTACATTGCACTACAACCTACATTGCTATGTGCACATAGCTACCTTCACATACATATGTATGTAGAGCCTTCAGTGACAGTTGCAGTATGTCCCCGGCCCTATGCACATCTTCATATACATAGATACAGACCAATAACACATCTGGAGGGTTCACAGTATGTAGACTATTATAGTAGTACTTTACATTACCTGTGTTTGTTGCAGCTGTTTGCGTAGGCTTGCAGTTACTTGGCCTGCTGTCAGCCTCTTTGTTTTGTTGTTACAGTTTTTTTTTTTCTCTTTCTCTTTCTTTCTTTCTCTCTCTCTCTCTCTCTCTCTCTCTCTCTCTACCACCATCGGTTGCAATGAAAGTATTGCATGTGTGGACTGGGAGTACAGGATGCTTTTGTAGGTATCTGCACATGTCCATGTGATGGCCTCTGCACCAATTGTTAGCCAGCATTTACTAATTGCATGCAGCCTGTTGTGTAGTGATTGCAGTTCTCACAGTGATTACAGGACTGTGCTATAAAAAGGTCTGTTAGGTAGGCATAGCCCTTTCAGATTATCAGGGTGGGGACCATGCTGGTTTGCTGTAGACACTGTTCTGTGAGTGTAAGGGTTGGTATGTCTCTCATATTTCAGGCTATTTGTAGACACTGCAATGCATGTTGTTCTGTAAGCTGAGTATTCCTTCCTCCAGTGTCCTCTTCTCCATGTGTATGTAAACTGACACCTACAACTAGTAATACTGTGTATATGGGTGTGTGTGTGCTTTCCTGTGGGGATTGTGGTGTAACTGGTATATAGCAGTGGCTCTTGCAATCTGTTGCCATGGCTTCAATATTTGGCCTTTACATTCACTCCTTGTATGTCTGCTAGGTGTCTTTCCCGTAATGTGTTGCTATGGCTTTCCTATTTTCCATTTACATTCACAGCTTGTAATGCTTGCTAAATCTGTTTGGGCAGCAATTCCTTATGTGTTTGTTGTGGTAGGGTGTTACTGCATGCAGTGTGGTCTGGCCATGGTGTGGGCCTTGACACTTACAAGGGTATTTGATCATGCTGATGAGCAGGCCTCAGATACTCTCAGGTGCATCTTTTATCAGCCTCATGGAATGGTACATAGCAGTGGGATACTCCAATGACATATTCTGATATTCTGCAGCTGTGACTGTGGGTTATTTCAAGCATATGTATTAGTACACCATTTGTGACGTGCAGGTGGTGCATACCTTCAGTCATTCATAGTTTACATTGCATGTGTAGTTACACCTTTCTGCCTACTGTTATTACATTTGACAGGGTGTCAGTGGGGCACAGTTGACATTTGTTTTCACATCAGGGACATCCCTGTAACTCAGTCACAGTTGCTATGTCTGATCTCTTAACTATTCAACTATGGCAGTGTTTATCCTGCTCTGAGTATGTGTGTGGCTTGCCAGATGCTACTGTGACATTATTACCTAGTAGCTACCAACTAGCATGACTGTTTCTCATCACACAATACTATTTTACAAATCCACTAGATTTGACAGTAAATATACATGACACGCTTTGTGTACTAGACTTGCTATATTCCCTTTACATTAATTCCTACTATTTTATGATATATTTCTTTCAGCACAATGTTCTTGTATAACAGTCATGGCTTAGTGATAAGTCATGCAGACAAGTGTTTCCAAGGTCCTGGGTTCAAGACTGAGGGAGGTATTTTATTTTGCTGCTGAGAAAATAACAGGCCTTGTCATTCAGAATGACTAAGGCACTTTTAAGCAGTTGTAAGCGGGTTAGTGCTGGTTTGCGCGGAGGTCACACATGCGCACTGCCGCTTAGCTTCGCGCACACACGCTTAGCTAAGCGCACAGAAGTGCACACCCACTTACTACTGCTTAAAAGTTCTTACTCTCATGCACACCCGCGCTATTTTCTTTTAAAGAAAAGAAAATGGGGAGATAGGAAAGTGGTGAAAAAGGGGGCACAAAGAGGGTAGGACAGTAGGAAAACAAGCTCAGGTTTTGCAGGAGGGATGTAGGAAAGGCCCATAGCTTCCCATTTCTTCGTCAGCAACAGCTGTGCATATGTTTGTAATTTGGTGTGAAATTTGAAACCTTCCACCCCTGAGAGAGGTGTGAGGACAACAATAATATTTGTTGTACAGCCAATTGTAATTGCCAGTTTACATGTCCAGCAGACGTGTGCATAATGGGCAGCTATGTATGGGGCGTAATTTTTTTGTGGGTACAGAGTGCCCTTTTTTTTTTTTTCAGGTGAGAGTGGTATGTCAGGTACGGGAAGTCGTTATAGCTGGGGAGGTAGGTAGGGGAGGTTAACAGACAAGACAAACAAGACGCATACAGGGGTGGTGTATGACACATGTGGGGGGTTACACAATTGATGGGGACGGATGTTTGGATATCACGAGCCCATGAGCCCACAGATGGCAACAGTGGAACTGAGATCCCCACCCATGGGCAGTTGCCACTGTGCCTCCACTGCCCAGGATAGGGCTATGCTGGGGGCTGTGTAGGACGGGCAGCAGGCACGCCCGAGTTGTGCCACCTGTGCCTCAAGCTGGTGTAGGGGCCCAAGCACAGTGTGCCGGATCTCCCTATGCACCACAGTCAGGACACTACGGAGGGTGAGTGGATGTTCTCCTCCAGCCATGCTTGCAGATGGGGGACAAGCCCCATCCCCTGCAGTGCTTCCACCTGCAGGTGGCACAGGGCCACTGGAGGAGGGTCCGGCCTGGGCACTACTGCCAGGTGCACTCGCCAGCTGAGGTGGGAGAGGTGGGTCCGCTGGAACCCGCCTTCCCTGTCGTCCTATGTTTTGCATTATTTAGTGACAGTTTGGGTTAGTAACATGCAATACCATTCACAATTAGTTGTAACAGCATGCATTAGTATTCCCATTAACCAAACACCCATAAATTCAAGCCGTTGAACAGCAAGCATAACACATGCATAATTTGAACAACAGTACACGTTCCAACAACATGCAGGGTTGAGTGATGGCAACAGGCCATCAGGTTTGGATGTATGAACAGGGCACATGCATCTACGTACATGCAAATATGTATGAACCAACAGGACAATTGTCCAGGGGAGTTAATTGTGAATGCACATACCCATTTCATGTGGAATGGATTATTTGTGGTTATAGGGTAGGGTGAAGAAATATTTCATTAACAACTTCAAATACCTATACATATGCTGTACATTTCTACTAGCTGCAGATATATACACACTACAGGTCTGACTACAGTTTTCTATGTGACAACTTATACATGTTGGTGATAGGAATGTTACTGCTACATCAATATACATTTCATTTGTATTCATACACATTCATATCTGGCTCTGTTCAGCTACATCATCCTGCTACATTTGCTTTATATGGCTCTGGACAACTGTGGATGTTTGGTATTTCATGCAACCATACTATCTGCATATTGCAAAGTGAGAGCAACATATCCAGATTTTGGGACACACATTCCAGCTTCAGTACTTTTTTCAACACATGTTGCTGTTTGGTTGTGCCTGTCACATTCATTTCATTATGTGCTGACTGCAGTATACTTTATTCAGGAGTTATTACTACTTTATTGGTGGATTCATACCTCTTTCTCACACTCTCTCACTTGTTTTATTTTTACAATTCAGGATGGTACTTAATTCTAGGCTTTATTGACATGTTTTACTTAGTTATAACAATCCTTTCCAACAGTCTCACTTGTGTCATGTTTCAGAATTTAAACGGGGATATATTTCACACATGTGTTTTACTCAGCTATACTGTAGCTGTACTTTTCAGCCTGCTGCAGGTTATGTACTATTATATTACAGGTGGAACATCTTTATTTCAGACTTGTTTCATTTTTATTTTTGGATTACAGGCTGCATCACACTTATGCAATCAAACAATACTAGCAAAATCTCTCTTACACTGTTACTTGCACTTTTTATTAATAAGTGACTACACTGCACTCTTTTGCAAGCTGTCATACTTATATTTTTTTACAGTTACAGGGAGAGAATTACTGACCTGCCTGGTGGCGCAACCACACCAGCCTATCGGCATAGGCTCGACGGTTCATGGAACGGACACCTGCAGCTGTAATATAAATGAAGTAATATTGGAATACACATCTCCATAATATCAGCTAGGTTAATTTCTTACATAAATAATTACATGTAACTTACTCAGTAGTGGGGCATTGGGCATTTGCTGGGCCTCCTGGATCCAACGGTTCAGTTGGTCCTGCTTCCATCTCTTCAGGTCCACATGGTGGTGATGGACCTGTTCACCAGTCCTTGGTATTCCTGTGGCACTGGTGAGATCATGTGCCAACCGGTCCCATGCCTCAGCCCTATATGCTCCCCACAGGACCTGGCCTTGCATGAGTTGGGCCTCATGATCATGGATGAGGAGCCAAACCATATATTTGGACTCCTCAATGCCCCACCTCTGTGCTCGGAAGCAACTACCCTCTCCTACACCTGCCATCCTAACTGCAAATCGGTTCCACAATCAGTTATGCTGTGTATTCCCACCTGTGGGGCTTATATATGCCGTTTTTCCCGCACTTATCTGTGATTGGCCATTTTGGAATTGTATCAGCTTCACAAAACCTGCTTTGTCATGCTCCTCTTTCCATTCATTCCTATATATATGCTATTACTGCATTTCTAAGAGCAACTGTCATGGCTTAGTGGTTCAGTACTTTGACTATGGTGCATGGTATCCTGAGTTTGAGCCTGGCCATTGCTTTTTATATTTTATGACTGTCTACACAGGCCAGGAGGTGTGTCTGTGTAAAGGCAATTTTGATACAGCTTGCTCAACGTTGCTCGTCGGTTAACTTGTTGGCTCGGTGCGCAGCTCCGCGCAAACCGGTCACGCTGGCTTACGCACCGTTTGGCTGTCAGCATGCATATTACGCTCAGCTCAGCTACGGGCACACAGTTTCAGCATGTTAGAACTCTGCTCAACCCCGGGCACTCCTTCTACACCTGTTAAACCACTACTCACCTATGGGCACTCATTTTACACCTGTTAAAACACTGCTCACCTATGGGCAGATATACTCAGCTTGTTAGAGTGTAGCTCAGCTATGGGCATTTCTGACATTTCTTCTTTTTTTTCACACATTTCTTCGTAATACATAGCCCATTTCATTACATTTTACATAAAAATAATTTTATACATGTACATATATGTCAGGCAATTGTTTCGTGCTTATTTCACTAAAAATAACAATTGATGTTGTGGGGGCTCAAACCATGACTGCCTCCTCTTCAGCCGACGTCTTTACCGCTATGATATTGCTTCTTGGCTTACTTTGCATATTTAGTTCTTATATGCTTTTCCACTGACTGCTAACTGTGGCTAAGCGATGGGCACACCCACGCAAACGAGCGCTCTCATGGGCAAACAACTTATAAAAAAAATATAACATGTTCATTTTTACATTTTATGTTAATAGTCTGTGGGGGCATGTGTTGTGTTGTGTTTATTCACATTTACACAGACTCTGTCGTGGGGGTTTACTTTTGGGACTTTTACTCTTCTGGGGGCGTGTCCATTTGCAGGGCTCGCCCTACGGACACGCCCCCTACTGTCTTACACGGACCGTGTTAGCCTTAGGTGTGATTCAGCATGCCCTCATGCATATGCATGGCATGCTGACATCACACCATTTAACTGCAGCCTCCGTGTAAGCCTTGTAACTCTTACATGGTGGCTTCATGAATCCTGCCCTGTGTCTTTTACAAATGATTTCAATCAGGTTTCAGTAGATGCTATACTATCGGGGTTGCTTTGTAAAATCCACGCCAGCTTTCAGTAGATGCTATAATATCAGGGTTGCTTTGTAAAATCCACGCCTGGAGTTCAGGAATCTTGTTTCTAAGGCTTTGGAGATTTATAGTTGATATCATGTGAGGTTTGCTAGGTTTGTTGGGGCTGGGGGAGGGTTGGGTTTGGGTTGGGTTGTATATCACCGCACTGGGGTATAATGCTTTGGCAATTTATGTGGGTTATACTTATCATTTTTTTCCTAAGAATGGTATAGTTGCTGCTGCTGGTGTGATAATGGCAGTGTCTATGGAGAGGTAGAATGTTGACTTTGGATAGTACAGAGGTATTAGCTGTGAATAAGCTAGGGTGGATGTCCAAGTAACTTGATAAATGCGGTTTATGTTTGGTGGTTGAACAGGTGAGTGTGAGAGGTATGTTGGATGTCTGGAAAGTTGTGATTATTGTGAGAAGAGAGAGTGTAAGTGAGGGAAGTGAGATCAAAGTAATAGTAGTGATGGACATGATGGTGGTTGAGTGCAGTGTGACAGAATGAATATGAGGAGGATAGCGATAGTTTAGGGGATGGAGCTCTATATGGCCTTATTTAGAATGGTTGGTGAGGAAGAGCAGTTAGGAGGTATGGTATAAGTGAGGGATTAATTAGGGGGTTGTGGTATAGGTGGAAGAGAGGTGTGGGAGGGGTCAGGTTAGGTATAAGGTTAGCGTTATGTAGAGGGTGCAGGGATGGGAGCAGGGTGGGGAAAGGAGTGAGCATAGGGACTGGAGTGGGCTGGCCCCTGCAGGCACAAGTTTACGGTGCGTAGTAAGCTTAGGATATCAGTATCTAACAAAAGGTTAATCTAAGTGGCTCTGCAATGCTGTAAGTATTACTGTAAGCACACAAACAGGGTTGTTGGGCAGTTAGAGCATAATTGATGCATATGGATAACAGGACATTGGGAATGTTGCATGATTGTTATTGCACACAAGCTATTCTCAACATTTTTGCTTTTATACAAAGAATAACTACACCTTGCGGGTCATATTGTCTGACAAGTAAGTTTTAATGACAGCTGTAATGTATTGTGATATACTCTGAGCATACATTATTTAGATGCACATCTTGTGTTTTATGACAGACCTGTTTTGTTCATGAGTTTGATGGGTGTTACACACTATTTCGTACATTGTTATGGAATGACATCATTCCTGTCATCAAATACGGTGTTGCAGTTGCATAAGGTCATGCAGTACTGTAATATGATATACAGAAAAGTTACCACATGTAGAATGTGTCAGTTTGTATGTGACATGCTTTTGGGAATAAGTATTGTGTATGTATGTTTTTTCTATGTTTACCTTTGACTGAGCATGGGACCCATGGTGGCTCTCTTACTGAAGGCAGAAGATGATGAGGTGCCAGCTACTGCCAGGCAACTTAGACTCCAAGAACCAGGTGATACCATGATGGGGTCTTTGATTATGATGACAACAAACCTAGATCTGCATGTGCCATCATTCCTGCTGTTCACTGTAGAAGACATCCACCACTATGACAGAGAGATGATTTTCAGGACCAAATCTGGGAGGTGATAACAGATATCTTCCAGACACTGATGAGGGACCTTATGAGAACTTCTTTCAGGGTACAGGCCATCCGTGGCTCTTTCCAGAAGATCACTAGAGAGAATATTCATGATGGTCAACCCCATCATCATATGATCCAATAATGCTGCCACCATGGAGTTTACCATATCCAAATATATACTGTATGAGCACAATTGTGCAGGACTAGCATATTGCTTTCATGCATTTCTAGTATATATCCTACTGTACACTGCACATGTCATTTATATGTAGAGTTTTGTTGCTACTGCAGTATGGCACATATTGCCACATTACATATGGGGAAATTAGTTAGATATCCGTAATATACTTAATATATGGCATACATTGCTCCATATGGGCAGGGGTGCTACTCCTTACGTGTGTGGGTGTGTGTGTGTGTGTGTGTGTGTGTGTGTGTGCACTCCTATAAATGCAATGCAGCATAATATTTTTATGTTTCATACACTCTGGCCCTGTACGTGACAGATGTTACTGTTACAGTTACCATGATGAAAGTGAGACACAATTGTTCTGCCTGTATTGTACCACTGTATACATGAGTGGGATGACAGTAATTCACAAACTACATTATTCCCATATTTACACATTACACAGTTAGGTGGATCCATTTGTTTATTTGCAAATGTTATCCATGTGTATACATTGCACCCATTTCTTTACTGGTTGTTGCTGTTTTATGTCTGTGCACCAACATGATGGGTCCTGGCTTATGTCAGTTCTATGCCATCGTTGTTGCATGCTGCCACACTGGCACAATGGCTTTGTGTGTGGCATGTAGTGGCAAATATTGTGCCATATTATATATATATATATATATATATATATATATATATATATATATATATATATATATACTGTATATATATATATATATATATATATATATATATATATATATATATATATATATATATATATATATATATATACTCTGTATATCTATCCATATCTATAGATGGATTCACTTCATAATCTCAAAATACTGAAATCTCGAATTTCAGTTTTTCAAGACCATGAAATCAAATCCACACAACACCGAAACACCAAAACCTCGAAGCCCAAAACCACGAAATTCAAAACACCTAAAACACAGCATACACCAGACCACACATACACCACAACACCCACATCACAACATAAACAAACAAAACAACACACATCCACAAACCTACAACACAAATAAGCAGGGGGGCAAGCACCTGTGCACCCCCATGTGGGGGGGCTGTGCACCCCACACCCCCTACTTATATATACTAACTCCGAGATCGCACAACAATAAGCAAAAGCAAACACACACACATTCTACAGTCCCTCACACACACATATCAGCACACTCACATACACTCAAACTCACACCCAAAACCCTTACAGAACACTCACTTACCTGACATAAAACCTAAATCCACACACGGCACCGCACACCATCCAAATACAATCCCGGACATTACGTAGTGTAAAGCCATAACTGCAAATTCAAGATATTCGAATTCATGATTATGCACTTTGGCTATTTTCAAACTTCGACTTTATAGTCTCGAGATACTGAAGTTCAACATTTATATATATATATATATATATATATATATATATATATATATATATATATAGATATATGTATATATATATAAATATATATATATATGTATATATATATATATATATATATATATATATATATATAATATAGATATAGATATAGATGTATATATCAAATTATTGTGAATGGTATATATGAGCAGGTACCCTTCACATACTGCATAGATATTCACTATCTAGTGAATATACAAAGAAGTTGATGCTTTATTCAGCATCATTCCTGAACATCTTCTTTGTCCTTATCTTGTTTATGAGGTTTTTTTTTTGAGAATAGATTATATAAAGAAATACATAAATAGATTTGCATATGTGCCCATGTGCAATTGTAGTACATAAGCAGTGAGTTACATAGGTGTACATATGTATGCACCTATTAAGATCAACACATACACGCCTTTGTAATTTGTGACTGTGTACATACAGTTCATAGGATCATAGGATCATAGGAGTTTACTAGGCTATTGGCCCTTTGGCTCTTATAAGCCTAGCCAAGTGTTTAGCCCATGTTTCAACAAATCAGCACCTGATGCCCCTGTCCAGCAGGGACATGGATGGAATCCCAGGAGTATATATTCTGTTTCCTATCCAGTTATCAGGGTTGTGCTTAAAAAGGGGTAAAGAGGTACTCTGCATGATGTGGAGAGGGAGTTTATTCCACAGATGGGGGAGTCTCTAGGACACAAATCTGTCCCGCTAACAAGTTTTGTTGATGTCACAGACCAGGCTGAGGCTGAGTGTGTGGGTTACTCGAGTGGAGCTTGACTTGTGGATATGCAGCAGTCTCATCAAGGTGGAGTCTGTGATGACCTCGTATGCCTGACAGAGGTCACCTCTAAGGAGTCTGTATGAAACTGAGTAGAAGGTTAGGGCTTTTAGCCTATCTGTGTATGGTAGATGTTTGAGGCCCTGGATTCTCTGGGTGAGGAACCTCTGTGATCTATCCAGCTGCTGCATGTGCTTTGCAAAGGGGTGTTGTACTCAATAATGGACCTTATAAGGGAAGAATACAAGGATGTTATGACCTCTTTGTCCCTGGATATTATAACCTTACTGTGAAGCTGTTTATACCATCCCTCAGGAGGTTGTAATCAGCTTTGAAGAAGTTTTTATGTCTGATCATAGCTAGAGAGGGGTTGGGGGAGAGGGTGACTTTGAAAGTGACCGCTTTGTGGTCGGATCTTATCAGGGAGGTTGATATTGTAGGGGTGCTGCAGTAGTTACTCATGCTGGTTAATACCAGGTCCAATATATTATCACCCCTTGTGGGGGTATCGACTAGCTGTTTGAAGGAATTTGAATTGACAAAATCAAGGAATCTCTGGGCATTTCTGTTATGGCATGAGCAGTTCTTCCAGTCTATGTTTGGGAAGTTAAAGTCATCCAGGATCAGGGTAAAGGGTTGTACCTTGATAGATTTGAGCAAGGCCAAATAGGCAGATTGGGCATCTTGAGTCAGATTTGGGTGCTAGTAGCTAGCTATGATTTGAATAGGAGTCTTGTCAATGATTAACTGCACCTGGAGTGTCTCCTGTGCATCAAACTGTTTGACCAGCCAGGAGGTGTGTATGTCTTTAATGTATATTGAAAGTCCACCTCCTTTGGATTTACTGCCCACAGTTTGGGGTCTGAATGCATGATAGGATGAGTAACCAGGTAAGGCTTGGGTACTCTCTGCAGCTTTGAACGAGGTTTCTGTGACTGCACAGATGTCAACATTTTCCAGGGTTAGGAATGCTTGCAGTGAGTGCAGTTTCATGTTTAGACTCCCACCATTTACAGCATGACCTTTAATTTGTATTTTGTTGAAATTTTTATGTTGGTAGTTTTAACCTCATCACTTTTCCTAAAAAAGGCACTATAGGGGAAGCAACAGCCTTTGCCAGAAGCCTGAAACCCAGCTGACACAGATGCAGGCCATCTCTGGCAAAGCATCGTGGTCTGTCGATCATATCTTCCCAGGCTGTCAGGTACTGGCTCCCCCTGGAATGACACCAGAATCTAAGCCAATTGTTAAATTCAATCATTTTCTGTTTGTATTGAAGCATCATTCTGGGTGATGGCAGAATGCTGCTTAAGGCCTGCTTGGGTCACATAATCAGCGAGTTCAGTCATGTCTTTCTTCATATAGTCCAGACAGGTATGTCTCAAGTAATTCATGCCAACATGGACTATGACAGAGCTATAACAGTACCTGTTGTTGAGAGACTTGAGTGCGTGTGTGATATGGCAGATTCTGGCACCTGACAGACAACTATCCATGACTTTCTCCTTATCCAGCATGATGATAGGCACATCTGTGTGTCTCACAATGGTGTCTCCTTTGACTAATATGTTGGGTTTATAGTGAAGCCTTAGTGGTTGTAAAGCACAGGTGTGTGAACTATGCATGGTATGTGGTGTGAAGAGCTGTGGAGATCATGTGTGTTTTTGCCTCAGAGGTCTCCTTTGTTTGGGTATGTTTATGTGGAGGACCTCCGCATATGTAGGTGTGTGTTAAGTAGGTGTGGGTGTTGTTTGAGGTGTAGTGATTGTGATGATAACCTTTTCTGTGTCAGATATACTGGCTTGAGGGGGAGAGAGCTTGGACTCTAGGTTCCTAATGTAATTGCATCTCTCACAAATTGTGTTCCTAGGTGGTAGTAGTAGATGGTTGTCCGTGTACATGAGGCAGTTACTACACTGTCTCAGGATGCCCATATCAACTAGACTGGCAGGAGAAACTGTAGGAAATTGTCCATCCATATTTGTCAGAATCTGAGGGAGAAAGGCCAGGGAGAGCTAAGGGGTGGGCCTAACACCCATGTGCTTAAACCAAAACTAAGAGATTAGAATAACACTTAAGAATAACACTTAACAATTAAGACAGACTATAAACAAGCAGTAATAAATGCAACAGAAAATATGTAGTTGAACACTTTAGAGAGCAGGCAGCAAGTAGCAGGAAAAACCAAAGCAAGGTGAAGTAATAGAGTAGTAGGAAGAAACACAAATTAGAAAAATATAAGCAGCTGAATAAAGTGTCTTTTTTATATATATAAAGTAAAAAGGGAGAGAGCATGAAAAGAAGATAATTCAAGGCTAAGGGACTAAGAGGTTTGGCTTTCCCAAATGAGCTCTGTATTAGGTAGAATGAGCTAAGGAGAAGGGACTGGGAGGAGTGTCCCAGATCAAATTTAAAGTAGGGGCGGGCAACTGCAAGTGCCACCAACTTTAAGAACACAACAGGAAGAGGGTGGGAGAAAAAAGTTTTATCACAGATCAGAAAACAATGTCAGCAAATACTGTACATAAATGATTCAGTCAAGCAAAAATAAAGACAGTGCAGAACTCTGAACAAAGTGCCAAAAATATACTTATCAGCTCTATATTTCCACATTGTTTGAGAAGCACTCTCAGTCAGAACACAAGGAGATTCTAGCAATGATATGCAGGAATTAATAAAAAGGGAATATTTTTATCCAAGCAAGCCTTGAGACATCAGATAACACAAAAGCAGTTAGACCCATTTTGCCAACTTTAAGAACACAACAGCAATAGGGTGGGAGAAAAAACATTTCAGCACAGATCAGAAAGCAATGCCAGCAAATATATAAATAATTCGGTGAAGCAAAAATAAAGACAGTGCAGAACTCTGAAAAAAGTGCCAAAAAATATACTTATCAGCTCTATATTTCCAGATTGTCTGAGAAGCACTCTCAGTTTGAACACAAGGAGATTCAAGCAATGATATGCAGTTCTGTTGTTCACCGGACTAAACTTTGATTAGTGCTACTCATGGACAGTGAAGTTAATATTATTTATATCAGTAAGGGTGTTTGTTGCAGCTGTTGTACTATGTTTGCATGACTGCATATATGTGTATGTGATAATGACAATTATTTTGTGTACCAATGCATCTTGCTGTTTAACCATTGCAAATGACTGTGTTTATGTCATTTATACACAGACATGTTTACAGCCAACAGTAGTGCAGTTTGCTCATGTGACATACATTTGCCATTTGATTCAATTTAGCTTTGCTGGACTTCCACACCACCCTATGTGGTGAACATATGCATATGCAATGTGTTCCCTTAGATAAGGTTGCCTGCTTGATTGTGTGCCTACTTTCTATTGCTGGCATTTCCTCATTGATGTGGGCCAGTGTTGCCCATCTCCCCTCCCCCTTTTAGCTTTGGCCAATATGTTGCACATATGCGTGGCATACATATACCTTCCTCTACATTATCATCATTTATGTAGATTCATTGTTACCTTGTACAAACATGTTGGGCATCTTACACATGCAAGGTAGATACCTGCAAGGTGCTGGCAATTGCTTGGATTCCATCAATGTTCCTGTTGTACTTCTGTGTTGAGCATTACCCAGAAATTGGTGTTCTTCCTTCCTGTACACAAGGTGGCATTCCTTATCTAGCATTACTCATACACATCTTACCATTTACATAGTATCCCATGTCATTGTAGAGTGTATGTATGCTGAAATTTCTTTCTGATAGGTCATATTAATCCATTGCATGTCACACATATACATTGTGTACCTGACAGTACATATGTGTGTCTCTGACATGGTCTATGTCTTTGACATATGAAGCCCATTTTGCTTAGGTCTGGGTTGTGTACACTTACTTGTGTATTATAAGGCACAATTTTGCTTTGCTATGGTACTGTTGTTTGGCACTGTGCTTGGTTGTTTGCCTTTCACATGCAGGGTTGGAGGATTTAGTCCACCCTGTGCTTGTCATTTGCATTTCCTTGACTAGGCTGGCTCATATGTGCTGTTGCTTGTCTTACACTTGCACTGCTGCCACACTACTTGATGACTGGATTCAGTATCAACTGTTTACTACAACCCCCATTCATTTTTTTATACCACATACCTACCATGAGTCATATACATTCTGGTATGATTGTCACATAGTTTGCATCACCTCAGTAGTGCATTGGTAGATATGTACCTCTGCATTGCACCATGGCCTGTATGCATGCCTACTCTGTTTGTCCATTTTTCTTCACCCATATTGTAGAGTCTGAATGTGTACTGTCTGTGTACTTTACCTGTCCTTTATGTTTATTTCCAACTTTTGGCCGTCACATATTATGATATTTATTATATGCTTATACCTGCTGTTTTACCCTCCTTTTCCCCTTTCCCTGTCTTTTCCATTCCTATTCTCCAAATGAAAAAAAAATGGGCCTATTCTTACCAAAAGAAAATAATACCAATGCCCCTCTAATTGTCTCTCAGACCATCCTATTTCATTATACCTCTTGTGTGTCCCTTTTCTTTACCCTCACCCCACATATGATTTTCCATCACCCAATTTCTTTGGGTTTGTACATTACTTGTGTTCCCCACACATGTCCTGCTCTCATTATTAACTGCTGTTAGCCATGGTGAAGTGGTCATGATTGTCCTTCACCTTAATTACATTTTTTTCTTAGAAATTTTGCAGATTCCAGCAAAGTCCATAAATTCTGATGAGTGTATTTATATACATCCTTGCATGAATTATGACAACATCTGTAATTGTTTGCGGGTATTTGTTACTTTTTTCTTTTTTAAACAAGAAACATCTTTATTGAATTATCACTTTTGACATAGGCAATAATACATTTATATAAATGAAAACAAGCCATACTGACATATTTTTAGTTGCAAACATTATGCATCTCATGTAATCTTCTGTACAGTCATTGTCCATCAGACATTACATAGCTTATTCAATTCCTGCCTTCCCTTCAACCTCATTCCTCCTCTAGAGAATTATTATGCATTTATTGCTCCTGCAATTCCCATTTTTGTCTATGGAATTTGCTCTAAACCTTTTCTAAAGATCCACTTCCAGTTCTTTTATCTTTGTTACTATATTCACTGCTTATAGTATGGTTGGTTTAGACTTTGTTTTCCATTTTCTAGTGATTTCTTTTTTGGCAGCCACCAGTATTAAACTCAGTCAGAGTTTATTATGTCTACGCAATTCCAATTCTGTATAACAGCTCAAAAAAATTTTTCTTTAGGTACTCTAATTTTCTGTCCCAGTATTTCTGGATGAGTTCTACAGGTAAATCTTTAAAGTTTACTGATTAATTACACTCCCAAAAAGTATGTTCCCAATTATCTTTTTTTTCCCATCACACCTCCAACACTTGCAACCTACCTGAGGAAAAATTATTTGGAGTCTGCTTGGGGTATAAAAATAACTATGTGAACATTTCCAGGCATAGGTCCTAAATCTTCTAGTCTTCATTGCATATTTGGGAGCCATACATATATCCTCCCACTGTTTCTTTGTGAATCACTTATCCAATCTGTCTTCCCAAACCTTTCTAACTCTTCTGATTGCTTCCCATAGCTATAATGCAATATGTTATATGCTGTAATTATCCTTTACAGCAGTTTCTGTCTTAAATTCTACTAGAAACTCTACCAGTGCTGTTCTTTCATTTAGGGTCCCCTATTCCTTTCTCTGTGCCTATACTCTATCAGTCCTTGATACGGAAGGCAATCTCTAGCCTGCAGTCCAAATGTATTATTAGTCTCTTCCCATTCTATTACCTTTTCCTTTCTAATTATATGCTCCCTATACTTTGGTTCCTTTGTCAGTCTTCTCCAGTAAATTCCAGCCCCTTCTTACCTATTCTCTGTACCCTTAATTGCAATCATCCCTATCAACAGAATATCCTTTCTCCATTCCCGTGTAGGCTTAGTTCTTTGAACACTATCACTTTCTTGACAGATTTCTGCACATTTCTATTCCTTTAGTGGTTTTCAGTAGGATGCATTGAGCTTAGATAATTTCCTTAGATGTACATTGGTAACGGACATCTCAGTTTATAAAAAGCTTTTCTTGATATACATATTTGACCTGTTTCAGACAGCATAGATATTGCTGGATAAATCCATTTTGCATTGAGTTATTTTCTGTACACCGAGGCATATTTGCATGTTATTTGGCTATCCACAACTTTTGCATGGAGCTCGGCAAATGGCCTGAAATTCCACAAACTTTATGAAATTTGACCTAATGTGTAATGGAGCAAAGATATCCCAACTATTTGGCTAGTTACAAAGTACTCCATAATCCATTTGTCTGTGATCATAATCAGGGATTAAATTTCCAAATAAGTAGTTCAGTCCTCCTGAAGGCCCATATTAGACTCTAGATAATAGCTGCTCATTAGATGGGTGCAAACTACCATAACGCTTGCACTTGGTATTCATGATGTGCTAAGTACAAAAGCATTTGCTAGGCATTCATGATACTCTCAAAGCAATTAATTGTAATTATCAGCCAGTTGTCACAGATGGTGCTGCGAAAAGTAATGCAAAATTGTCAAGAACCATTATGAAGGATTACAAAGACCCTGTAGGCCTAATCACCTAATACCTAGCTGAGCACTGCAGGTTTTGGTTTCTCTAACCTGGATGGTGGTTACAGTCTGGGAACACCATGGATTCTGGGCATATAATGCTCATTCTTCTTATCTTTACAATCCACAGATATGGACTGGTATAATATAAAATTATGCTAATCAGCAAACGAGTCGTCTGTTTCCCTAAATTTCAACCCTGAGCTCATCAGTCTCAGATACCTCAATGCCCAAACATTGATAGCATCCACCAATGTCTCCCAAGAGATATGCACCAACACAGCCATCCATGCAGCTGCATGATCTACTGGAGACTGAACATATAACATGCAGGAACAGAGGGAAATTATGGTACAGTCTAAACACAGCAAGATTATGGTACAGTGTAAACACAGGAGGATTATGATACAGCCTAAACACAGGGAGACTATGGCATAGTCAGGAGCGGCCTTAAGTCAGCTGGTGCCCTAGGCAAAAGGGCTCCAAGGTGCCCCCCACCACACCACTTGGTGCCCCCATCCTGGTCTACCTACACCAAATAAATACTGGAAAAGTGCCCTACTAGAGCGGCGCCCTAGGCAGCCACCTAGTTGGCCTATGCCTAAGGCCGGCCATGGGCATAGTCTAACCACAGGGAAACTATGGCATAGTATAAATGCGGGGAAAGTATGGTATAGTCTAAACACAGCGAGATTATGGTACAGTCTAAACACAGCAAGATTATGGTACAGTCTAAACACAGTGAGATTATGGTACAGTCTAAACACGGGGATTATGGTAAAGCCTAAACACAGGGAGACTATGGCATTGTCTAACCACAGGGAAACTATGGCATAGTATAAACACAGGGAAATTATGGTATAGTTTAAACACAGCAAGATTATGATATAGTCTACATATATATACAGTATCTTGTACTGTGGCAAAAGATTTGTTTTTAGAGTTTTAAAGAGTGACTTGTGAGCATGTTTGGATATCTTTCCCAAAATCACTGAATGCACTGCATGAGTTCCAGACACCAGGAACATCTCCAAAGTGTATGATTACTCAAATCCTAGAGCATGTAAGAGCTCAGTTAGAGCAGCTGCAGATGTTATTGTGCCTTTCCTGTGCAAATCACTCCTAATGTCTTACAATGGCAATAACACTGATAGTTATATGAAATGTCACCTTGAATTTAATGTAAGTTGTTAACTCTAACATGTATCTCATGTAATGTTACTTAAGTCTTATGCAACAGATTTTAATCTTATTTTATTTTTTTAGTAAATTTACAATAGGCACACCATGCTTTTCTAGAGCTGTTTTTCCAGTCCTTTGCCTCTGTAAAACCAGTGTTTGGACCACTGATCATAGTTTCCTGACATGGCTGTCATGCTTTTTTTCTGTCTGTTGAGACTGCATATCTGTTAGATGAATGCTTATTAACTGAAGGAAAACCGTTCAAAGGAAAATGCCACCAAAACTAAGAAAGTCTCATTTTTGTTTATGTTTCTGAATTGTTAGATTTTATTACATTATTCACTAGAGAGCAGTTGACCCACATCCTTGCATGAGATGTCAGTTGGGGAGGACATTATGTAGCCACACAAAAAAAGTTTGTTCATTGAGAGTGTGATAATTGATTCACCATGGTGTTAGATATTATTATATGTTGCAACAGAGCATAAGAAACCTTCTGATTGTGTCTTATGAGAATCAGGTCAAAAAGTCCTTCCAAAAATAATATTCTAAATATGTGCTAGGATACTTCTACAGACAGAAATCTTGTCATGCTTTCAGAGGTGGTGTCCATTTTCAGACAACTAAATCAAACCATACTTTGCTCAGCTCTACAGGAATACAAACATATTCTATAACCAAATCATGAGTGGCAAACACTAGAAGTCATAACTGAATATGACAACCACAAGAGCAGGCTGACAGGATAAATAATTCATATCATACACCAAACAGAACATTAACAAACCTTTGTACCATTGTTAGCCACATTCATATAATATTTATATGAGATAACTGTAGAATGAGACACAGCAGTTTTGCTCCTTATCTTCTTTCATAGTATGACAAAGGTGCAGAATCAACAAAGACAAAAAAAAACTAATAAGAAACAAATATGCCATGTTTAAATCATGATCAGCAGAGTTATGTATTATATATCAACAACAAAGCAATGAAAAAATATTCCAACAAAACAAAGACATGACCAAATAACCTTTTTACTTGTAATTGCACTGTAATAAAAATATGCCCTTTTTATCTGCAACCCACTCTGCAAGGGCAATGCCAATGCTGCTACAACAGGCACAGAACATGTATATCATCCTATTATGCAATAGGTCTTTGAGAATAGAGGACAAGTAATGAGTTCTCAAAATAAACATTTTTAACTCCTGTCTGTGGTAGGGGAAGGTCACTCATTCACTCCCTTCTTTTGATTTGCTTTTTTCTTTTGTTATCACATTGAATATCTTTATGCTAACCGTATAACTCTGGTATTGAATTTACCTTTTTCCTGCACTATAATACTTAGTAGAAAATTATGGAAAATAATAATAATAATAATAATAATGATAATAACTCATTCTGCACTGTGTTGCTCATACATACTAGCCCAACCCTGCCACTAGCCCAAACCCAGCACATTCTCTTTGTAAAACACCTTTTCTTAATAGTACCACTACACTAGACAAAATGACAAAGAACATAGACACCAAACATGAAAAGCAATAACTTTATTCACTTACCAAACCCTTACCTAACCTTAACCTGCAGACAATCTCATATTTATTTTCCTGCTCTCATACTTAGCTTGACTATATAAAACGTTTAATTCAACATTGTTAGAGTCACACTAATGCGCATTCAGTCATGGGTGCATTCTGTATTTAGGGTACTTATTATAACTAGATATATTCACATATATAATTTATATGCACATATACACACATATATCTATAGCTATATATATATATATATATATGTACATATCCCCTGCAATGGAACATTCATTTGCTGGAAGAGGAGGTGCTAATTGCAGATCATGGGAAGTGATGAAAGTTTGTAATTGTGAATGTCTGTTTTACTGAAAAATGGTGATTGACGTATAGATAGGGATGGGAGTATCTGAGTATGTGTTTGGGGGTTAGGGTTAGGATAAGGTTTAGGAAAGGGCATGGCTGCTTTAGTGTATGTGTGTGAGTGTGTGTGTGGGTGTGTGTGTGTGTGTGTGTGTGTGTGTGTGTGTGTGTGTGTGTGTGTGTGTGTGTGTGTGTGTGTGCGTGTATGTGTGCGTGTGTGTTAGGGTTAGGGTTAAGTTTAGGTAAAAGAATAGATTTAGAAGTTAGAGTGTGTGTTGGTGTATGTTTCTGTGTCTCAGCTTGTCTTATGTACTGTTACAGAAAAAGTATTTTTAAGGTAAGGTATAGGATTAGGGTTGGGAACAGGGGCAGAGTTAAGTTTAGTTGAAGCCCCACTACACCGTCTTAAACATGCATGATAAGCCTAACCCTTTAATGCAGAAAACACAATTCTGCCACTCAGTATGGACATCAACACCTGCATTCTATGTGGATGATATGTATTAGTGCTTAAAACGTTATTCAGATGCATGTGCAATAATCCCTTTACAGCAAGAAACATTGGAGCTGCCCATTTGCTATATTTTACCAGACTAACAATAAGTTTTTTTAAAGACTTTGCATCAGTTTATTCACGTTTTCTTTCAATGAAGATGATAAAGGTCTCCTTTTGCAAACTTGGCATCCATATCTGGTTCATATAAATTACAGCTTTCACAACTCATGAAGTAAGACATTTGCTTGATAAAATACTTTAGTATATACTTCAAAAAAGTTTCTACTGATTTCAACTCATGCAGCATAACTTAGCTCACAAACTGATATCCAGTAAAACAAAGGTTTCCATAGTTACATTCCTCCCCATAAAATAGGTCAACCACCTTTTACCAAAAGTATTTTCAAATAATGTTCATTTTTTCATGAAGATGATATTGTCATTATTTTACTTAGCATAGAAACATTCTCAACTGTGAAAGTTTCAGCTTTCACATCAGTATTCTCCAAGCATTTCTTTTGGGGGCAGTGAAAGAATATTCTTTCAGATATTATGTATACTGCCACTTCTGTATCTGTCTCAGTGTCCATTTTTTCATGTATAATAAAAGTGGACAACGATGGTTCTTCTCCTTTCTGGTTACCTATTGCAACCACAGGTAATTCAGTTTATCTGCTTTGCAGCTCTCCTTTATGAGTTTCATTTTACCTTCTTTAAAGTTCAAGGCTTGTGGGAGATGATTTTTACTGTTACCTTTCAAAGTATTTATATCACCTGTATGTACTGGTACATCACACTTCTTCAACTGTCTGCTCAGTCCAGGCTTAAAGTAATCATGGATGACTTTGGAAATGCTGAATTTGATTCAGAATAGCAGTTTTTTTTGTGAAATAATTACTGCAAATTCCGTGTAGATGTCTCTATCTCTTTTTTTTTTTCAAAAATGTTTTTATTCATTTTATAACACAGTAACTTAACAGTATAATAACAAGAAAAAACAAGCAATATACAATGGCCATAACAATTAAGAAAAAAACAATATACATAGGAAAACACTTAATATTTTTCTAAGAGATTAGACAATTTCATCCAAGCAATTAAATAATGAGTTTTGTTGTTAGTCCTTGCTTTTATAGTAGCAATCTCGTTCCTACAAATATATTTCACAAAATGAATAAACTCAACTTTAAAGACAGGAGTAGATTGGGATTTCCAATTTTTATTAATAATTTTCCTTGCTATAGAAAGGATTGACCATAGTAAAAAATATCTGGATTTTAGGAATGACTTCAGGACCGGAACATTGAAAAGGATAAGGGAGTCAGAAATTATACAGTTGTCATTCCGTAGAGCTTTACAAAGATATCTAAAGTCTAACTAAGATGGGGGAGATTATTTTGCAGTTAAAAAAAACATATGTATACAGTCAGCATCAGGATGTCCACATCTGCAGCATTTTATCGCATCTTTCTTGTACATTATTGCTATTCTGTGTGGGGTGAAAAAACATCTTTGTAAGAAGTTCCATGTGTAAACACGCCATTACAGGGAAGATGTGGATTCCTTTGCCGACTAAACTTTTATGGAGAATACTTGTTTATTAACTTCACTTGAATAATACCAAAAAGAAACATCTGTTTTGCTAAAATCATTTCTGAGAATTGTGTAAATAACAGATATGTATGAAGTGTTCTTGGATGAGCTATTAATAATTGTTGAGATAAAATCCAAGATTTTAAGGTACTCTTATCGTATGCCTCTAATGAGGATGTAAGCTAAGTATGTATAAAATCTTTTCAAATTTGGATGTCCAGTCAATTGCAATTTTGCAAACTATATCTGCTAATCATATAGTTTGCAGATTTATTTTATTAGCTGAGAGAAATTGATTCCAATACAATAAGTCACCCTTCTTAAATTGTAACATTTTCTGAGAATTAACAGATATCAAGCATTTATTTGTGTAAGCAATATGAAAATAATTATTATTAAATTCTTAATTAATTGATTGAAAAACATAAGCTTTTTAAACAACAGTAATATTTGGTTTGTAAGAGCAACTTTTGACCTTTCACTTTGAATATATATTTTTAAAATCCATATAAAGATGTTTGTATTTATTTGAGTGTATGGTTCAAGCAATGTCTTATTTTTATTAAGAAGTAAGCTTTTATGTATTGATTTCCAATATGATGTACAAGAGTTATTATTTCAAAGCAACAGTATGTAATAAATGCACAGTTTAAGTAAAAATCAATATTTGGAAACCCTATACCTCCTTCATCCCAGCTTGAGTTATGCCAGAGAAGAGAGATTATTGTTTTTGTTTTTTTTGGGATACCAAAAGAAGTTGAGTAATATGTTATTTATTTTCTTTTTACTTTTGGTAGATGGGGGAATTATTAAAGCTTGGCCAATGAGTAAGATTTTAGGCAACAGTATCATTTTTGATTAAGGTTAGTCTGCCTTCAAATGTGAAGAACAATCTGTTCCAGCTATCAATTAGACTTGTAATTTACTTTGCAAGTTGCTGGTAATTAGATGTGAGTGTTTTTTCTTTTTTTATAATTAGATTTAATAATGAAACCTAGATATTTTATACGTGTGCCCTCCCAGTTTGTATCTCTTTTTGATCTAAGTTCCATAGTAATATTTTTATTCACTAGAAGTGTCTGAGTTTTGTTGTGATTGAATATTAGACCAGAGGTGTTTGCAATTTGCAAAAGGCGCAATAGCCAGGGCAAAGAGATGTTTCTCTTAATGTATCAGCCAAATTCATATCAAACTCAGAGTTCACTACATTCTTTTTTAGTTTAGTAACATGAAACATTACAGTGTCATTCTTTTTCTGTTTGCAATGATTAATTGATTAAAGTGAAACCTTTCTGCAGCTCTGAATGGCTTAGGGTTAAATTTCCCTTTAACATTTTTAGAACCTGTGCATAGGGTTTTATCCATAGTTTTTGAAGATGGATCATGTTTCAGAGTAAAGCATGTATGGATGCCCCCAAAAAAGTGAGGATAGTAATCACATGTTTGACTGAAAGAATGTCACTCACATCAAAAATTGTTCAGTTATTACGAAAGATAAATATCAAAAGTCCATGGCTTGTTTAAATTATTTCAGTCTTCTCCATCAAGTTGTTCTTTATTAGCAGGTCAGTGAATGTATTTAAAGCAGAAAACATCATCGCTTTTTCTTCTTTTTTTGTATAAAATGCTCTAGAAAACACACAAAACTAGATAAGGAGTATACTTTTGAGTTTGTGTATTCCTAACAACTTCAGAATTGTGCTGTCACCATTACAGTCACAGACAGGCTCAGTAAGTCCAGCAATGATACTCTCTGTTCTGTGGTCCAAAGTAAAGCTGACTCACCCAAGGTCAAACTCAGCTAACAATGACTCAGAAAAACAAGTCAGCTTCACACCCATCTTAGGCTTCACACCTGCAAGTTTTTGATGTCTTTACAGCAGAACAAATCAGTGGCAGGTTGTTTGAAGTTGTTGACTTGTACTGTCAGAAAATGAAAATAACTTGTATTTTTCAAGAATAATTTATGGTTAGTTTTTTTGCATTGTACCTGCTTGCTGAGGTATTGTGTAAGTACATTGTAAAATGCATGAGGTCAAATACTTCTGCTCTTTCACAATAAATGAGAATGAATGTTTTAAAAAACTTATTGTTATAAAATAGAAATATATTAAACAATCAATATGTTAGAATTTCTATTTTAATGTTTTCATCTCACATCACCAAGCTGTTAGGATGTTCAAGTGTCCAAAAACAGTACAGTAGTATCAAAGACATAATATTTCAATGCCACCTTGACCCAAACAGTTAAGATGGAAAGCTATTGCAAAATTATCTTTCCCTCATTGATCAGGGAGAATGAGTCTTGTTGCTCCCCTTTCCAAATTGTTTTCATAACTTTAAATACATCCCAAGTTTGGGGAGGACATCAGTTTCATGATGCAGTGAATATGGTTTCAGGCAAACAGCTGAACTGAACTGAGTTTTGTCACACTTAGCAAATTATGAGGGTATTATCAAACAGATCTCCTCTATAGCTTTCCGTTTTATGCATGATGTATCATTAAATTCCAATAATCTATAGGTTACTTTCCACCAATTCTTTCATACTTTCCTGAAAAATATGAGAGTTAGAATCACCAACATCATCAGATATACTAAAAGGATGATTCCATGTTTATCTCATCTTGGAATCTATTTGAAGCAGTCCACCTCTCCTGCTTGAAATCATATTTCTCATCATTTGGAAATACTCTTTTGCAGGCCCCCTTCTGTTTTAATTTATCATAGGTAGTCATTCTCTAGTGAAAACACAAGACATATGTTTCTTAAGTTATTTCATTTGAATTGACTAACTACAAGCACGTGACAATGTCTTTTATAGAGTTCTAATACTTCTGCATGCATAATATACCTATTTTATCCTTCAAAGGTCTGTGGGAACAGAAGCCTTTTGTAATTGCTGAACTGCCACAAGCTACACTCTTTAGTCACAGTATTATTCATTTTCTGAAATGTAGATAGGCATGGGCATGCTTATACAGGCATTAATACTTTTAAAATGTGTGAGGAAGGTGCTTCTTTTGCTGATCACAAGGACAATGGTCAGAATTATTTGGCTATGACTGTATATAAAAGACAGGCTTTTATATCTTTTTGTTAATTTTATCATGATGTTAATCTATAGAAGCAAGAATTGTTCACATATTTCAATTGAAGTAGCTTTTGAATACAATGTAACATGAGTTCCAGAAGTGACACACAGATAAAACTTACATTCAATCATTTTAATGTTATGAACACATTAGTGCCTAACATATGAAACTTTACCACAAGGATATAACACTACCTTTAGGATATGTTTCAGAAAAAATAGGAATTAACTGAAAGCTGACCTAAGACCCCCAACCCCAATATGAAAGTTTCATCTTGAGAGCTTCTCACTGAAAATTTCTCACATAGAAATCTGTTTGATGCTTTTCTGTATAATGCAGATGACAGCAAATTTTCACCCAGGGTATTATTAGACTGCATATGGTGTGGCAACAAAATGATTAGATCCTGAATGTATGTCCTGTTTGCAAGCCCTAAAACTGGGCTCTCTAGGGAGAATGTCTTCAACGTTCTCCAGTTATATAATCAGTCTGCCATCTACATGACATTTCATAAGCTGGACTCTTCCCTCTATGGATCATTATGTTATTAGCAGAACAGCCTCATCATGTGATATAAATCTAGGGTTTCTTCCAAAGGTAGATTTGATTTAAAGTGCATTGAAAAAATACAATAATGACACAAGCTCACCAAAGTCAAAAGAAATGTGTATTAAACAAATATACAGTGCCACAAAATGAAAAAAAAAAATGGAAACTTCTGAGGAATGTTCTAGCTTTTACATATGAGTACTAAAAAAACTAAGATTACTAATAAGATTGGGAGTGTGTGTCAGTCCATCACCAGTACTTTCAGAGAGTCCTGAATGAGGAAATTTGGATGAAACAACTTTCTGCGACTGTGGAGTTCTCTTTTTAGTCCACTGTTGTGTGATCTTGGAGTAGGTATATTTACATTTGGGAGTAGGACGAGGTGTCCATCACATGGCTCCCTTGCAAAGACTCAAGGCCTACAACAACTGCAAGCAGTGTTTGTATCTCTGCTGGTAATTTTCCCACCCACTCTGCCATTCCTCGCACTGCTTTTTAAACTTGGTGGCTTTTGACTTGCCTAGCTGTACTGTAAATTGAACTTTGAAAGCCCCTTCCATTCTCGTCTATCAATTCATTTGACTTAGCACTGAAGGATCAAAACTAGGAATGCATTCCCCTTAAATTCTTAAAGCTTGAGCTTAAGACCAAGATGAGTCTAAGCCTGTATTCCTTACACAGCGAGCATCCAAACAAAAGCAGCTATAATCTCCTTTAGTTCTACCATGCAGTGGTTACCCACAAGAGAAGCACAGAACCAAGTACTTTTGGTACTGTTCACAGCCCTAAATAACCCCTTGGTACCACCCCCATACATCCCTAATTAGCTGTTGGCACCACTCCCATAGAATTCCTGTACACAGATTCCTGAAACCATGAATATGCATTCTTCTTCTGTCTCTATAGCCAGCTTGGTAGAATTGGGGATCCTAGGACAATGAAGAAATTATCTCACATGTATTAAAAGCCAAATAATTCTCAAACAAATTGATACAGTATGTTTGAGATATAAATATACTCTGTTTTGGAGACAATGTTCCCACATAAAACCACTGCAACTACCAAACAGATTGTCAGAAACACATAACACCACGCAATACCTGTCACATACAGTACAGGACAAAAATATAGGTCCACATATGCTGAGGCCCTTAAAATTATCTACCCACACCCCAAAGGCCTTCCAGATTCAGAAATCACATTAAATGTCCTCAGCAACCTTGAAAACACACTACTGCAGCAACACTTACCATGACACAATGAGCCACACCTCATTGTGCCAAAGGGTCTAAACCCATAAGGCAGACAACCTCACAGTCCAATATCTTCATCATAGGAGACTTTATTGTGAGGCATACCAATGCCCCACTTACCAGGCTGAAGAATGAGGTGATTATAGTCAGTTGTCTGTCAAAGGCCATGATCTGCCAGCTCATGCAAACCCTCAAGTCGTTTTACCATAACTAAGAGTATGACTCAGACATAGTCCATGTGGGTGTAAATTATCTGAAATGTATCTTCCTTTACTATATGAAGAGAGAGCTCTGGGACTATGTGCCTAGCCCTGAGCAGCATTCTACCTTTTTCAAGGGTGATGCCAAAATATTCACAGAAATAATTGCTGCAGATTTGTTGTGATAGAGAATCTTCAGGAAAGCTGCTGCAGCAATGAAGTATTCACTCAAAACTGCATTTCTGCATCAGTAGTTACCTTGTTTCTAGTAAGAAGCTGAATACAGTAAATTCTCAATTAACCAGAACTCAAGCAACCAGCACTCTCAAGCAACTGGCAAAAAAATACTGAAGAAATACAGTACAATTTTCATATGTTGCACTTTAACTTTCCCCACATAGAAACATACTTTACGTTTTTAGGGTTTTAGAGTTTTAAAAAGGAAGATAGGAATAAATTCTCTCTCTTCCTAACCTAAGTCAAACCAAACAAATAGTATAAGGTACAATATTAGTCAGGCCTATTTCTAATAGCAGCTGTCAAGCAACCAGAAACTACAGTTATCCATCATCTACCAATCCCCATGGGTGTCGGTTAACTGAGAGTTTACTGTAGTGGGGGGGACACGAAGCAGAATAAAACCATTCCTACCAAGTAGCTGGCGTAGGACCTATCTGCTGTAGTGGCATCTAAAACACAGCTTGCAGTACCTTACTAAACACTTGTCAAAGAAAAGGGATGTGCTGTCAACATGCTTTAAGAGCAAAATGACAGGTGAGTACAATGTTCTGGTTGCACCTGAATCTAAGAATGCACATTTTTGGCTTACAAGGAAAGTACAGTTGTGTAAGTTGAACTTATCATAACAGCAGATATCCAATAATCACTGCTGCAGCCTTAGCTACATGGGTTATATACTGCGAAGGATATAACAGCCGGACAGCTTCCAAAGCATCAGGGCACCTTCCATGTGCCCAAACTGTCAAGCAGCTTAAGCTGATCTGCCTAAAAGACAAGTATAGTCATGAAGCCCTTCAGAGCTGTTCTGCCAGCAGAGAGAGGGAGGTTGAACCCTGAAAAGACAAGGCTAGGAATAACAAACAAAAAAATTAAATAAATAATACATAAATAATAAATAAATGTCCACACCCTGGCATAAAAACACACCAAAACAACATGGAGGATGGAGAGAAGGCATGGCTACTGCAGCAGTGATCATTTGAACATCTAGTGTTATGTTAAGTTCAATGAACACAACTGTTCTGTACTCGTCATACTGATCACTGCTGCCTTAACTATATGGGTCGATTGCTACAGCTAAGTGCATTTAAGAGGGGGAAGGAAAAGGGTGCAGGAACCCCTGGAGACTGGTAATAGAAAAGCTTGTTCTGGACCTAGAGAAGGAATCCATCTTATAGTGCTTTGTAAAAGTATGTGCAGAGGACCAAGTAGCAGCTTCTAGAACACTTCTAGAATCTTGTCCTTTCCAAAAAGCCATAAAAGAAGACCATGTCCCTGTAGAGTGGGCCTTGACCCAGTCTAGAATGGTGAGTATAACAAACGGTAATAGCCTTAGACAACCACTTGGAAATAGTCTGTTTTGACACAGATTGTTCCTTCTTCTTATCTTCTCAGCAAATGAACAATTGATCCATTAATCTGAAAGATTTAGGTCTGTCAAGATAGTACCTGAGTTGTCTGTGGACATCCAAGGTATGGAATACCCTTTCTCCCTCATTTTTAGGTTAAGGAAAGAAAATGGGAAGATGGATTGTCTGACTTAAAGTACACTTAGATACCACTTTAGGCATAAAGGAAGGATTAGTTCTCAAAGAAACCTTCTCCTTGTTTAAAATGATATAATGTTGATTCACCATAACAGCAACTCAGATACCCTTCTTGCAGAGGTCAGAGCAATCGATAAAACTGTTTTCCATGTTAGGAATCCTAAGTCAGCCAGATTAACTTGTTCAAATGGAACAAATGTTAGTTGTAACAGAAAATTAGGATGCCTAGGAGGGACCACTTGTTTACTCACAGATCTCAGTTGGCAAAACCTCTTTCAAGAACATTTTGACATGAAACTGCCTTGAAAGAGGAGGATCTATAAGCAGACATACTGAAATGGCCACTAAATGAACCATAATAGAGGAATAAGAAAGGCCATAGGATAGTAACTCATACAAATACTGTAAAACTAGAGAACAACTACTCTGAATGGGTGCTGGACATGTTGTTAGTACCAACTACAAAACCTTTTCCATTTGCTAATATATATGATTTTTTAGTTGCCTGTCTTCTTGCTTCCATTAGCACCTGCTGCACATCCTCAGAAAACAGGTGCCTAAAAGAAATTAAGACCGTATCATCCATGTTGTCAATTGAAGATGATTGATGCCGAGATGTATCAAACACTTCTGTTCTTGTGTGAGTAGATCCATTCTTTGAGAAAGCTTGTAATAGCCCCTGGCCATTTCCAAAAGAAGGGAGAACTGTTATTGCCTGCACCAGAAGGGAGTCACCACAATGATCTTGTGGGATTCCTTCTGAATCTTCAGAAGTACCTTGGATACTAGTGAAAAGGCATACAGGAGCATTCTTGTCTAAAGAAAAGAAAAGAAAAAACATCTGTCATGCCGGCCTTGTATGGAGTCCTGGAACAGAGTTTTGACAATTATTGTTCAGAGAGGAGGCAAAGAGATCTACTCCCCACAGATGGATCAAATCTTGAAACACCCCTGAACTAGTTCCATTTGTGAGGATTGTTCCCTGTTCCTGCTCAGTTCATTTGCCACACAGGTTTGTTGATGGAATGTAGGATGCCTGTAGATTTCTGCTGTGATGCTATATCCCAAGCTAACATGGATAGTCTGCAAAGGGGATATGTCCTGTTTCCCCTTTGCTTGTTGATGTACTGCATCAATCTGGTATTGCCTGTAACCACCAAAAACAGTTGACAGAAGTAAGTGCCTTGATCAGGGCAAACATCTCCTTGATATTTACATGCTTGCATTTGTCCTTGGTATCCCACACCCCCTGCACATTTATCTATATCCTGAAACTGCTCCTGAAGCAAATTCTGAAGCATCTGTGGTGACTGATTGCTTTGGAGTAGGGAGGCAGAAGTGGAGACCCTGACCTAATGATATCTGTAGTCTCCACCAAGTGATTCCCCTTCTGACAAACCCCAGTACTGTGATCTGAAATGATAAAGGATGTTGATGTTGGGGCCAAAGATATTTCAGGTATCACTGTATTCTTCTCATGTGGAGTCTTGCTAGGGATACCATGGGGATCATAGATGCCATGAAACCCAAAATCCTGAGGTATTCCCTCACAGTGACTAAAGTCTAAGTGGAAAACCTTAGAAATACATTAAAAAAAAGATATTTTTTTTCTCCTTTGAACTGAGGTGTCTAGTTAATATCCTATGTGAGGGAGTCAAAAAAGATTTTTGAATGTTCTCTTGGAATCCCAGCTTGTGCAAGAGATCTCCCACCTAGGAGAGAGAGAGAGGGAGAGATTCCTGACATTTTGAAAAAGACGCTGTAAAGATAAGCAAGTCATCTAAATACTGAAAAATGTGGATACCCTATAGCAGCCTGCAATGAGCTATAACTGGAGATAGGTACTTTATGAACACTTTTGGTGCAAAGGATAGTCCAAAGGGTAAGGAAGAGAACTGATAATATGATCAAAGCACAGAAAACCTTAAGAAATGCCTGACGTCTGGATGAATATCAATGTGATATAAGCATCTTTTAAGTCTAGTGTTACCAGGAAACTTGAAAGAAGAAGATGAGGCAACAGGTTGTGAAGCAACATCATTTTAAATTTGGGCCTTATCACAAATAGATTTAGGAAAGAAATATCCAGAACTGGTCTCCAAGTGTTTCCTTTATTAGGAACTAGGAACATCCTTAAACAAATCCCTTTCTCCACTTGGGAAAGGAATAACTGGTTCTATCTCTCTTTGGGACAACGTGTGATGATGATCAGGTGGAAACAAAACAGTTTGATCTGCAGGATGAGGAATGACCCCTGGAATGGATGAATTTCTTCCCACTGCCATCTGTAATCCTGATGAATGATTTTTAGAACCCATTTGTTTGAAGCAATCTTTTGCCAAAGAGAAAAATGGAGATTCAGACTTCATGGAAGACAAAGAAGGCCAGAGCGATGGTGGGGGCATCACAATATTTCTTTAACAGTCATTTGGTTGGAGTGTCCTTGGTTTTGGGAGATTTGAAACTTATTTTTGGTAACTCATTTGCCACTATTTCTTAAATGTCTGTTTGCCTGAATTCTGTTGAGACTGTTTATTCCCTGGATCTGCTTGCCCCTTTCATCACATTTTTGATCACCTCTGTAGCAAAGGGGCCAAACACTAAACATCAGTTAAAGAGAGACTTTAAAATCTCTTATTTAATATCATTTGGAAAGTTCTGAGAATGCAACAAAGCAAACCTCCTTAAAATAGTATCAGTGGCCATAGTGCTGAAAGAAGTATCAACGCAGTCATACACAAGTTTAAAAACAATGAATCTGCAACAGAAGAAACAAAGTTATTTAAAGCAGATTTTTCTTCACAAGAAGAAACTGTAGATAAAACATTCCTCATAGTTTCACAATATGTCAGAATAAACTTTAACATGTGAACCGGACAATTTAAAATTCCGAAATTCAGAGATGTAGAAGTATACACTTTTTTCCATACTTCTCAGTAATTTTCCCATCTTTATTAGAAACAGTAGAATTGGAATTCACTAAGTGCTTAGCAGCAGATGAGTCAACTAAGGCTGTAACTGTTGGGTCAGGTTTGGAAATAGTGTATAAAAATGTAAAAAACTGATACATTTTATATACAGTACCTTATCTGCCTTTGTAGGGACAGCTGGCTGACTATCAGGCAATTGTAAGCAGTAAGACATATATCCTGTAAAGCAGCGAGGGCAGGAGGAATGGGTAAAGGTTCTGAAAAAACCTTCTGTAATAACTCATATTATTGTGTGAGGGACTGAAAAACCTCAGTGTTCTCCAACTGAAAACACTGGGGCATTCTAGCAATAGTCTCAGAGAAAGAGACCCCCCCCCCCCACACACACACACAGGGAGAATCAGGAAGAGAGCTCTCCTCTGAGACTGGATCAGAAATCAGAGTACAAAATCCTGAATCCCTCCCTGCAAACTCCTGTTCAGAATTTGCATCTTGAATCTCTTCATGAAAGGAAGGATCCCTCTTCCTTTCACCAAAACCTGCTCTACAAGAAGGATCAATAGCCTGAATCAAACCCTGAGCCAGTCCCAGTCATCTACTCCTAGCCAAAGCCATTTGAGGAGGGTTAGACACATTCTTGGGTTTCTGTTTCTTTTTGACAGAAAACAATAGGGCCAAGGGCATTAGTAATTGCAGCCGCTGACATGGCCACAGCATTCTGGCACAAGTAAACCTTCCCTCTCCCCTCTCCCAGGACTGACAAGAGTTGTCCTCCCTTGCCCACTGGGGTGACCTCAATGGCTGCAGATGATGTGGCTAACCCCCAAACCATAGTGGCTGTAGGTGTTATATGAAAGGAATCGGTGGCAAAGGATGAGTAGTCTAAGGTACAACAAATGACCACAGTAGAGTGACCCACCTGTGGTTGAGAAAATGTGCTAGCCTGTTGTAGTGGCAAAGATTGCTTAACTTTTTCTTTTCGTGACTGGAAGAAAAACGAACCATGGGAGAGACACACTGTTTTTCCTGAGGAAAACAAGCAACAGTAAAACTACTAGCCCACAAAAGTTACTTTTTTTGACAGAAAAAAGCACATCACTTTCAAACACTATGGCAGCCCCAGAACCTTAAAATAAACACAGATTTTCCACAGAATAAGTTTATCACTTAGGTAACACTACTTTTAAAATGACAGAATCGATGAGTGCTCCATTTAAAAGTAATTTACAGTCTTGAGACAATCCATTAAAATGCAACACTCCTAGCTTAAAAATAAATTTCCTGAAGAGAAAAGTAAAAAAGCATCAGTAAAAAATAAGAAAATGGAAGTCCCCGCCCACAAAGTGAACTTATCTGTCAAGCTAAGGAAAACACAAGCAAACCACTGATCCTGAAAAGCCTCAGAGGAGTGTATTCTTTGGCAACAGTAAAGCTCTGAAGGACTTAGATTCCCAACTTGCCTTTTAGTCAGTTTAACTCAAGCTGCTTCAGAGTTAGGGTGTGTGAAAGGTGCTCTGAAGTTTTGGAAGCTTGCTGGCCATTATATCCATGGCAGGATATAACCTCCTATAGCTAAGACAACTACAGCAGTGATCACTATGAAGAACGTCTCAACGCAGGTCTTAAAAAAAGGGGGGGGGTTTCCATCATCCTGCAGTGTAACAGTCTCAGACGGTAACCTCAGAGCTCATATCTACAGTATTATGGAGAACTAATGAGGAACAGTGGACTATAGACTCAGTTGCTCAGACCCTAAGTCTCTGTACATTTGGGCCCCCAAAAGATCATTTTTGTTAAATATTATCTTTTACTGAACTTGTGCTTTTCTAAAGCCTGCATAAGTGAAAGATGTATACAACTTTCTGGGTAATAAGGCTGGTACACAGAGTTATAGGGAACTATACAGGTTGAAGATAAAAGGTCTAATGCAGAATGATAGGTAGCAGGATTATGGTAATGAAACAGCAGATAACATTTATAATTGGTGTGATGTGTGTGATGTAAGTCATCTACGAGAAAGTATAAAGAGAAGTGGGGAGGTGGTGAGTGAGAGTGCATTGTGCAGTAGCTGGATGACATGGTTATTCGGGCTAGGCTTGGAGAAGGAAGAGACATGGAACAGAAGGTAAGATGAACAGTAATACATACATGAGTGAAATTTAGAATAGTTAGGGACTATGACAGTAGTAGTGAGGATATCAGTGTCATAATAAGCAGCAAGAGGTTAAGGACAGTGATGGGCTGCGCAAATTTCACATGGTCTAAGGAAAGGAGCGAAAGGGTATTGTGGATGACTGGTTAGGGGGAAGGAGCAAGAGTAAAAGAAAAGGAATCAGAGGAGGAAACTGACACAGAGAACAAAGGGAGAGAGAGAAACAAGGCAAAAATATGTTAGGAAAGGAGACAGGATGGGAACATATGAATACGGGATCAGGCATGTGAATCAGTGTAATAAGCCACTTTAGAAATGTCAATTGCATGTTGTCAGTGCACACTTAACAGATGCTATGTGTTAGTATATAACACCTTCTAAAATAAAAATTGCATCTCGTACTTTTATAACCTCAAACCACTCCCCCTACTGTCCACTAACTTCCTGTACCTCACTACCACCCTCTAAGATCAAACAGAATATGACACCACCCAGGAAGCTTATCATACTAACTCTTTTTCCCCTCCTACTTGTCCCTTACCTAGCTACCCTATATGAAACCTGGTCTTACATAGGCTTCCACCACCCAGGCTACCAAACCAACTCCTCACCCATAATTAACAACAGAGGCCATGACTCGACTCCCTACTCACCCACCTTGTTAGAACTCGAACGCTATGTAATTATCAAACCTACCAATATTAGGCCAAATGATAAACATTACTACAAACTTCTACTCAAAGCCCTCAAATTCATTACCACTCTGAATCACAGACTAGCCACAGATGGTGATATCCACCCCAACCCTGGCCCTTCCCTCCACTCAATTGTAATTCCACCCTATCCTCCCCTCCACTTCTCAATCTAAACTCTAGACCCTTTAACTCTCTTCTGACGTGTCATCTAAACATCAGAAGTGTAAACAATAAGATTCACAACCTACATGCCCTTTTAGCTACTTGTTCCCCAGACCTACTGTGTCTCACAGAAACCTGGCTTAAACCAAGTGCAAAAGACACACAGATAATCCCACCAGGGTATGATATACTAAGAGCAGACCGAATAACTCGTAAAGGTGGCGGTGTAGCCATACTCTACAGAAATACATTACAAATCTCCCTTGCCTCTCCACAACCCCTCCTAACAAACAATGCCGAAATTCTACTTGTAAAACTTCAACCAAACAAACATAAAAGCATAAATATAGCATGTATTTACATCCCCCCAGGCAACAATAATAACAAAACCTTAGAGGACTTTCTCCACTGGTTAACTCAAACTCACCCCCAGGAATCCATAGTGTTAGGTGACTTCAACATCGATTGGAATTCCTTCTCATCTAGCTCCCCATCTAGCAGCATAAATCTACATGGCTTTTCTCAGCTCATATCCACTCCTACCAGACTAGGTAAACCCCAAAACAAAGACAGCATCCTGGACTGGATCCTTACTAATAAAGATCCTGACCAGTACTCAGCAGGTACTCACCCAGAGGACATGAGTGATCACTTACTCACCTATGTTATCAAATTCAAGAAAATCACCCCCTTCTTACAACCATAAAAAATCAGGAACAATAATAAATTCAACGCCTCCATTTTTCAAACTGAACTTAAAGCCCACAACTGGACAATACTCAAGTCTCTTCCTCTTGAAGAGGCAGTTATCTACTTCAACACCACCTTCCTCAAGATTCTAGATTCCCATGCTCCAATACGGTCCATTAGAATTAAAACCAAAACCGCACCATGGCTCTCTAAGGAAACAAAATCCAAAATCCTATCTAGAAACAAGATGTGGGTCACATGGCGCCTCTAAAGACCCACACTCCCACCAAACCTTCCGGCAACTTAGAAATGAAACTAAAAGAATGATCTTAAATGATAAAAAACTTCTTCCTCCACCTCCAACACAAACACCTTAATAATCCACAAAAATTCTGGGCAGGCTTAAACAAGCTCCTGCACCCAGGCCAGGCAACCACCCCACTCCAACAACTTGCAAACAACAGTGCCCTGTAAACATTGCTAACACATTCAATAGTTTCTTCACAGAAACTATACAATCCCTGGCCACACAATTCAAACAAACAACCAGCCCACTCCACTACCCATGCCAGCAGAATACTACAACTACATCAGATCATCTATTTACCTTCGATCCAGTACCCATATCCTTTATAACATCTCTTCTTAAAAACTAAAACCCACTAAGCTAGCAGCTGACCTTCTCCCAGCTAAGTTTCTGCAAAAAGCAGCTGAGGCCATTTCCTATCCGTCTCCATAATCATAAACCGTACCTTGTCAGAAGCCTTCATCCCCTCCATATGGAAAATGTCCCACATTATTCCTCTCCATAAAGGTGGTAGCTCACTAGAACTAACCAACTACAGACCTATAGCTATACTCTCACCCCTGGCCAAAATTATGGAAAAGTGTGTCCACAAACAACTGATGGAACACCTCACCAAAAATAAAATTCTAGCTAACTCCCAACATGGCTTCAGGCCAAATCACAGTACCACATCAGCCCTACTATCTTTTTCTAATACCATCAATAACTTCAGAAACAATAATAAACTATCATCTGCTCTTTTCTTAGACCTCTCCAAGGCCTTTGATATGGTAAACCACATTCAACTCCTCCATACATTAAAAAAACTATCACTCAGCAATTCCACGCTGAAATGGTTCCAATCCTACCTGTCCAATAGGCAACAGGCTGTTCTATGGCAGGACAAATTATCTACATGCCTACCTGTTACACTTGGAGTTCCCCAAGGATCTATTCTTGGCCCTCTTCTCTTCACCATCTTTGTTAATGACCTGCCCACAATCACCCCCCATGCCACATGCATTCAATATGCAGATGATTCAACTATCATCAGCACTGCCTCCAACCTGGCAGACCTCACTGCTTCAACCCAAGACACCTTCAACCTAATAGAAAAATGGTTCTCAAGTCGACAACTAGTTCTCAACCCCAACAAAACAAAACTACTTACTTTCTCACCCACTAACAAGACTCTTCCCCCCACCTTCTCTATTACATCCTCCAATGGAATCACTATATCACCAGAAGCTCACACAAAGCTATTAGGTGTTACCATTGATAACTCCCTTAAATTTGACACCCATTTCAATCTTACCATCAAAACCGTCAATAAAAGCTTGGCTCTCTCTATAAAGTAAAACACTTTCTCACTCCTCACGCTAAAATTACAATTGCCAGCACACACCTACTATCAACTCTTTTCTATGCCTCCCCTCTTTACAAACCTAAACAAGACAACCCTTAACAAACTTGCTTCTTGTTACAATCACATAGCTAGATTTGCCACAAATTCCACCTTTAGAATGCACCACTGCACTAACTTGAAGCAACTAGGGTGGTTAGAGTTTTCCAGCCAACTCCATTTCAACCAACTCAAAACGGCTCACCAGATACTGTATCACCCAGAGAAAACACCAGCTCTGAAAAACATCATTCACCCCTATATTAACCTGCAATCTTTACGCTCCTCCAATAAGATCTTAGCTCAAACTACCAAAGCCAATAATTCTGCTGGGGATTCTCTATTCTCAAACTTTGTAGGTAAAATGTGGAACTCCCTACCGACCATGCTCACCTCAGAACCCTCACTCCTACAATTCAAAAAAAAGCTTAAACCCCATCTCAATACTGTCTGGCAATGTCCCTGTTCCAAACCTGATTAACCACTATCATTTACCCTTCTCTTACCTCACTATCCTTAACCGCTTTTTAACAAGGCGCCTCGCCTTTGTAACTGACCTATGTTTTTTTTTTATATGCTGCTGTTGTTTTTTTTCCCAAGATGTGATGTATCTTTATATTGTATTTAGAACTCAACTATCTTCCTTTTTTTGCATTAACAATGTTCATATGTCTGTTATGTACTTGGAGCTTTTCTCCCCGGGCCTCCGCTGAAAATGGACATGTATCCAGTCGGACTCTCCCGGTTAACAAATGTAAAATAAAAAATAAAACTAAAATAAGGTTTATAGTAATTGCTGAGCTTAAAAAGAAGTAGTGGAAGGAAGCAGCTGTGGAAGACATGGTCTCATATTAAAATCTTTCTAATTCTCATAAAAACAAGACTAAGTAAGAAGAATTAATAAAATCATCAGGCAAAGATATCCATTTAAGGCAGATAAGAAAAGAAATCAATATAATGAGTTCATGCTGAGCTTGTCATTGAACATTATTCTGATATATTAATGTTGAGTAGAGCCAGTATTCAACACTTGAGTGATTCTTCTTATCCTTTCTACCAACTTTCAAATAAAAACAAGATCATGGCTTTAGTGGTTACAAAAATAGATGTTTCTAAAGATAGTTAAACTAAATCAGCTTAACTCTAAAAGTAAGAGGGAAGGCGTTTACAATACTTTGTTTTTTGAATTCATTATTGGAATGTTTCCAGAATGTACACATTGTATGTGTTTCTGTGTGTTGGCATACAGTCATAGACTTGCCGTGCTATCAGAACAGATGTATTCTGTTAATTTAGTCTCCATCTGTTTATACAAAGTAATATATTGGCAATACGCTTAAAATATACTAACTTCCATCAGTACAAATTCCATGTGTTTATAAATATAATAAATGACTTATAGAGCAGCATAAGACAGCTGCAGTGTGTGTGCTTTAATCCTTCCTTGATTGCTTCCCCTCTCTTCTTCCATATAATACAGATGTAATAGGATGAATTTCAATGCCAATACATTACAGCTGAATAAATGTTTACATTTTTGGTATATTTTCTAGTGAACTACTATATATTTTTATCTAGCTAAGAATAAAATGCATACATCATTTAGATAAAATCAAGTTTGTAAAATACCATGTTCCGCAAACTGAATCTATTTAAAATAAAAAAAAAATGTGGCTGTCCTATTGCTTGTCCAAGATGGAATGCAAGCAAAGTGAGACATTTAAATACTTTGCTGGGGTGTAGCCTGTGATAGTCCTTTATCAAACCAAGTGTGTAAATAGTTTCATAAATACTACCAGTTGAATATGACAGTGTCACGCTGCTCATCTTATTTTACAAGATGAAAATGTTCCTTTGTATACATAAAATGCAGCATTAAAGATGAAATATCACAATACAGTCAAATTACAATGTTTTAAACAGTCAGACAGGCAGATTGTACAACAATTAATTATAATATGATTTTAAGTGATGAAAGTAAATGACAGCATTGTGGCATACTTAATGACAAAAATGTAGTTTTGTTAATGGGAAAGATGACGAGAAATCGTCTGGAACAATATCCTGGACTCTGCAAAGCATATGGGAATCTTACTGTAAACGATTATGTCAACAAAATATAACCTGCTCATACAAGTTGTGGTTGGTTTCCAACAGAACTTACACAAACTGTAGGGCAAAAAATCTTTCTTAAAATTCTCCCAATGAATGAGACCACATTACTCATATGTAACATCAAAATGACGTAAAACAGCTTACAGCGTCACATCAGTTTCACCTACTTGTCCTTATATCCTGGCCAGCATTTTAATTGTTGGTTGTAGCAGTCAGGGGGTTATATATTTGGTATCTTGCCAAGAATGTCAAGCATTCTATGTCAGCAAAACTGAAAGACACCTTGGGAGGAGAATTTATGAACATTTTTACGAAATTCAGAAAGAAAATTCCAATAATGCTGCCCTTTATCGACATCTTTCAGTTTGCCCTAAGGCAAGATATGAGTTTTTTGTTTTAGAAACAATGGTTAGAGACAACCGTGGTGGTCCCTGGGAGGCGAAATTGGAACATAGGGAAACATACTGGCAGATCTTATTAGAAGCAAACAAGGCTCCAGGCTTAAATGATACCATATCTATAATGTATCTTCTTAAATTAAAAGCTGGTAGAGTGTAATTTATTACCCCTCCTGTGTGGTTTTTTTCATAAAATGTTTTTTTAAAAAAATGATTTACATTAGGAAATTATATTGGTATTTTAATGTATATAATTTTTAAACATATATGCATTTTAATGTTTTACACATTTGCATATGTTATGGTATGTTCAATTTTTTAAGGTTTGATAATATTTATTTAGTGTTTTTTTAATACAGTTTTAAGTAAGTGTTTCCTTAAGAAATTCAAATCAATAATTGAATGATTGATTGTGTTATGTATTTAATACATGCCTTGGCTATAATGTGTATCTGATGAAGTCAAGAATTTGGATTGACGAAACCGTTTTATTGCAGTTTGCTTACGTTAATAAAGTTAGTGGTTGCGGTCTTCCCACACTGATTTTTGGACTTTTTTTGGCTGTTTTATATCAGTAGTTTCCGTTACAGTTTTTTGTTGGTTGTAGCAGTGTGGCTTACAGCTACCAAGAAAATACTCATGAAACTTTGAAGTGATTTACCTGGACTATTAAACAGATTAGAACTTCAAATAATTTAAAGGACTCTGGATTTGGCAGTTTGATGTTCCTAGGACTATGAAAGGTGCCGATGACAAGTATACAATGCGGCAGCTTCAAGATGCTGAAATTCATTAAACGTTAGGAAAAGAATTAGGAAAAGGTGTCACTCTTTAAAAATGCTGGAGCAAATACTTGCAGAGCAGATGTTACTGCATATATTTCACTTAGGCTACATAGTACAGTCCAGTTTTTGAAACTTGTCTAGTAAATAGAATGCAGATAACTCATTAATTTCTCATTTAAGCCTTTATACTGTTTCTGTCACTGACCTGGCACAGTTTCTGTGCTCAGTGAATGTCACAAAACTAAATGTATTATTGCCCTTCATATTATACAATAGAATGCTGTATACTGACTGTCACAAAAGGAAATATTGTCAGCCCAGCTATATGGAGTTTTGTAAATAATTATATGTCATTTGTGAATAGCAGCATGATTCATAACCATGTGTTACAAATGTATTACAACTGTATGTCATATTGTATAGATGTGTGCTGAAAAGATATTTTTATACACTATAGGACAAACACGAACTAAGCCGAATAACTTTTGAAAACACAAACCAAACAACCAAATGGACAGTTGACTGCGTTGGAATCCACAAAAAGCACGATTGCAATTAGCGCTTTCATCCACCTTTAATTAAAACGTGAACTTCTTCAGAAAAAACGGGAGCTCTCCCTTGCTCTCGTTTTTAAACAAAGTTACAGGAAATGATGTAATGAATCTTATTATACAAACAATCAACTATTGAATAATTTGTTGAATTCTTAAACAATTGTTCAAAAGTACTGTAATCATAAATCATTCACCCTTCCACAAACTTCACTCATACTGAAAATATATGATAGTATAACTTTACAAACTTTTTCTTTAAAACTCGTAGTGACGAAATGTCAACTCTCTAAAACATATAATACCACACCGACTTCTATATGTCAGTGCTCTAAAATGTGTGTGTATACACACAAAACTGATGACCTAATGCTCCGATGTCTGAGCGCGTATTTTTGTGTTATAAAACTTTGTTTTAATGTACGTTAAAACTTCTTGAATCTCTTATTCAAATATATTAACATTAAGTTCTTACCTATGTGATGACCACGTACTTTCTGACTAAAAAATATTGCATTTTAAATTGAATTCTACAAAAACTCCCAACGTGTAATAAAACAACAACTATAAATGATGTTGCAATACACTTCACAATCTGATCTTTACTGTCTCACAGCTTACCCCCCCTAAAAAACATCTGTGGGCGTTTGTTTCTAATTTACCACTTAAAATACATAATATCTACAGGCAAATGATGATTGGATGTGTATATGTCTATGGAAAAAATACTATTTTCTTATTAAACTGTTCACTTTATCTTCTGTCTAATGTCCACCCCTTAATGGTACACTCCCTTACATGTCACTTCCATATTTTTGAACACCTAAGTTTAAAAACATATATCAACCCAATTGTTTGTAAAAAACAAATGTCCCAAAATTAGTTACTACTAGGTGAAAAATAATCTAAATGTGGTATTATAAATGACCACCTTATCTATCTATATAACAAAAAACATTTAATGTTAATGACCTCATTTAACCCTGGTTGATCCGCCCCCAAAATTAACTGCCAAAGTGCCTCTTTTTGTTCTAACCTGTTATTAACATCACCTAATAATAAACCTTTTTCTACATAGTCCAAAATGAAAAATTCAAACTTTTTGAAATCGGTACACAAATGAGCGTGTCTTGCTAGGGAATTATTTTTGTCTTTATTCCTAATGGCCAACACGTGTTCGTAAATTCTACGTTTTAGGACCCTTATTGTCTTCCCAATGTAATAGCTGTCACATGTTGTACATGACACTATGTAAACCACGTGATCGCTGTGACAATTGAAGTACTTGTGAGCCCAAAAAGTTCTATTAATGTGTTTCACTGTCACAAACGAAGTGTTGCTCATATAACGACATTGTCTACAATCCTTACAGGCAAAAGTGCCTTTTTTGTTGCTAACTTCTCTAACTGTGGTATGTGACGCAGAATTTGTGTGTTCCAAAATGTGTTTTACATTGATCACGTTCTTATACGTGAACCTTGGTCTAATTCCCAAACAAGATACTAGATCATTATTACCCAAAATGATCCTCCAGTTTTTTTCAATAATTTCTCTAATGTACCATAATTCATTTGATATTGGAAGGGGAAATGCAGTATAAAACTCTTCCACAACTCCTTTGTCAATATTTTGTAAACCAACATGGGCCATAACCTCAATATTAGTTGTTGACAAAATTGGCTTGGCTACACTTTTTCTTAGCCTTTTTACCTCCTTTTCTAATCCTTTTACCCAATTAACTTTGTAACCCCTTTCAACAAACATTCTTCTTAATGTAACTAATTCTTCATAGTAAATGTTATCTTCTGATGTTAATCTACTTACCTGATCATTTGACCTTTTATGACATTTTTCTTCATGTGTGGAGGATGAAGACTATCTTTGTGAAGGTATTGGTTGGCAAAACAGGGTTTCCTATATATCTTACTGTGTATGTACAGTTCCATTTAATGAATCTATATATAAATTCAAATCAAGAAAACTGATATCTTTTCCATACCCACTTAACTTAAAAAATAAAAAACTTGTTGTATTATTTAAATCATGTACCATATTATCAAACTCAATTTTACTCCCAGTCCAAAGAAAAAACAAAGCATCTATGTATCTAACATAAAACACTGCTTTGTTAAAACTTGGATGGATTTTAAGGTGTTCCTGTTCCCAGTTTGACATAACAATGTTTGCGAAGCCTGGTGCAACCCTAGCACCCATAACTACCCCAGATATTTGTTTGTATAGTGTTTTATTGAAAACAAAGAAATTGTTGTCTAATACAATTTCCATTAAAGAACATACTGTGTTGATTTTTGAAACACCTAGATCTGTATTATGTATAAGATATTCCCTCATACATTCTAAACCCTCTTCTTGATGAATAGAGGTATAGAGACTTTTGACATCTAAAGTTGCAAAACAAATTTCTTTGTATGCAAATTTAGCTTTACCTAAAATTTCCAAAAGGTGCCAAGAGTCTCTTAAAAAATATTCCACTTTTTGGGCTATGGGGTTCAAAATGTTGTCCAGCCATATAGATATATTTTCAGTTTTTGAATGTTTAGCTGAAACAATAAGTCTAAATGTTAAACTTTCATTGTCGTGTTGCAACTTTGGAATTCCAAAGAAATTAGCCATCTTTGGTTGTTCTATAAGCAAAAAGTCATAATCTCCTTTATCTATTTCATCCTGACAAAACATATCAAACAAAAAAGTGTTGATCCTTCTATAACAACTTAAAATAAATTCTATGCTAACCTTTGAATAATTATTAATATCATCGAGCAATAGGGTTATAGCATTGTCGTAATCCACAGTATTCATGACAATGATTTTCCCCCTTTGTCTGCTTTCATAACCCTAATTTCGTGAGTATGAGACAGTTGTTCCAATGTGGCACGTTCTATCTCAGTCAAATTATCTTGTACACAGATTTTGGAAATATCCCTAAACTCCCTTTCACAAATCTTTTGAAATACTTGGAGTGTATTTACCAAAGGGGGATTAAAAGTACTCGGTCTTCCAGGTAATCTATTTTGATTTGTAGTATCATTACATACATCTTTCATAATATATTTTAAATTTAAGTTACGCAAAAATAATCTAAAGTCCACTAACAATCTACCAACCTCCACCTTATTTGATGGAATGAAATTGAAACCTTTTATCAAAACACTTTTGAAAGCTTCAGAAAGATGATTGTCACTTAAGTTAACTATGTTCACAGAATAGCTAGTGTCCACCGGAGGTGGAATCACCACCTCCGTTTGTTCTTTCCTTTGGGTTTCCCCTTGTGCTGAGTTGAATTGAACCACTTCGTAGTCTTTTTTACCTGTGGCCCCTGTGTGTGAAAAGGGGCAACTTTTTGATTTGTATTAGAACTGACTACCTCAGCAAAACTTGTAGTGGCTGTGACTTCTGTACTGTTGGAAACAGTATTATTTCCAACAGTATAACTGCCACTCCCATCAGTCTCATTGTGGCCTGCAGTTTGTACTGAAATAGAAGATGAAAGAGACTGATTATTATTTAAATTGTCTCTTCCAATTTCAGACCCAAATGATTTGGAAGTTACTTTTGAAATGTTAGTGTGTGGACTACTAGAAATTCTGTCTTCTACATAAGAACAAATGTAAGCTTCATTTGTATTGTACGCGTTGATATCCCTCCCTAACTATTTTCTTATTAAACTAAACTTTTGCCTGTAAGGATTGTAGACAATGTTGTTATATGAGCAACGCTTCATTTGTGACAGTGAAACACATTAATAGAACTTTTTGGGCTCACAAGTACTTCAATTGTCACAGCGATCACGTGGTTTACATAGCATCATGTACGACATGTGACAGCTATTACATTGGGAAGACGATAAGGGTCCTAAAACGTAGAATTTATGAACACGTGCTGGCCATTAGGAATAAAGACAAAAATAATTCTCTAGCAAGACACGCTCAGTTGTGTACCGATTTCAAAAAGTTTGAATTTTTCATTTTGGACTATGTAGAAAAAGGTTTATTATTAGGTGATGTTAATAACAGGTTAGAACAAAAAGAGGCACTTTGGCAGTTAATTTTGGGGGCGGATCAACCTCCAGGGTTAAATGAGGTCATTAACATTAAATGTTTTTTGTTATATAGATAGATAAGGTGGTCATTTATAATACCACATTTAGATTATTTTTCACCTGGTAGTAACTAATTTTGGGACATTTGTTTTTTACAAACATTTGGGTTGAT
>NC_056728.1:1257188351-1257403351 GCF_019279795.1 Protopterus annectens
AGTCAACATCCCCATGTCTCTTTAATGCACAGACATATTTTGCACAACCTAATCCATGTTATTCTTGGCAGTATGTTGATCTTCTGAAGCTTTTTCGTGGCATCTGGTTGTTTTTTTTTTGTCTTTATTCCCTTAAGTTGCCAGATTCTTTGCTGAAAGCTCTGATGTACTTACTAAGTGTTGTGATTACCTTTTTATTCAGGGCTAATTTGCTAATGTTTTGGATGCCTTCTGCATTATTTTGTTTACATTGTAGCTTAATTCAGTGTTGTTTTTTTCAGTATTTCTTATCATTTCCCAACAAAACAATGTTGGTCCTTTTGTGTTGAATGCAGGCATTGCCAACTTTTAGGATTTACTCTAACATTACAGGCAGAATCAGTATGTAGTGAATGGACCACCGTAATTATACTCCAATAAGTTAAATGGCATCTTAGTTTAGTGTTATTCTACCTCCAGACCTGACTTTAACAACACTTAGAAGGGTGCATAACAATTGTTTAGCACGCCCTATGCACTGTTAAGATCACATCAGATGACAGTGCTGGCCAGTAAACAGCACCAGCAGAACATAAAGCAGCTCAACTTCTAGCTGCTGTAGACTGCATTATAGCCACTATTTTGGAACAAACTATTTCCCTTAGATGGGGAATATATAACAACATAAATCATTTTTGCACTGTCTTATCAGCTTTCTAAGCCAGCTCAACACTTCCGTACAAGGAACAGACAAATCTCTATGCACTACAAAGTATTATGATCGGATCGCTGACTGTAACTTTCTATTATGTCCGACAAGGCCAAACACATACAAAATGCTGGACCAGCAACTCCACAAAAATGGACTTTATTGAAAAAAAACAGGATTAAAAGTCTTTTAATGGATTCTAAAGAAGTCTTGGGTTACATACAGATGAAAGTGCTTAATCCCATTTTTTCAATAAAGTTCATTTTTGTGGAGTTGTTGGTGCAGCATTTTGTATGTGCTTGGCCTTGTCTATCTTTTTGGTTCTCAGTTATCTACGTGTTCTTACTTTCGACTATATGTTGTTGACATGGATACCAATATTCACCTCTTGAGCTTTGTTCTCGAGGTGAATTCCTTGGCTTCCATGCCTTGAACCATTGACAGCACTACACAAGGGCACACAGGGTCACATGCCCTCCCCTTTGAAATTGTGTGCCCCATGACTACCCCAGTCCTTGGAATACTGAAAAAAAAAATTTAAAGTGTCTACATTTTGTGTTGGTTTTATTTTATCAATCAATGATACCCATCTGCTCCCATTCTGCTGCACAAATGTAGAGATGACTCATGTGACATTTGGAGCCGAAAGCACAAGCTCAGCCTTCCTTATTTTTTGCAAGTGCAGTCTAATTGTGCAACCAGTTAATCACAAGTGCAGTCTAATTGTGCAACCATTTAATCACAAGTGCAGTCTTTTGCAAAAGCATACACAGTGAACTGAAAAGCATGGAAAAACAGAGCAGGTTTTTTTTGTTTTTTTTTTGTTTTTTTTTAGGAGAACGTTGAACTAGGAACTAAGTGACTTTGTGTGTGTTTGCATGTGAGCATGCATGCATGTGCCTCTGTTCATTTAATTATTTGATTGACAGCATCATTTAAAACAAAATCTTTAATTAGAAAGCAGTTTGATTTAGGAACTTCTAAGTAGAAAAGGCATATAATTATACATACTGTGTGGATTTCCATTGTAGAAAAGACTGAAAAGCTATTGTATGAAAAAAAGATTAGTTTGTAACAAAGGGACAGAAGAGAACTGATATAATATATTACATCAGAAAGTATAATTGCTGCACTTAGAATCCTCAAAATCCAGAGTTTATTTTTTCCTTAATAGCTCAAGTTCTCACTTCACTTCTTAGTATCACACAAAGTATGTAAAACTCAAATAATTACTTATCCTCACACCTTCATTTAAGGTTTAGCAGTCAAAAGTTTAATTTGTACAACATTTTAAAAGGCACCAATCATTGACAGGTAAAAGAACCTTGAAATGAGCTCTTGCTTGAAATGCATTGTAACAAGGCAGGTGTCAATAAAGAATGGGATTTGAGAAGGTGAGCGGTGCCTGGGATATACAGGATGGGGTTCTGAAAGGTAGTGCAGAGGATTATGGAGAAGTGCAGGCTGCTGAATTTGCAGAAGGAAAAAGTTACTTCATAATGAAACTGATGCAGATAGGGAATACCTTTCAAGGAGGCTATTACATGCAGATAATGGTATTTTGGAGCAAGGCAGAACACCAGTATGGGTACATCACAGGCTCTGTAAAGTGTGGGTGTAGCCTGAGTTCAAAATTCACATGTATTTACATGCTTAAATATTAAGCACCATTTAATAGATAAAACAGAAGTAACAGGACAATGGGTCAAATAGTGTAAACTAGTAGAATATTCAAACCAAAATGCAAAGCATTTGAAAAAATTAAAAATCACATACAAAGTAGTTGTAAGAGTTATTAAAAGTTAAAAGAAAACTTAAAAAAGTTTTTTTTTTTTGGGGGGGGGGCCTTTGAAGTTGTAGAATGTAGGTGACAGTATAAATAGACAATCAGAGCAGGGATGGTACAGAGAAACTGAGGAAACAAGATTCCTTTAGAGACAAAGAAGGCAACATCAGTAATGGAATGATATGAAAATAAAGCAGAAAGAAATGAATGCTGGAGAAAGACTCCACACAGCAAGGGAAATGAAAGTGTGGCAAACAGTATCAAACACAGGTAAGCAGAGAAATGTAGGGCAGCTGTATTGTTACAGACCGATAATTACTTTTTCCTGTCCCGTCCGCCCCAGTCCTTGTTAAGTACTGGATTTGTCACTTGATGAAATATCCAACTACCAGTTTTAAACTCCTGATCATTACCTTCCCTATTCTTTCATTTGCAGACCTTAAAATGTGGTACCTACTGCTCAACTTTTCAGAGACACATCACATAAAACTTAGCCTGTCATGGGGCAAGAGGAAGTGTTTTAAATAAGGACTCCGGTGTGTGCTGCCACACCTTCAATCTCATATTTGAATTTGCAGAACTCCCAAGTGGATGGGATGTTAAGTAATGTATGTTAGATTTCAGATGTGCATCTCAGTTTCATTTTAATGGGAATGTGTGGAGTAATAGACATTTGCTTTTTACTGTTATGGTTTTCACTACTGAAAAAAAAAAACAAGTAATCTCTGTGGTACCCCCGAAGTCTCAAAACAACCCACTAAACAAGTGTAGTGGGTCCAGAAACAGAACAGTGTAAGAAATGTCCCTGTGTGGAAGATTTTCAGTCCATATATCTCTAGCTAATCAGTGTATATTAATCAGATCAGACAAAAGTAGTTGAAGTAGCGAACTTAAATTCGTCTTAAGTAAAAAAAAAAAATAATAATAATAAAAATATATAATTGTACAGAATTACTAAGTATTCGAAACTAATCCAAGCAAGGCAGGCAATCAAAAATCTTTTATTAAGTACACAGACAAGTGATCCAAGTAAAACAAAAATAGAGTAATAGCTTTCTAAATATATGTTGTGTCTTTCGGCTTTTCCCGGTTAGGGGTCGCCACAGCAGAACTCCGGTCCGCTAATGATTGGCAGTAGATTTTTACATGCCGAGCTGCCAGCTCTGGCGCACAACCTGCAATGAAAGTATGCCCATTCACGCATGTCTCCACACAGAAGACACTTTAGTTGAGAATCGAACAGGACAACATCTTACTGTGAGGCGACAATGCTACCGCAGCACCACCACCGCAGTATTAGCTTTCTAAATATATATATATATATATATATATATATATATATATATATATATATATATATATATTTATATATCTTTTTTTATGTATATATATATATATATATATATATATATACTTTTAATCAGGCAAGGGAGTGGTTTATTGTGCTATAAAACAAAGTGTTATTGGTACACATGTTAAATTCACATCCCTTCCCCCATCAGTGTGACATTCGAGCTGGTCCTGCCCTACTAAGTAGCTGTCATAATAATATAACCCTTATGTACTTTAAATAAAATTTATAATGACGTGGTACCTCTTATTTAACCAGATTATTAAGTAGATTATTAAGTCTGTGATTTTATCCAAGACAATATACTTCATGGCTGGAAATATATCAACCTTAGTCCATTTGGCAATCACAAAATATATATAAATATATACATATACACATTGCAAGTAAAAAATCAGTTGTAAAAATCATATTCTATTTTCATAACCTATTGTTAACAAAGATTGCTTTTGTCCTTCTAGGCTTCTTTAGGTCTGTGTACAAGAACCCTAAAAATTATCTATAAAAATGTATATAATTGTATAATTAGTTAGTATTGTTATTACACATCATTGTCAGTAAAGTGGAAAAAAGAGAACCAGAAAAAGAAATAATAATAAGAAAAAATGTATGATGATGGAAACAAAATATACACTTAAATTACAACTGATTTAAAATGGTATTTAAAACCAACTGGTAGAATAAAATAAAATAAAATAAGTCATATAAATAATGTGGCAATTTTTTAAGTTCCAGTGCACTTTTAACTGAACAGTAGTAGTTTAGTCCAGGCTTCCTAAAACAGTTCAGCTTTAATTGCCACATGAGTTCATGTTTGTCCAGAATATTCGTGATGTCGCCTTCAAGATCACCCATGTCTATGCGATCCAGGATCTGGAACTTAAAACCTGTGTGTCTTTTATGAGGAGAAAGGTGTTTGGCTAGTGCATTATTTTTACATCCAGAGCAGATTTCTGACAGATGACATGAAATCCTACGCTTGAGTTTTTTTACAGTCTTGCCCACATAGAATGCATCACATTGATTGCATTGTACCCTGTAAATTAATTTTTAGTGTTATAGTCACCCCCTGCACTAGTCTTAATGATTTTCTTTAAATAAGGGCAATAAAAACTATCACCTTGCTGTATAAATATACAAAATGTACAATTAGTTTCACACCTTTTAGTGTTTCTCTCATATGGTCTAGGTTTAAATTCAACAAAACTTCTAATGTTCCTGGTCTTCCTATAAGCAAAGGATGGGGCTTCACCTAAGATTTTAATCAGAGGTTTCTGTTACTGCACAGATATCAATGTTCTCCATACTGAGGAGTGCCTTGAGTGCATGCATTTTGAGGTTTAGACTTCTGGCGTTGAGTAGCATTACCCTCAGTGTTTGGTTACTTGTTCTATTTACAGTGGTGGGTTTGTCTTTTTAGTCTTGCATAAAAAAGACACTATGGGGGTGGCAAAAGCCTTTGCCAGTATTCGAAAGCCTAAGGGTGACAGGTGCAAGCCATCTCTTGTGATGCAATGTGGCTTGTCGAGCATGGCATCCCAGGTGGACAGATACTTGATCCCCTTTGAATGACACCAGAAACTTAGCCAATTGTTGAAATTGATAATTTTTTCTTTATACTGTGGCATCATTCTTGGTGAGGGCAGGATGCTACTCAGGGTCAGGGTCATACTGGCCTGGGCTATGTGATCAGAGAGCTCTTCCAGGTCTCTTTTCATGTAGTCCAGGGAGGTACGTCTCAGGTCATTCACACTAACATGGACAATGACAGAGTCATATTTGTACTTGTTCTGGAGTGACCTGAATGCTTGTGTTATGTGGCAGATCCTGGCGCCTGACAGGCAGCTAACTGTAACCTTCTCCTTGTCCAGCCTAGTTAGTTGGACATCAGTGTGCCTGACTATAGAGTCACCTATTACTGGTGTATCGGGTATGTTATTTCGCCTTAAGGGCTTTGATTGCGCAGCACACTGATTATGTGAAGTATGTGTTTCATGGAATGTCACACTGATGGAGGAAGGGATGTGAATTTAACATGTGTACCAATAACACTTTGTTTTACAGCACAATAAACCACTCCCTTGCCTAATAAAAAGTATGTATATATATATATATATATATATATATATATATATATTTAGAAAGCTTGTGATGAAGCTATTACTCTATTTTTGTTTTACTTGGATCGCTTGACTCTGTGCTTAATAAAGGATTTTTGAATGGAAACAGACTGCCTACCTTGCTAGGATTACTTTCAAATACTTGGTAATTCTGTATAATTATATACTTTTTATTATTTTTTTTTACTTAAGATGAGTTTAAGTTTGCTACTTCTACTACTTTTGTCTGATCTGATTAATATACAGTGACTAACTAGAGATATATAGACTGAAAATCTTCCACACAAAGAAGTTTTTTACACTGTTTTGGTTTTGACTACTGACTTACATTACATATGGTGATATAGTGGAGTATATCATAATGTATTTTAGCATTTCATGAGGACTGTTTTCTGCTTGTTCATTGTATCACAGTGAGTATGTTATGCAGAGGATCATGGGCTACAAACAGATGTCCTATGCAGCTCAACTAAAGAAACTCCAGCTCTACTCAGTTGCTTACCGCCTACTCAGAGGCGATCTATTCCTGACGTACAAAGCCATGTCAAACCCAAAATTAATGGACATGCTCCACCTCAAAAAATCCAAGTCCCTTAGAGCTACATGCTCCAGGGGCCTAAACCTCAGCACAAAAATAAATAGGACATGCTGGAGGGACAGATTCATTTCCCAGAGGCTCCCCTCACTCTGGAATAGAATCCCAATTCATGTTAGACATAGCCCCTTGCTGACCCTCTTCAAGCGAAATTTGGACGCGTGGATGGGAAATCTCAAATTCACCCCTGGGATATCTCCTGTGTCCCTGTTAGACAGAGGCACAGTAAACTAATCTTAAAAGGGTATCTTCTGTGACCTACTTTACAGAGGCACAGTAGGCTAATCTAATAGGGAGGTGGAAGCCAAATACACTCTGGCTAGGCTTATAAATGCCCTAGGGCAGATAGCCTAGTATCTACCTATGAACCTATAAGATAGGTAGTGTCTGGTATGCATATGTAATTTCTGTTGCGTTTTTTGAGAGCACAGTACCTGGGGACATTTGCTGATCAGATGCAGACAGTGAGCACATGCCAGGCCACTGCTGGAGATTTCAGATGATGATGATGGTGGCAACAATGGTGACAAGGAAGCTGGCCCTGCACCCCCAAGGAGACTTTGCCAGAATCAATACAGAGATGATTTTTGGGATGAGATCTGGGAAGTTGTGACCAATGTGTTTTGAAGACAGATGAGGGAGAAGATGGGGAATTTTTTTCAGGACATGGTAGGGGCTATGTGTGACTCATTCAGGGAGGTAGCCAGGAGATCATTCATGAGGCTAATTCCCCACCAGGATAGTCCCTCAGGTCAGTAAGTATTGTCTGTGTGCTCCATTTGTATTAAGCCGCCAACATGCTGATTGCCATATAATTGACTGGACTGCATATGCACTCTTGTGCATGCATACCATGTAGCTGCTATTGCTTATGTGTTAGATGTGCAAACGTACCATGCAGATATTGTCATGTGTCCTTTAATTATGTTTCAGTGTGTGATGACACACATTAACACATTAAACTTTCCTCCCACATTCGGCTGTCCATGTATTGTGGTAGTTAATCTGCAGCTAGTGCTGCAACAATTACCCTGTAAACTGACAGACAACAGATATTGTCCATAGTCCAGCATTACCACTGTGGTATTTAGGATTTGTGTATTGCCATATCATGTATGTGCAACAGAAAGACATGTCATTTACCATGTGTTTTGGATGACAGTTGTCATACTGTCCCATTGGTATGATGTGGTGTTTTGTGCCATGTGTTGGCAATGCTGATGCCATGTGGGGGCATATACAGGTATGTCATACCTATGGGCAGTCCTTTCCTGACTGCATTGAACATCAATTTAGTATTAATGTTTACACTGTAGTAAGGATAATTTATTCAGGAACAGTACACTATGCCACGTTTGCTGTAACAGTTCCACATCCATTCCTTATTCACATAAGTTCAAAACTTCCAGCAATATTTGTCCACATTAACTGATGATTGTACATGTCTCTGCACAAAATCTGATCCATACTGACACACCACTGTACCTTTGTCACGTGAGTATTCACTAATGTAATGTTGATGTGCTGTAATGATGCTCACAGTGGTGTCCTCTGCTCAGTAATGAGCAGGGTATGTGATATACACCTGTGATTGTTTATCCAACATTGGCATGATAGGATGTGTATGTAATTGAAATTCTTAGCTTGCATACCTCAGCCTCTTGATGTTACACAACTACACATTGCTGTGTACGTGTGATTAATACATGCACATGTTTGTGGACATCAGCAATGATTCTACCAGCGTAACATACATCTGCCGTTTGCTTGAATGTATTTTGGGTTGGCTTCAACAGCATCCTGTGTGCTGTACACATGCATTTGCAAGGTATGAACATACCTTGTTGTCCTGTTTTTCCCTGATCTGGGCCCAGGTTATCCACCACACTTTTACCTTCATATTTCCATATGATATTTTGTGGATATGTTTGCCTTTGTTGCACTTATTGACCATTGTAAGGTATTGTGTTGTTGACATGGTGAGTATGTACCAAATGTACAGCCATTTTATGGATGACGGACAACTGCACACAAGTCACTGGCTACTGCTTTCAATTCAACCTTGTTCTCATTATCCTTTTGTGTTAACCAGAGTTGAAATTCACATGCACAACCTGATATTTTGTGTGAAAGCTATACTGTTAGATTTTTGCAAATATTTTTGCATGTCATTTGTGGGTGTGTATGTGTATTGACATTGCTTTCACATATATTCCCTCTAGGCCACTGACAGTTATACAAATATGCCTACACTTGTGTGTTGCCTTTGACATGCATATGTGTGGCACATATTTGCATTCCAATACACATTTTTATGGGCTGTGTACACCTACATGTGTATTTAGCAGCCATTTAGCTGCTTTGCTGCAGTACTACTGTTTCCCACTGTGCTTGGTTATTTGATTTTCACATGCACGGTTTGAAGTTCAGTTCTGTCCTCTATTGGAGTTATTTAGCATTCTTAGATCTGCATTTGCTTGGCTTGCACTTACACTGCTGACAGACTACTTGGATATGTGTTTATTTATTCAATGTGTACTATGACCCTTATTTATTACCCTACAACACACATTTCCCATTGGTCATACACATCCAGGTATGACTGACATACAGTTTGCAACATGTTGTAATTTGATAGTACATAGGTAGATATTTATTTAGCATTTCACTATGGCAGGTATGCATCCCCACCCTGTTTGACAGCTTTCCATTGCCCATGTTGTGCATTGTGCCATCTGTGTAAATTACCTGTCTTCACAGTTTTTTTTTCAACCTTTATCTATCATGTGTTGTGATATTTGTTCTATGGGAATAACTGCTGTGACAGCCTTCTCTTCCTCTTTCCCTATCTTTACCTTTCCTTTTATATTTACAAAAATGAAAAATGGAGCAAATGTTTAATCATAGCCTCACCTCAAGCTTTGTGCCCACTAAGTGGTGCACAGCTACAGTTATCCAACTTCACAAGGGGAGAATCCACCTTGGATCTTGGGAACTACTGCCCTATCAGTCTGACGAACCTGATCTGCAAGGCCATGGAACATATTATCATGGAACTTATAAACAAAGACATTGTCAACTTTCAAACACTGGACCCCACCCGTTTTGGGTTTGTAAAGGGTTGATCTTGTCTCCTGAACCTGACTGACTTCTTCGAATCAGTCTCCAGAACTGTGGACGAGGGTAAGGCAGTCCACACAGCCTATCTGGCCTTGCCAAGACCTTCAACACTATCCCCCACTCTGGAATCATAGATAAACTTACTAAGCTGGGCATTAATCGCTATGTCACTCAATGGGTTGCCAACTGGCTTACTGACAGAACCCACACTGTAAAAGTAGCTGACTCCAAATCCAGCTCCAGACAAGTGACAAGTGGAGTACCTCAGGGTTCAGTCCTGGGACAGCTCTTGTTTGCCATCTACTTCTTTGAAGTACAGGCCAACATTAAGGGACTCTGGCTAACAAAGTTTTCAGATGACTGCAAACTGGGAGCCATTATTGAATCCCCAAATAATGTGGATATTCTACAAAAGGGCCTTACAGAAACATATGCTTGGTGTCAGAACCATGGCCCAAGCTCAATGCCAAGAAATGTATAGTTATCCCCTTTGGGAAAAAACATGTTCCCATGAATTACCACATAGGTGGCAGTACACTAAACACCGAACGTGTGATAAGAGACTTAGGGACACAGGTGGAGAGTGGTCACACCTTCGATAACCACATCGCCACAACAGTCAGGAAATTCTTCTATGTGGCACACCTCATTACTAAGGGTTTTTCATCCAGAAAAAAGGAGGTCATTGTCCCACTGTACTCATCCCTAATTAGACCCATTATAGAATACCATGCCCTGTTTGGTATGTACCTCTCGAGACATCTGAAACAACTGGAAAGGCCACAGAAATACCTCACTAAAAGAATCACAGGCCTAAAGCAGATGCCCTATGCTGACCATCTAAAAAAACTCCAGCTATACTCTGCCACATATCGTCTACTCAGAGGCGATCTCTGCTTAACATACAAGGCCATGTCAAACCCAGAGTTGCTGGACATGCTACATTTAAAGAAATCCCAATCCCTCAGAGCCACACACTCCAGGGATCTAAACCTTGTCATCACAATGAACAAAACATGCTGGAGGGATAGATTCCTGACCCAGAGACTCCCCAGACTCTGGAATAGACTGCCCATACATGTCAAGCAGAGCGCCTCCTTGGCACTCTTCAAAAGGAACCCTGACTATTGGATGGGAGATAGGAAATTCTCCCTGGGTATCACATCAGTCACCCTGCTAGACAGGCGTCCAGGGAAGTAAATATTGTGGGAAGAAATAGCCAGGGAATTTTTATGGCTAGGCTTGTATAGGCCCTAGGGTTGATAACCTAGTACCAACCTATGAACCTATGAAATTCCCACCAAAAAAAAAATTGACCATGCCTATCTGACTTTCCCTCTGATTTTCTTATTCCAGCATCACTCACGTGTGTCTCTCTTCTTCACCCATTCTTCACATCTTCTTTTCTATCACCAGTTTCCTTGGGTGCGTGCATTACCTGTGCTCACCATGCAAGCACCACACCCATTGCTAGCGAATGTCAGTTGTGATGATGTGGCTGTGATTGTTCTTTTCCTTTCATTTTTTATTACAACATTTGTGATAGCTGGCATATTTTTATAATGGACTTAGGGTGATATTCCATAGTTGTCCTTAAGCTTACTGGAGAGATTCTGTCAGAATGCTTGAATTTAAGATTCTTTCTGTAACTTTGTAATGTACATCTTACTTTGACAACAATTTTGCATTACTTACAGATTACCTGTGGGTAATGTTCAGTGCTGTTACTACTGAGACATTCCTTGTGTGCTGAGATATTCAGAGATAACTGTCACATGTTTAGATATTACATTGTTATTCACAACTTTGCAGTTGATATCAGAGTAATGCACTGGATTCCAGGAACTTTACAGAATGTGTCCCATTCTAACCATTCATTTAAAACATTAAGAAAAACATGCCTTTTTTATTTGTTTGTTTTTACTAAGAGCTATATTCTTATAAAATGCATAAGTAATTCCAATGACATTAATACCAGGAGATGGTTCAAACATAAGTGTTTTCAAGTGTAACCACGGGATTCATGAAGTTCGGTGCAAGGACGGCATTAGCCTTGCGCCGACTGTGCAGCGTAGCGATGGTGCAGCAGCACCACATGCATATTAATGAAGGTGCGCTGCCGTAATGGCCATGTGCATAGGAAACGAGTACGAGTGCAGGGGGCGTGTCCAAGCTCTGCACGGAGGCGTGATCATGTCAGCTGCATACGCGCAACCTAAAATGCTGACTAGTACAGCCTGCCTCCAATAGTAATCACTCCTGTCAGTGTCCGTGGATACTGAAATGTATGCAAAGCATACAAGACAACTTGCGAACACCACAATAAGAAGTAATCACAAAGGCACGTAGCTGAATATTGAGTCCCCGTCCCTCGAACAAAGATATTTAAAACCCCGTACCTGTATTCCATTGTAGTGTCGCTAGTTATACCAAGTGGAAGTGAAATGCATCGTGTTAGCGTGCTGCCAATTGCCAAGTCTAGCCCTATGGTATGGGTTACCACCTGTCCCACATTGTGAGGGACAGTCCCCCTCTAGGCAGGTGTGTCCATATCAAATTCATAATAAATGTGAAATGTCCTGTGATAGTAGGACATAATTATGTCCCATATGTTATGAAATAGTCCTATACAGTATGTATGTCCGTATATAAAATACCTATATGTTACAAGAAACAGAATAAGCAAGTAAATGAAACAGAATAAGCAACTACACCGCCACAATAATACAAGCTTATATGTAGGCATGAAACTAAAGTACTATCCTTTGTAATGACCGTGGGTATGTGTTGGCCTGTAAACTCAGATGTGTGCCACGAAAATGTCCCATCCAGGTCATATGAAAAGGTGGCAACCCTACCAATGGTCAGAGCATTTGTCCAATGTCTGCCCATTCGTGGTCCAAGACGTCCTTGCCAGGATGGCCCATATATGAACGGATATTACCCGGGTCTACCTACCATGTCATGAAAGATAAGTATTTGCGAGTACCTATGTGCGTGATGTACAGCATGTGGTTGATCTGAAATGTTAGTGTAGTGGTCCCAGAGATATGTAGTGTATGCAATGTGTTCTGTTGACTGTGCCATAGGCCATCAAGTAGAGAAGGGATGAATGTTGATTGTGGAATATGGGGGTGGGGGTGATGGGTAATGTAATATATCACCAATGGGAGAGTGGGTTGGATGCACAACAGGTGAACTGGAGGTCTACGAGGGAGTGGTGTGTAAATCAGGAAGATAACCAAACAACAAATATACACATCTGCAATACAATCCCACAAACATGTGAACATTAAAATGTGCAATACACATGTACAGAAACGTTACCGGCACATACCCACATAATGGTCTGGCCTGAACTGAGCCATCCAACCCCAACACACCTGGATGCATAACTGAATACCCATCATCCCCTTCACAGCACACCCCCCCCTTCCTGAACATCCACCAAAACCAGCCATACTCGGGCTGCTAGATAGGCGCGTCCATATCTGCACATAGTGACCCCTGCCCATATCTAGTAGGCAGTCTCACCCTAGGCATTCTCAGGATTGCAAACTATGTATACCTTGCATGTATAACCCTACCTTACAGCCATAAAGCACAGATGGTCATCTGTCCCCACAATTTTTGGATATCCCTCATGGGATAAGTATCTGTTCTAAACATTAGACTTGGTGTCACGACACGATGTCCAGTCCTGTATACATCTGGACACAAGTTGCATGAGCAGTAGCTGTCCACAGGACTGCTCAGCCTCCAGCCAGTCCTGCAGAACCTACGACCTGGGATTAAACACCTGACCATGATGCACATCTCCCCACGTGCATTATCGGGAATATATACCTTACACATTCGCATAGTGGCAGTCGGATATAGGGTGCTTAAGGTGCTGTAAAGCAGACGTAAGTAGGGTTACCACCTGCCCCACCATGTGAGGGACAGTCCCTTTTTTGTTAGTTGTGTCCAGACCAAATATAATGCAATGGCAAATGTCCTGTGATAGTAGGAAATATGTCCCATATATCATGTAACAGCTGCATAAAACAGTTATTTATGTAAAATACTCAAAGTTACAAGAAACAGGTGAAGCAAACAAATCGCTACAAGAATAAGCATTAATTTAGGGAAATAAGTATAGTTCTCAACTTTGTACTGACCGTGGGTATGTGTCGGCCTGTAAAGTCTGATGTCTGTCCCAAAAATGATCTGCTTTGGCCATATGAAAAGGTGGCAACCCGAGACGTAAGCAGGTATGCAAGCATGTAAGCACGACGGTAATGGCGGTGATTCAATGGTATGGGAAATGTAAATGAGCATGTAGGTGTATATACAGACCGATATACACACACACACACACACACACACACACACACACACACACACACATATATATATATATATATATATATATATATATATATGTGTATATATATATATATATATATATATATATATATATATATATATATATATATATATATGTGTATGTAGATATGAAGAATGAACATGGTCACAATATAGGAAATCCCCGTAATAGTTAGTGCTGTTATATATCAGGACGGCCATCGGTGAGCACACCTCTGCATCCCCAACCACAGGTAGAATGCTAAAAGTGAACAAACAATTTCCCCTTGCTAAGTCTGACTTTCAACTAGGTACAGGGCAGTCCTGGTCCTCAGTCGGACAAGCCTAAACCCGGAAGACCATATGAACACCCTGAAAATTGAACACATGTATATGCCAGGACTATAGGCTGTAGAGGTCTGAATATCCTCGGAGTGAGTCAACATACAGCACGAGTCCAGAGCAGTAGGGAATAGGAAATGACACGTGTAGTAGTGCGTTTTTCCCAACAGGTAAATGGATGCCTGCTGTGTAAGTAAAGTGATGAGGCGTGTGTTCGGGTAATTATGCACCATGGTTATACATATAAATAAGGCAGAACACCAATAGTGTAGTGGTTAGAACATCCGCCTAATGAAAAGGCATTCACGGTTCAAAGTCGACAATAGCACATATCATTTTCCTTGTGGAATTAATGTTGCTCTGCTGTAAAGCTGACATTTAAACATGTAAAGATGAACGTGTGTATCGCATGGGACTATTAACCAGTTCCTTTCAATCAAAATGGTATTGTCATAATGTATAAGGCACAAATAAGCATAAATAAGCAACAGTAAATATATGTAATGCACAGTAAGCATAGGCGAGTGCACCTGCGCAAGTGTAAGCGGCTCCCAGCATAGGAAATATGTGTTTGTATGTACAGGTGTAACATATACATATATATATATATATATATATATATATATATATATATATATATATACATATATATATATACATATACATACACACACACATATATGTGTGTATAGATATATATCTACATACGTGAGAAATATATATATATATATAGATATATATATATATATATATATATATATATATATATATATATATATATATATATATATATAAAGAATGGACGTTGTAACAGTAAAGCATACACAAGGGATGTGAAGGGATTCAAGAGCAATGTTGGTATTGTAAAGTGCTTTCAGTGTATCTCATAAAAAGCTGCCCAGGAGTGAGCAGAGCACCACTACTCACACCACAGGCAGGGTATTACCACTGGGAGTAACATTGTTGAAATGCTAGGTCTACTTTACACACAGGTGGAATGTAGTCCCATGCTGGGACCTCCAAAAATTGGAAAGCACAAATGGATGTATTCCATAACATCAGGAAAGGCACATATGTGCAAAGATACATGGCGGGAGACCTTGTGAATACACGAGGTGGGACAGAATGTGTGTAGGGCCCCAAATGCTCTGGAGAGGGAAATGTGTAAAGGTGCGTCATGGCTGCGATAACAAGTGGATAATGGATGCTATGCCTGTAAATTTAACACGGGTGGGGTGGAGGAACTATGGGTATGCAATTATGGATCCAGGCATACCAGGGTTGGATGGGCCGGTTCTAATGGACCACCCCGTGGAGGTCAGCTAGGTCATAATAGGTATATATGCATACTCACATGCAGACAACAATATATGTTGACATACAAATTCTGTAACACATGCATTCCATTGGTTGACATAAATAATAGGAATGTGCCCATACAAACATCGACAGTGCATGAAATAATAGGCTGTGCAGAAGAGGGACGGGTCGAATCACACTATCACATTCCAATTACCATTGGTAATCCCTACATGAACATATAGCAACATCTGTCCACTGTATAACGTGCTACATACTGATTACAAGATGACTGGAGTGTGTCGGTGTTATAATGAATAAGGCACTAGTATGCTGGTGAAGCTTATAAACATCATTACGCATGTGTAAGTGCGTATGAGCAGGGAATGTATTGACATACTGATGTATATATATGTGTATATATATATATATATATATACATATATATATATATATATATATATATATATATATACACACATACATATAAATATATATATATATATATATGGTTCTAGGACGGAAGATCGACAAGGAAAAGACCGACACCGACTTCACCGACGTGAAAACACCTACACAGAAATAACCGACACTACAAACCACGGACATTTCACAGGTAAGGGGTTAAAATTCGCTAATCAAGCCTACCATGTTCAGGTAAGGTGGCAGTGTTATGCATGTGTGAAATTTAAACCCCTTACCTGAACATGGTATATATATATATATATATATATATATATATATATATATATTTATATATATATAAATATATATATATATATATATATTTATATGTTACAGTAAAATACACATGTATATACCTAGGTTATGTTACAGCAGTTACAGGTGACATGTTTAGACTGGGCATATGTTGGTGGGAGGTCCACTCAACAAACATCTACTTACCACCCACCTCAGCTAGGCTGGTGAGACATGCAGACATGCAATAAAGGTAAAAACAACACTGGTTCCCAGACCACCGGCAGGAAACTACCAGTGGGAGAGATCTAGAAGGTCTACACTTTAAACATGGATAGCGACGTCCCTTGCGGGACACCAAAAATATGGCGCCTTCAGTTGATGGGTGTAACACAGTTAAGACCAGGATGTAGCTGTACACAGAACAGTAGGTTGTACAAGCCTGGTAACACATGGAATGATGCAATGTACGACATGTGTCCCGACACGGGGAGAGTGGGCAGTGTGTTGGGGTGTGTTCATATCCCACCTGCGTCCACCTGCACCCACAGTAAGGATGAGTGCTGTGGAGTAGTAGCAGGTGGGAGAACTATGGGTATGCGATTATGGGGCTAAGCATGCATGTGTTGGCTGGCAGACACGTATTAGGACTGCCCGTGGGTGTAAGTAATATCCCGATGTGGGTATAGCAGACACCCATACCTCCCAAACTATAAGAGCACATCTATTGGACAGTCCATAAACCATTGGGGGGATACATAGGGATCATATCATTGAACTGTCCTCAATTACCAGGGACATCCATGATTACGAATTAGAATCCTAACACAGTCTCAACTAAACCATCCTAGAACTAGTCATATTAGGAGGAAAGGTGGCAGAATACACATAATGAATAATGACAACATGTAAGAGTCATAAACTGCATGCACCTCAGAAAATGTGTATGAATACATGTGTTCTGTGTCCGTCAATGTGTCAGGTTAATAGCACCAACCTTCTAAATGTGTCCCTGAGATCATTATGCAGTGTCCCTGATTCAGTGTTTATTCTTCCCCATTCGTATGAGAGGTCTGATAGTGAGAGAAAGCGCATTTTACGCCGACTACCTTAGAAGAAAAATAAAAGGTATGGGGTTACCACCTGTCCATCTTTGCGAGGGACACTCCCCTGTGGGCAGTTGTGTCCTGCATAATAACTGTAATTAAGGCAAATGTCCTGTGATTTAGGGCAAAGACTACCTATATTGTCTGTAGTAGTAGCATAAAACAATTATGTTCCTCTGATAGGAAACAGTATAATCAACTCTAATGCTACAAGAGTATCCTTTTATTTAGGCGAAACAGTGAAGTACACTCCTTTCTACTGGCTGTGGGTGTGTTGCCCTGCAAAGTCTGACGTCTGTACATACAGGTATAGGGTTGCCACCTTTCCAAATGGCCAGAGTGGGACATATTCTGTAGAAATGTCAGACATTCCAGGACTTAACATACCTACTGCCGTGCATAGTACAGGATTACACTTATTTGCACAAATAAAAGCTTCATCTAGTTGCATTTGAATTGCTTATGCTACACATCCAGGATTAAATGAAGTCATTCCTACTAAACCATTAGTTAGGATATAAAAGATGAAATATAATTAGTATTTGTTTATAAGTGTTGAATAGACAAGTTTTAGTAATAATATATTTTATATATTTATTTAGCTTGCGAATATTTAAAAAATATATATATGATCACATATTAATTAAAAACATTATATTATTGTCTTTGAATACGACAGAGGGCATTTATAACATAATCAAGTGCATTTATTATTATACACTGTGTATTAGAGATGAACATCTTAGATAAAAGAATGAATTACTGGATGTAAACAGCTTATACAACATTAAGTCACGATGATATATTGTATTCAATTTTAAATGTCATGTTTGATTTTATCTATGGTAGTAGTTAAACCATACAGTTTCAAATTAGACAATATCAGTATGTGATATTTTAACAGGAATATATTATCATTTTACTTTAAATTTTAATTGAGGTGAATTGTACTTAATTGATTAATTGAACAGAAAAGGCGGAATTTTATAGTATTTAAGTGTAAGTGAAGTTGTGTTATATGTTCTGAGGAAATCTAGCTTACCTAGATGAAAGCGCTCAACCGTGTATTATCTCCGTTGTACTTGTCAGCAATAAAAGAACAGAACTGTGGTTTATCCTTTATTCCTGGTATTTTTTCAGCCTTTCTTGGGCTGAACTGTTTGTGTTTAAGTGTCGTGTACAGGAATTCTTGTTGGGTAACAGTCGATACATATGGATTCACTACAGGATGTTTCTGGACTTGGAACTCCCATCACCCGGGAGGAAGTAGACAAGTTACATTCAGAGATGGCCATAATCAAAGGTGAACTTTCACGACTTATTGAATTACTTACTCCAAAGTCTGGTTCTTTAAGACCGCAAGTTCCGCCTACTACCAACAATGTGCTAGCGTCATCCCGTTCCTCTATTGGCCAAGCGAGTGAGGAAGAGATCCCGAATGGGCAGAGAAGAACCTCGTCCCCATTTTTACTGAGCTGTACGCCGAGGAAGGAAACGCACCCGATTGTTGACAACAACACTACATCGTTTAACTTTACTTCCGCTACAAGGAACCATGAGGAAGAGATATATTTGATATCAGGGGCCAAACCCAAACGGCATCCACCGGAAAGGACATACGGTGTAAAGGACAAATCTAGAGTTATTACCAACTCCAAATATACAGGTACTGTACACCTACAGTCCCGTATGGGAAACCCTGACTTTACTGACAATTACAATGTCGAGAAGTTCTTGCATATGCCTTTTGACTTCGACATGAAAAGTAATGACAATAACAAATGTTATGATGATAATGAACAATACAATTCTTTGAAACATATGATTTTTGGTTTTGGGAACAAGCTGACCAAAATCAAAGCACTACAGGTTGACAATATGTATTTGCGTAAGTGCATGAACAGTCATATTGTTCCTATGGGTCTCCGGTTTTTCAAGGAACCCATGGGAATTGAGATGAATACCGAGAACATAAAAAAGTGTAACAGCATGTTTAATGATTTCGGCCAACAGTTTATGCAGTTTATTTTAAACAATAACGATCTAAAATTAAGTACATTACTTAGTGAAGTTGAAAGTATGGATAGTGCAATACGTAAAGACAAACTCTTCCCTCAATGGGAAAAACTTTTTTACAAACAGTATGAATATGCTGATAACAATAGTAAGAAAATGTTTGAGAAAAAATGTAAAAAACTAGAGCGTGATATGCATCAATATGAGCAAGGGACAGTATATAAATGGAATATCAAAAAGGTTAGAGAGAGTTACAGGGAGAATGGAAAAGGAAAATATAGTGATAGAAATCAAGCAGGTCTGTACTATCACAATAATGAGGATGTTTTTTTAGAGGAAGGAGAATACAACAAATGGCAGACAGTAAACCGAAAGGGGAAAGGGCAATACAGGTGGAACAAACACAGGTAAAAGTAAAGGAATTTACAGAACAAACATGTGTTTCACAGAGTATTGAAATTCAAACCAGTTTTGTGAATTCAGATAAGCAAGAAAGGGGGCCTTTTCCTTCATTGTTACCCAGTGGTGGTGAAGTTAAAATTTATAATTATAGCACTTATGAAGTGAAACCAGAACTTGCACACATTTTTTTCTAAGGGAATGAAATACATACCAGACAAATCTTTGGACTTAATAGACACTCTGGTAGAAGTAAAACTATTCCTTAGAAAGTTAAATTTAGGGGTGTTTTTTCACAACAAAACACACCATCAACCCTATACAATGGATTTAAGAAAAAAGAGCTCTTTCACACCCCCTATGGCCAAAACTTTGGAATCGTCTGAGAATGTGATTTATGAAGAAATATACAAGCTACACAATAAATATAAACACCATAAGAGTGATTATATTTTGTGTAAAGAAATACACTCTATGATTGATTCCATTTGTTCAGAAAATGTTAGGATAATGGTGGCAGACAAGGGGGGAGGAATTGTCCTTTATGATCAAGAAAAATACAGTAGTAAAATATTTGAAATATTAAATAATTCTCTACAATATGAAGTGTCTTCTTTGAATCAAGTTAATATAGCCCACAATAGGATTGATTCATACCTTGAGGAATTTTTATTGGATAACAGAATCAATGAAGAGTTTTACAAATACCTAAAGGTTGAATTTCCCATTCTGGCAACCATCACAGGGATCCCCAAGGTTCATAAAAATCCCATAGAACCACCCTTCAGACCTATAATATCAGGAAGTGCTAGCAAAACGTTCCCATTTGGAAAAGTAGTGGGCAATAGACTTAAACATATATATAACATAGTTCCACATATTATGAAGGATTCTTGGGAATTTTTGGGAATATTCAAGCAAGAACTGTGGACTCCAGATATTGTATTTGTTACCATAGATATTAAAGAATTATTTTCGTGTATCCCAAAAAATGAAGGAATAGATAGTTTTACTAACAGTCTAGGTATGTACAATGGTTTAAAAGAAGATGATATTTCTCTTCTTACTTCCTTTATGGACATAGTACTTGACCACAATTATATTTTTTTCGAAGGAGAATACTATAGACAAATTTCAGGAGTGGCAATGGGGGCAGCCTGTGCCCCTATGTATGCCAACATGGTTCTCCTCGATTGTGAAATGAATTACATACTTCACACCACGTGGATGAAGTATATTAAAACATATGTTCGTTACCTAGATGATATTTTTTTATTATGGGCAGGAAGTATAGAAGAATTAAGTAATTTTATCAAGTACATTAATGGAACCACAAGTTACCTCAAGTTTACCCATCAGTATGATACTAGAGGGATAAACTATCTAGACGTATATGTTTATAATGATGGACATTCTTTCCAGTCTACAATCTATAGGAAAGATACATACAGTAATGGATATTTGCACTTTAATAGTGCCCACTCATATAAAGTTAAATACAACATAGTGAAAGGCCAATGTATAAGGGCAGCAAGAATGACATCTGTTAGGGACAACATGACAAAAGAGCTGACCTTTATAGGGACATTATTTAAGGAAAAGGACTATCCAGAAAGTATGTTAAAGGACATAATTATGTATGTATCAAGTGAGTGGGGAAACAAATACCCACCATTATTAGGCATTGGCATACATAATAACAACAAAAGGAAAAATGCCGATAGTAATCATTATAAGAAAGCATGTATTGTTAAATATGGGAAACATACACAAGAGGTCAAGGAAATTATTAGGAGAAATTGGAACATATTAACTAGTGATACTATGATCAAGGACAAAGTACCCCCTAGGCCTCATTTTGTACACAAAACAGGGAAAAGCCTTAAAAGGATAATAGAAATGAAACAAAACTGTTTTCATGATCAAAAAACACACAAAATTGGTAGTAAAAGGGGTGGGTACTGTAATTATTGTAGATACATATATGAAGGTAACACCATTGTTTTAAAGAACAAAACTAGGATGAAAGTAATCTTCAGATATGGTAATTGTCTAAGCAAACACTTGGTTTACCTAGCTATTTGTGACACATGTCAAAGTTATTACGTGGGTAAGACTGACCGTTTTTTTAAAAACAGAATATATGATCACATTTATTGTATTAACAAACAGGACACCAATAATGCATTGTCCCGTCATATATTAAATAGTCCTGTATGTATGGGTTTTAAATTTGCAATACTGGAAGTGATAGTACCTAACCCTAGGGGGGGGAATATTAAAGCCATTGTTAGTGAAAAAGAAATAAAATGGCAGTTACGTCTCGATGCAGCTACACATCCAGGATTAAATGAAGTCATTCCTACTAAACCATTAGTTAGGATATAAAAGATGAAATATAATTAGTATTTGTTTATAAGTGTTGAATAGACAAGTTTTCGTAATAATATATTTTATATATTTATTTAGCTTGCGAATATTTAAAAAATATATATATGATCACATATTAATTAAAAACATTATATTATTGTCTTTGAATACGACAGAGGGCATTTATAACATAATCAAGTGCATTTATTATTATACACTGTGTATTAGAGATGAACATCTTAGATAAAAGAATGAATTACTGGATGTAAACAGCTTATACAACATTAAGTCACGATGATATATTGTATTCAATTTTAAATGTCATGTTTGATTTTATCTATGGTAGTAGTTAAACCATACAGTTTCAAATTAGACAATATCAGTATGTGATATTTTAACAGGAATATATTATCATTTTACTTTAAATTTTAATTGAGGTGAATTGTACTTAATTGATTAATTGAACAGAAAAGGCGGAATTTTATAGTATTTAAGTGTAAGTGAAGTTGTGTTATATGTTCTGAGGAAATCTAGCTTACCTAGATGAAAGCGCTCAACCGTGTATTATCTCCGTTGTACTTGTCAGCAATAAAAGAACAGAACTGTGGTTTATCCTTTATTCCTGGTATTTTTTCAGCCTTTCTTGGGCTGAACTGTTTGTGTTTAAGTGTCGTGTACAGGAATTCATGTGTATTCTCTGTGGCGCGTCATGTAGGTGCACAGTACTGTAATGATGATTTGCACATAGGCCGGGGTCCTCATCCCACCAGTAGCAACTGTGTGCGAGTGTGTGTTACTGTGTTGGTGAAGCCGTGAGTGTGTGTGTGTGTGTGTGTGTGTGTGTGTGTGTGTGTGTGTGTGTGTGTGTGTGTGTGTGTGTGTGTGTGTGTGTTACAGTGTCTCTGAATACATGTGTGTCAATACCTGAGTGTGTGGGTGCAGTTGTGTGTTGGCATCCTGTCATGGGAACGTGTATTACTGATTCCCATTGAGGCATCACACTTCCCACTGGCCTCTACCCTTGTAATCAGCTAGACCACTCTCTTACCTCACCACTCCATGTAACTGCACCTGTGATGTCACCCTTTATGGATGTCACGTCTGTGGCTACAGTAGCTTAATACACAGCTATCATGCTCTTGGAATGGTAGATGTATTTGTAATGTGGGACATTCTCACTGGTATGTGGCAGCTACATGGTGCATGCTGGTATATTCATACATACCTGTGAGTAGTCCACATTGACATATGGGATACTTAACTGCAAACACTGACATCCACCAACACATGCAATTAAACCTGAAGAAGGTCAGCAGAACAAAATGATCAACATGCATTTACTGTTGTTACACAAGACACATACTGTTAACAGTATTGTGCACCTGTACTACATGGTATATCTGCTGACTGACAACAGTCCTCAACAATTGTAAACTACACATCATCCTAGTCTGTTCACCCAGTGCATCAGACCATATCAGCATGTCCCTGCACCAATGGTGTGGATGTCAGGGATGCGGCACAGGCATCATCATATGCACAGGGTGTTAATGTTTGCCAGAGGCCTAGGCTGCACCATTTGATGACATCATGTGTGTGGCTTTGGGCCTTTGATCTAATTGGGCGTGTGTGGATGTTATGCATGTGTGTGTTGCAGTGCCCTACATAAGTGTCCAGTGTGTGCGTGTATGTCTGCACACAGTTCTCCCATGTGTCTGGCCTACACAAGGGTATTATTGACAGCTGTAGACTGTACAGGTGAGGTATTACAGTTCACGGTGTCCTGCCATGGATATGTGACCTGTGCCTGCCAGGGGTTGCACGGGCACTACCAGACAGAGGTGTAGATTGGGTACTGTCTGATATCACTAGTCCAATGGAACTGTGTCCCTGTTGGGACCATCCCAAGCCACATGCACATGGCCTGCTGTGTCATGGTGTGGACAGCACAGAACCAGATGCACTGCTGCTGCTACCGCCACTATGGGAGTGGGCATGTGAGGTAGCTCATAGACGTAGACCTGACACAGGTGATATAGTAGGCCTACGCCCACGTGCCCGACACCTCAATCTTACCAGATGTTCCAACACAGACAGCTCACACTCGTAGATTGTCATGCCATGGTCAAGGACTCCAACCATGTCACCCAACTGTCTATCCAAAGCATCAGCAATCTGCTCTTGAGCATTTACCATTGCCTGGATGCTATTGTTTAAAGAACGGACAGCAGCCCTCTGTAGCCTCTGATCTTCTCTGTTGCGCCATTCAGCATGTGCCTCCATTACAGCCTGAAACATGCGTCTGGTGACACCAGCTGCTGTGCTCTGTCGTGCAGGAGCATGCTGGTCAGAGGTCCTCCTACGAGCAGCACCGGCCACGTGCCTGTGTGGGGCACCACCAGTAGTTCGGCTGACACCATGGTGTGCAGGCACACCTTCCATAGCTCCCACACTTTCCTGTTCCAAGCTACCACTCACCAACTGTTCTTCCTCTATGGCCACTGGTGATGGGGTATGTGCAGGTATGGGATCTGTGTGCGGGGATGAGGTGGATATAGATGGAATGGCAACCAATGGCACAGTTTCAGCTCCTGACAACTCTGCCTGTGACCCAATCATACATTCATCATCACTGCTAGAGTCTGTGGGGACACTAACATCTGATGTACCGCACGAGGGCAATGCACCTACATCACCTGTGAGGGCAGACAAGAACTGTACATTACAATCTATACAATAGACACACACACACACACACACACACACACACACACACACACACACACACACACACACACACACACGTACACATGTGATATGACAGAAGGCATGCAACATGCATGTGATACGGCAGATGGCATGCAGCTCAGACAATAATAATGGTAGTTATCATACATCCCTAGGTTGTACACAACAGCATCCATGTGTGATAGCAGATGGCATGCAAATTTCACAATCATAGTAATGGTTAGCATACATCCTTGTGTTACACCATGTGGACAAGCACAGGTTAACAGTACACCTGCCTGACATGTGGCATATGACCTTGATAATCACATGTAGCATGACATGTGATCTGCTGATGTGTGCAATGACATGCATACAGGTTTAACACAATGGTGTCCTGTCAAATATACAGTGGGGCAATGGTGTACCAATTCATTGTTGTCTGTCCACCCTACAGATATACTGCAAATTTAGCTGATGTACATGGCCATTGCAGGGAATCAAGAGGAGTCTCTAGTGCTATACAGTGTGAGTTACAGACAGGGTTCATAGCCATGAATGTGTTCAGATACAATACATATATACTGTGGAATGTGATCCACATCACTGAGATGTATACACACTAAACCATGATGTGGAAGTTGTGACACAGGTCACTGATGGGTATACGGATGACACCCCTGCACATCTGAAACCATATTGCTGCAGCCTGGCAACTATTGGCAGACATGGTGAACATGTCGGTACACCATGTCCCACATGACATCTGTGTACCACACACACGAGGAGCTAGTATGGCATTTATGTCCATCACCAGCAATGGGAATGTACTGTATCTGTGGCCTGATGTGGATACTGTACAGGTACTGCTGTCATGTTGCAACACCCTCAAGATGATCAACACATCCTATGTGGTGGATTAATGTTACGCCTACACAAGATGTGTACAGGCCTGTAGGATGTCTAGCATTCCACATATACATTATGACCATTATACAAAGGCTATGGCCATGCCATGTGTAGCCATTGTATGACAGGGTGTAAACACAAGCACAACACTTCTACTGTGTGTGTTGCTCCATGTCTCTGGCCATCCTCCATGGCCATGTGTGTACATGTGTTGTCCAAATTTTAGTGATGGGCATCTATTTCACATGTTTGTGTTGTCCAATATGACATATATGCTCCACTGACAACAGAGTTATGCAGATAAAGGGTGGTATGTGGGATATGTTTTAGGTTAGGTAGGCAGTGTAGCAGCCAGGCCAGTAGATGTCATGGACATGTCAAGATAACACATCACATTGTGTGACATTCATAGCAGGGCTATGATCCACACTGGTGAAACCTGTGTGCTGGCCATAATCCAGCCCACTGTGTAGTACTGTTTGTATTCACAACATGTGTAGATCATATCTGTGATACATTCCTAAAGTGAACAGCACCTCCACCATTGTATGCACAGCTGTCAACACATCTGACAATAAAGTTTGTGAGGATTCATGTCGGTGAGATGATTCACATAGTTTGCAAGTGTGGCACATGGATAGTCATTGTGATGCATTGCAAGTCTACCATGTATATTGTGACAGGACCATACATTATGTGTACATGTTGTGAATGGCCACATGGCAGATAGATTTGTGCATTACGGTTCCTGATAAATAATAACACTCTCACCTGCAACGGGCTGCTGTCACCGTGGAACGCCAGAGGTACCTAAATAGGAGTAACACAGCAGTATGAGCATAATCCACCCCTGTATAAAGGCTACAGGGAGCAATGTGCATAACACATACACCAGTACATTAGACTATACTATGGTGTATGCACATGTGTGTATACACAGAGTAGCATACTATAGTATGTGGCATGTATGTATATATGCCTTGCATATGATGTTGCATTATATATTGTACAGTGACACATGCAGCTATATGGAATATAGTTGTTATAGGTGCAGTACTGACTTACCAGGCAACTCCAGGCTCTGTACAGTGTCTGCGCACCTGCTGGTATGTGCGGTTGTGGCCACCCGCATCATTAAACATCCTGCGAAGTTCCATCCACAGGGCATCCCGCTGCTGTGCATCTTTTGGCACATGGCTGAACAGGATGTCATGATTATCGAGTAGGTATGGGATGAGGGCCTCATCCTCCAAGCGTGTAAAATGGGGAAGCCTTGCACACGGCATACCTGGAAGACATAATGATGGAGACAGGTCACAGTACCTCAGAGACATACAGAGCTACAGCTGAACATACATGTGTATCGCATTACTATAGTTTAAATAGTTGTACTTGCAAACCTACATGACACTGACATGCTTGTGTCACACACATGTGACACTCAATGTTGAGTGGATATTATCACCATATATTGCAGACTTTGGATCCAACCCAGTTTGGCTTTGTCAAAGGCAGATCATGCCTTTTAAACTTGGTTGACTTTTTCGAGACAGTCACCAAGGCCATTGATGAGGGAAAGGCAGTCCATACAGCCTACCTTGACCTGGCAAAGGCCTTTGACACAATACCCCACTCAGGTATCATCGAAAAACTCATCAGCTTGAATGTAAACCCATACATCACAAGATGGGTTGCAAACTGGCTAAGTGACAGAACCCACAGGGTCAGAGTTGCTGGAGCCATGTCAGACTCAAAGCCTGTCACAAGTGGTGTCCCACAGGGCTCAGTCCTGGGTCCACTCTTGTTCGGCATCTACTTTTCTGAAGTACAAGCAAACACAGGAGGGTTATGGCTGACAAAGTTTGCAGATGACTGCAAACTGGCCATAGTCGAAAACACATCTGACACAGATATCCTTCAGAAGGGCCTCACAGAAACGGATAACTGGTGCCAGAGCCATGGCCTAAAGTTAAATGCCAAGAAATGCATAGTCATACCCTTCGGGAAAAACAAGGTTACCCCTAGCTACCATATAGGTGGCAATCCACTGAGCACAGAAGAAGTCATCAGGGATCTAGGGACCCAGGTTGACAGTAGCCTTTCGTTTGACACTCATGTTGCTAAAGTAGTTAGGAAAACCTTCTACATTGCCCACCTGATCATGAAGGGATTCACATCTAGATCAAGGGAGGTCATCCTCCCCCTGTACTCATCACTCATTAGACCTATGATTGAGTACAATGCCCCATTCAGAATGTATCTGACCCGACACCTGCAGCAGCTGGAAAGGCCCCAAAAGTTCCTCACCAAAAGGATAAAGGGTCTCAAAAATATGTCTTATGCTGCCCGACTGAAAGAACTCCAGCTCTATTCAGTCTCATACCGCTTGCTCAGAGGTGACCTGTGCCTGACATATAAGGCCATGTCAAACCCTGATTTGATGAATATGCTTCACCTCCAAAAATCTAGATCCCTCAGAACCACAAGGGCAGGAGACTTAAACCTTGACACGGTTATTAATAGAACATGCTGGAGGGACAGATTCATCACCCAGAGACTCCCTATGCTGTGGAACAAAATCCCGGTACATGTGAGGCAGAGCACCTCGCTGGCCTTGTTCAAGAGGAATCTTGACCAATGGATGGGGGGTCGCAGATATACCCCAGGGATTACTTCAGTGTCACTGCTTGACAGAGGCACAGCAAAATAATAGGCATAGTTTTATTCAAACTAAAGGGGTGGCGAAAGCCAAATAACTATGGGCTAGGCTTATAAATGCCCTTGGGCAGATAGCCTAGTATGAACCTATGAACCTATGTGTGTGTGTGTGTGTGTGTGTGTGTGTGTGTGTGTGTGTGTGTGTGTGTGTGTGTGTGTGACCTGATTACATTGCTCATACTCCATGTGGTTGCTGTCTTGATGTGGGCATGTCTGTTTACCTGTACTGGTGTTCCTACCTATCAGCACATGGCTGGATGTGTCCACATTAATGCAGTTGACCATGATGCAGTGTATATGTCACATATAAGGACTTACACTGCCTTAACAGACATGACCTGTGACCCTGCAGACATGCTCATATAAGGTTTTACGTGTATGTGTTCTGCCAAATACATCTACACTGCACTGTACAGCGATTCAACATCCTGCCATGTGTCACCTGTGTTGCACATGTGATACACATGGGACACTGACTAGCCAGATGGTATTTGCAGGGATGGATATCAACTATGGCATGTACAGTCAAAGTCAACAAGTGGGTTATATGCCATGGGCCATGTATGCATCTAGGATGAAAGGTTACCTGGCAGTAGCCGACATGTGGGTCTGTGGGGCCAGGTGAAGCAGTGCCACATTACTGATCCACAGGGTTAATGATACATATACCTTGTATTACCATGCGGTTATCACACCATGTCTTAGAAGGGGCTGATATACAGCTTTGATGGACAGGAATGCATAGTATGGCAGGACTATGTCAAGTTTATGGGACAAGGATCTGTCCAGCATGTGGTAGGTGGATGTCCATGAAGTATGTGTTCGAGATCAGGATGAGTATGTGTAGCATGTCCGACATCACTGGGTTGGACATGGATTTATGCAGGGTATGCATCATGCTACATAGTGGAGATGGGGAATGGGAAGGCTGGTGTAGGCCATCTGCACATGGCCAATACCCTTTAAAGGCAATATGTGATCTGTTATGGGTCACTTGAGTGGTCTTTATGGCTGGACAATGATCTCTATATTCATGAATGGCACCCTGTTATTATTAGGGTTGCCACATATGACTCCCTGACAGGTGTGGTGATGTAGCTATCACAGGAAAGACAACTGCCCAGCTGCATCCCTCACACACAAGTGTCCATTATGATGACCGCTGCCTATGTGGTAGTTCATGGGTACAGGATTATTAACATAGGGGTGACAATGTGAGTCAGCTATTGCTCCAAGGTCATAGTCATTTGCATACTTCAAAAGGCAGATGCCTTCTGTTTGTCTGTGAGCTATGGACTACAATGAGAGGGAATAGAATTCATTAACCCTGACATACTGTAGCTGCCACTGGTGTGATGATCACGTATTATTCAGACACCTTTTGTAGTGTTGTTTCTGCCAGCAGTCCTGTTGCTAAACACTCCTGTGACATAGGAATGTGCATCTAGTATACCGAGTGTAGGTGGTACACGTATGGGTGATGAAGTCCTATGACCTGGCAAGGTTATGATATGCAGTGTGACAACAACCATACTGTCATCTACATCTGTACTGCTGACATCACTTAAGTGATCAAGGTTCATGGCCTTCCAGACCAGACTCAGCAGGGTAGTAGTGCAGTATTTCCCATTATCAGTGGTGTCTCCCCCTTTGTTGGGTTGTGATACCTGTTGGTGTGCAACATTCAGTGTGCACACAACCTGACATGGAGCTATGTTTTACATGATGTGTATGTGGAGAGCATCTTGTTTTGCCATATGTGTATGATACAACCTGTGACATGGGTAGGTCCTATGCAGACAGAGTGCAGCTTGTACCTGCATAGTTGTGGGTACAGAGGCCCTGTGGTGTACATGGATATATGCTTGTGTACCTGTTGGGGGAAGGGGGCCATGTTTTTATATTATCCAAGACCCTATCTGGATTGCTTATTCATGCTAAGCACTTGTTCAGGGCTTGTAAACAGTATGTAAGCTAATGATTACTATAGCACTCAATCTTCCACATCACCTGTAGGTAAGGGTGAACAGGTTATGTACATACTTTTCTCACTTGCGTAGAGTAGTGTAGCTGTTGTACTCTCTTTCCTCACTTATCTAGGTGAATGTAGTTCTATATTCAGGCATGTCCAAGAGTCAACTGCCAGTGTTCTCACCTGTCTATCTGATGAATCTGGACATCTTAAGGCAATGTATACATTGCCTCATGTACACAGACAAGCCTCTCCACCTACCACCCAACACTAGAACCTGTGAGAGATGCACTCATCTAGCCAAACTGGAGATAACGGTCTCTCCAACCAAGCCTGACCCTGACTGTCATGTGGAGAAGGTACACAGTCACACAACACCACACTCATTACATAAGTCTCACTGTATCTACCCCACCATTAACTGTGAAAAGTACTCGTGTACCAACACATTAGCTCAACGGTTTCTGGAATTCATAAACACCAATGCCCTGACTCAACATATCCACACACCCATCAGGGGCAGCAATATCCTAGACCTAGTCATTGCCAACATGAGTGACTGGTGCTCCACACGTGCAGCCATCTCCTCATTGGTCCGATCAGACCATGTGCTGAACACCATTGATATCCACATCCCGTACCTACACCCCATTAAGCGAACCACAGTATAATATGTCTACAAGGCCAACTACATGTTTCTTAAGGCAGACGTGGTGGATGTCATGACACCCATGCAGATGAACAGTACTGTTACAACTGCTGAATCCTATACAAATGCACTCTATAAGCACTTTTCCAGGAGTGCATGGCTTGTGCTATCCCAAACAGAACCAGGACGCTATACTCATATTTAATTAAACCTATCTGGTGGTCCCCTGCCATAAACATTTTGTACTACAGGAGGAAGACACTGTTGCAAACGAAAGTACAATACCATGCGTGGAGGAGATTCCTGGCCAGCTTCAGTAAGTAGGTGAGATCCCTTATACGATCCTCCAAAGCTAGCTACAAAAACTATAACGCAACTAATACCAACAACAACCACAGAGCCTTGATGTCAACAACCAGATCTGCTCTGAGTTACAGCACAAAGGCATGAACATTACAGAAACAATTGATATTGTCAACATCCTGGCAGATCCCTCTCAAAGCTGCACACTCTGAAGGCAATATCACAGCATACATGGGACCGGACAACATCCCAGGCTGTGTTTTACATGAACTTCGGATCATACTGTCTTCTCACCTATGCACCATGTTCAATAATAGCCTCACATCAGGCATAGTGCCCCCTGAATGACACACAGCAACAGTTATCCCACTCCACAAAGGTGGCGCCACAACCAACCACAGGACCTGTTTCCCCTATAGGCCTGACTAGCCTGGTCTGCAAGGCTATGGTGCACATCATAGATCACTGTCACAGAGACATTGGGTACCTCCCAACCTTTGACGACTCCCTGTTTGGCATTGTTAAGGCTGGACCATGCCTCCTAAACCTGGTGGGCTTCTTAGAGACAATTACCAAGGCATTAGATGAGGGTAAGGAGGTCCACACAGCCTACCTAGATCTCTCATAGGCTTTCAACACCATTACTCCTTCTGTTATTATCAACATACCCATCCACCTGAACATTAACCCTTACATCATGTGATGGTTTGCAAAGTGGCTCACAGACAGAACACACACAGTAGGAGTTGCATACCCTAGGTCCGACTCTATACCAGTTACAACTGCCGTCCCCCAGGGCTCAGTCCTAGGACCCCTCATGTTCGTTATATACTTCTCTTATGTACAGACAAGCACAGGAGGGCTTTGGCTGAAAAGGTTTGCAGATGACTGCAAACTAGGGGACATAATTGTTTCCCCAGCTGTTACAGACACCCTCTGGAAGGGTTGCACAGAGACAGATACCTGGTGTTAATATCATGGCATCAAGCTGAATGCCTAAAAGTGCATAGTCATCCCCTTTGGATATAACTAATTACCCACTGACTAACACATAGGTGCTTGTCCCCTACATACAAAAAAGGTAATATGGGATCTGGAAACACCAGGAGATAGCAATCTCTCCTTCGATACCCATAATGACAAGGTGGTTAGAATATCCTTCTACATGGCCCCCCCTAATCTCTAATGTGTTTGCATCCAGATCAGAGGGGCCATTCTGACTCTACACATGTCATATCAGACCCATTAAAAGATACCACACCCCATTTGGGATATACTTTACAAGACAACTGCAACAGCTTGGAAGACCACACCAGTACCACACCAAGAGGATTACTGACCTCAAACAGATGACCTATGCAGCTCAACCTACGAAACTCCAGCTGTACTCAGTTGCATACCACATACTCACAGGTGATCTCTGCTTGACATACAAGGCCCATGTCCAACCCTGTATTGCTGGATATGCTCCACCTAAACAGAAGCCCCTGAGAGCCACATGCTCTAGGGATATACACCTAACCACAATGATGAGTAGGATGTGCTGAATGGATAGATTCCTGACCTGGACACTCCCTATGCTTTGGAACGTGATTCCAATGTAAATCAGGCAGGGACCCTCACAAGCACTCTTCAAGGGAAACCTTGATGTGTGGATGGGAGACAGACATGTACCTGGGGATCACTGCAGTGGCTCTGCGGACAGATGCACAATTGGCTCTGCTGTTCAGAGGCATAGGAAACCAATCTATGGGGGTGGCAAAAGTCAACACACGCTAGCTAGGCTTACAGATACCCTTGGTAAAACAGTCTAGTACCTACCTTTGCACATATTACATGCCTTATGTGCATGGATAGTTAAATAGCTCTTCCATTTTACTTTGCTATCATGCTGATAAACTGTTGGCTCACTAAAAGACATATGTATCCTGTTACTGTATATTGCAAATGCCAATTGACATAACTAATGTTTGCCTACCATTACAGTAATGCTATGTAGCTTGTAATACATATCTGCCTACAATACTGTACATTACACAGTTATTGGCACAATATCCCAAAATGCAAAACATACTTGCACAGTGGCCCAACCTTCCACATGTTATTCTCTGTATTACACGGATACATATGGCTACAGTTACAATATATCAACATATACTATCCCCTGTTATAGCACATACTTGTTGGACCAACCCTGCCACTGACATTGGCTGGTGAGGAGTATTTCTGTTCAAAGCCCTTAGATAGCATCCCTTGTGGTGTATGCGGTGCTTGCCTTGTGACCTACAGCAGTACACACAAATACTACAAACATGACTATGCTCAACAATACATATCTACAAGATAACTGTTTCCACTATATGGATTGCATGCACTTTAAATACTACAGAATAGTACTACAGACACAGACATACTGACTGTTCCACATACCTTATTAGTAACCCGACATATCGTTAACAGTTGATTCAATCCTTTTTGGTTTGTGTTTCAATGTTATTTGTAATGTTCTGCTGGTATATACAGATGGTTTGAATGTGTGATAACACATCCTTTTCTAGTTACATATCGGTAACGTGGTATCCTGTCCACCAATTGCTGTTCCATAGTTGTTAATTGGATGCACATCAGCTATGCAGCAACTCCATTAGCCAATACCATGGCAACAGTGATGAATAAGTGAGTACTCCTTTTGGGCATTGTCCGTTTGCCTTACTTTCAAGGGAGATGGCCTAGATGTGTTATAGCAATATATTTCAACAGCTATATAGAGACACACAGAGATATATTAGCTTCATGACTCCCGTGGACTGTGTGTAATGGCTAGACGATTTAGTTCTACATGTGAGTACAGCTGTTATATTTTGGAACAGTGCTACTTATGCAGGGTTTGTTTGTACCTGATACTTCTGCAGATGTTTAAGTCTGGCAAGGATGTTTGTCCAGCTCAAGGATGTATGGCTATGCATGAACTGTTATGTGGTGTACAGTGTGCTCACCAGACATCCTTGATTTGGTGTACAAGTGTAGCATACTGTGCTGTTACTCACTAATTGCTAACACATCCCAGTGTACGCACAACCCTCTGAAATGGGATTAGTGCAAACAAACCCTATTACATCAGCAGCTGTTCCATTGTGTAACAGCCACTATTTCACTTAGGGCCATGTTAGTGTGTCTCTGACAAGGTATGTTAAGGCTTCTGCAGATGTTGTACAGTGTGTGAATGATTTGTGATGTTATTACAGTTTGTATTGTAATATGTTTGGGTGTGGGGATGATGTCGGTGGGTGTGCTTAGCAAATGCAGGTGTGTAGGAACTGCTTTTATACATAATCGCTATGTGCATGAGGGTTCCTTCCCTATTTGAACACCTATCTTTTTGTGGACTAATACAATGGTATTTGCAGGCTGATTCATTAAGGCACTGTTATGTGGTTCCTGTATAGCATGCAGGTGATGTTAGTCCTTGAATCCCTTCGGTAATACATCTAAATGTAATAACGTGTTGCTACATAATAGCTGTGTATTTCTGTCATAGGTATTTGTAGTCATCGTAGTTGTGTTGGTGACTGACCCTCTTTGGCTAGGGTTGCCACCTTTTCATATGTCCATAGTGGGTCCTTTTCAGGACAGACATCTGATTTTACAGGCCAACACAAACCCACGGTCAGTACAAGGGATAAAACTTTCCTTTCTTGCCTAATTATAAGCTTATTCTTGTAGCAGTTTAATAGCTTATCCTGTTTCCTGTACCATGTAGGTACTTTAGATACAGAAATAACTATTCTATGCAACTATTACAGTACATATGGGACATAATTATGTCCTACAATCCCAGGACATTTGCCACGTTTAACATATTTGGTCAGGATACAACTGCCCAAAGAGGGAGTGTCCCTCGCAAAGTGGAACAGGTGGTTACACTGTCATTGGCTCATGTCCATAGCTCATATTTGTAATGGTGTATAGGCATATACTCTCCATATCCTTTGTTCATAAAGGTTGGTAGTGGTGGAATGTGTGATTGCAATGGTCTATGTTATACACATATGTGAACACGTCAACCACTGTATACAGGAGACCTACGGAATCCCAAAACCAGAGTGTTCTGAAGCACACAGTCCCGAGAACAGACTCCCATACCCCACATTACCGACATCGACAGTAACTCACGAAGGTAACACAAACATGGAACACACACATGCACACACAGACACACTGCTACCCAACACATCCAAACAAACCATCCTACACTACGTATGAGCAGGTGGCCAAGCCCCCCTACACCCCCCATGTAGGTGTCTGCACCCCACACACCACCCCCTACTTTAATATTCTACATCTTAGGTCATGCAAACAGACACAAAAAGCTAACCCACAACCACACATTACAGTCCCCCAACAACACACAGCACACACAGAACACACACTTACACACACTACAGCCCTAAGAAACACACGTACACACAGTAACCTACCCAAACTGCAACACCAGAAGCACTGACTAACTGTCCATTAACATCGTGAGATTACACCTCGCGCATCTGGTGTTTCGGTACTGTGTTTTTTCGGACCTTAAGCCTCAGGATTACGTACATCGGTATGTAAAGCAGTCGGTATGTGGTAGGTATCCCATTTATATGTTCCTCCATGGTTATGTAGATGTTGTTAACCTATCTGTATATCTACATATATATATGTATATCCCCATATATTGACATATCTCTCTCTCTCTCTCTCTCTCTCTCTCTCTCTCTCTCTCCCTCTCTCTCTCTGTATATGATGATGTGTATCTATATATATATGTATATATATATATATATATATATATATATATATATATATATATATATATAAAACATACACCTTTCATTGTGTACATGCCGGTTTGTCCTATTTCAACACATTCCTACCTTTTGTGTTTTATCCTGTCAGTATACATGACTGCCATTGGTACATCTCAGGTAGCTTAGTGGTATGTTATTGTGATGAATGTGTACATGGTTGCGTGTTCTAATCCTGGCAGTGATATCTTACCTTTCAGAGCAGGCACTGGAAGTGCAAGGGTGATGAATGAACATTTCAGCGGTTGTGTGTTCCACATGTTTATTATTCTGTGGAGAACTACCTATATATGCAAGCTGTGTTTAAGGTATACTATGTAACATGTACACATCTGTGAAGATTCCTGTCAGGGATATTCCCCATTATTTAGAAACACATCCCTGATTACATTATACAAAACCCATCACTAACACTCCGGGGAATCCTTGCAGAGTGGGTGGTGAACAGTAGCTACACCCCAGGGATCCCGCAAGTGGCTCTGCTCCACAGAGGGACAGTTAGTTGATCGATGGGGTGGTGACAGCAGACATGTTTTGCCTATGCTCATGAGTGGCCTCAGCATTTGGGCATGTACCTACCTATGTATCTATGAACCTGTACATACAGTATGGACACATGCTGATAGCTTAATATACTGTTCAGGTATTGACTTACCTTGTGCCAATGGTGGTTGTGTGTACAATAGTTGAGGGCTACCTATGTAGGATGCACACAGTAGACCACCTATACATGACAATTTACAGGTGGTCATGTGTGTGTGGCATCCATGTTTGCTGTGTGTGCAGGTGGAGAAGGGTGTCAGTCCATGAGTGCCTACACTGTCAGTGTGTGTGCTATATGTTCCCTCTTTGCCAAGACATGGGCATACTGGGCACACCTCCATCTGCCTACTGGGGCTAGCACAGGGTGTTCATGGTTTGAGCCCCCCTGTGCCTGTGGGTCCCTTGGCAATGGTGGTAGGCTGTGAGGGCCTTCACCATTCTGTCCCTGCTGCAGCTGTTTCCGCAGGATCATATTGTGTAGCATGGCACATACTATGAAGATGTGGGCACATGTTCCTGGAGAGTACTGCAAGGCTCCACCAGATATGTCCAAGCAACAGAACTGTGATTTCAGCATCCCAAACACGCAGTCTATGATGATTCTGGTTTCTGCGTGTGCCTCATTATGGCATTCTTGCGTGGCTATGTGTGCATTTCTGATGGGTGTCATCATTCATGGTTCCAGTGCATAGCCAGTATCCCCCACCAGGTGGCCATATGGGATGTCCCCCCCTGGCAAATACCTGATACAGCTGTGAGGCATGCCAGATGTGGGAGTCGTGATAGCTTCCAGGATTGCCAGCACACACATCCATGATAATGCCCTGGGCATTGCACATGACCTGGCAGTTGATGGAGGGGAATCCCTTGTGGTTTATGTAGCGCCTACCCTGCTCACCGGGTGGTGACTTGATGTGTATGTGCGTGCATTCTATTGCACCCAGTACCTCTGGGTAGTCTGTCACATGGTGGAAGAGACGCATATTGCTGGCCAACTCCTCCTGCTTTCGAGGGAAGTGTATGTGCTCATTGGCATGTGGTAACATGGCATCCAAGAAACTAGTGGAGTACCCTGGATGCTGATGCCTGTGAGATCCCCATGATATACCCAGCTGGCCTTTGGAAGGTACCTGTGGCTAGTATTCTCAAGCTTACACATACCTTCATGTCCACTGGGATGGGTTCCCCTCTGTTACTTCTGGCTCTGAGGTATGGCCAGCACAGCTCAACAAGTTGCTGTATGATGTCCCTGTCCACCCTGTAATGCTCTACTATCTCCAGATCATGTAGCCCCTGGTAGGTTACCCTGGGTCTGAACACTCGTCTCCTCCCCCGGTGCCTGAGATGGTTGTCAGCATCATCCTCCACACCACCGTCAGTCTCCAACACATGCTGGTGAATCAAAGCTTTGGCAGCCCCTAACATATACATATTAAAAGTTCCCCATCTGCATACATCAATGGTGCAGAGTGTCTGGGAATACACAAGTGTGTGTGTGGGGCTTTCACACCTTATACTATTGTGCAATGGCTGATGCTGGTGTAATTGGGTGTGTTTGTGCTATTCCAGCTGCAGGGTGTCTTAATTATTGGTTTTACAGCAGGTACTGGTATTATGGGGCCTTTGGTGTTGACTTACGCTTGTCTGCTGTGCTTCATCTATTGCCCTTTACTTCTATTTCAACCTGATTCACCTCCCATTGTCAGGCATGCATCTAGCTGCTGCCTTTCTTGTTTTGTGCTTCCACAACCCAGGACTGTGTTGGAAAATGTGTTATGTAGCTGATCTACAGCAGGTTTGCTTTGTTCTGCTGTGACAGTTCTCTTTTCTTTGCTGTACAGCACCTCCCCTTTCCTGTTCTGCAGGTAGCTGCTAGCAGCCTTGTTAGCTGTTGTCTATGGCCCACTGTAAGTTTCTAGGTGTTAATTACTAATTTGTACTCCATTTACCATGCTGAAGCATTTCCTTATTGTCTTCCCGTATCCTTCCTGTTTCATCTGTGGTGCATGCCGCGCACATCTGTTTACCGGGTTTTGTGCTCGTTTTCATCCACGTTCACATGAACTTTCGGTTACCTTGTGTGCTCTCAGCTAAGCAAAGCTATGGCTACTTCCACACCCCTATCCTGCGGCTTTGTTTAGCAACACCCAACATGGATTAGCAATGATCCAATGTGCTTACAGATACGGTGGCCCGCTCCTCTCTTGATGCCATGTTTACCTCCAGGCCACTCCTCGATGTTGTAACGCTATGCCATGTGGTACATCCTTATGCCAGTGGGACGTTTGCGATTCAGTATTACTTGACTCATTTGCATGGCATTGACTGCTAATTCCTAGTTACCGCATGGAACACTGTCACAGACCCTTAGCAGCCCTTGCGCCATGGTTGTGGTGTAGCATGCGTGCCACTGACTATTATGGGGATATCATGAATTGCATTACATTACAATTTTATGACATCTAAATATATTTTCATTATGATCCCATTTGCACTGCGGTTTTACTTTGTGTTGGTGTGGCCATGAAATTAAATGTTAGTTTTTATATGTTGTGCATGTTGTTTTATGCCATTTGCTATATATTTAGTCATTAGCATATATTAACATTATAACATGTAAGTTTGGCCCACTTTCATGGCTCCGATTTTATGTTTGACAACATGTAAATCGTATTTTTTTTTTGTTTACATTTCTACATGCTTACGCTACACCTGCACAACTTCATGAATCGCTACATAACTTCATTTCCATGCTACACTGCTGTGCATGGGGTAATTAGCATACATGCGCTGGGAGATGCGCAGCTCTGGCATACGCTGGTAATGCATGTGGAAACAGCTCTTAACTGAATCACTCGACGGCCATATTTGTCACTAGATCGCTGACGCTACTCCGGTGCATGCCGCAAGCTTCATGAATCCTGGGGTAATTCATCAAATGAAATGCATTTACAAATTTGATTCAGTCCGAGAGTGGTCATTGATTTTGTTCCGTACAAGTTTTTTTCGTTTTGAGTTCTCTCTAGTGATTTCACAAGCATTTACAAATGAATTGATTATCTTCTTTTGTTGACAATAAAGCATGACTCAACTTACAAGGTGTCATGAGAGGAGAAAAAAAGGGACATTACATAGCCTTTAACTACAGCTTGACACAGTACCTTGAGAATCCTTTAAGTCAAATAATGAATCAGATTCTCTTCTAATTTTCTATACTTAAAGTACCCATACTTATGAGAACATGATAAGATGTAGTATTTAGGTGTATAAATGAAAAAAAGACATGATATGGTAGTAAGGAAATATGGACAGAAACTAAACACACGATCATATAAAAAATAAAACAAATGGAATGCTCTTGATTGTAGATAATGATACTAAAGTGCAAGCAGAGGAAATGTTTATTTGTCTCTTTAATGATATATACTGGCCAGGCATATTGTTATCATCCAGAGGAGATGGTGTGGATGACAATTAACAAAGAGTTGAAAGAATTATTTGAGAGGGAAAGAGTACAAGAGTTAAGTGGGATAAGCTGACTCTCTCCATAGAGCAAGGTGACTTAGGTCTACCTGATTTGATAGGATATTTTAAGTCTGTGCAGTGCAGGTTCGTATACATATCTGAAGCAGAATGTTATAAACTGAAGTAAAACAGATGATGATGATGATGATGATGAAGATAAAGAAATGGGGGTGTTTGAGAGATAAAATAAGACTGAATTTTGGAGGCAAGTGCTTATGGAGAAGGGCGGTAACCATACATAATAACATATTATATTAATAAAATAACAGAAACTTTTCTATGGGAATAAAAACACATGGATGGAGAAAGGAGGTTTTACCAATAAGGACTTCTGCAAGCTGAGAAATAAAAAAAATGTTAAGAGGAGCTGGAATTTACTTAGAAGAAATTATCAAAGGAAGCAAGGTTTAAGGAACAAAAAACTTGGCAGGGAAAGTAATAGCATGGTTTGATACCAAACAGGATGAACAGAAAATTAAGATTGCCTTCCTTAGCAGAGGTTGATAACAGATTATATGCAAAATAAAAGGACTAGAGGAGTGCTAAGTGAAAGATCAGCTTTGGTTGAGTTTTAAGTTCAGTCTAGTACAGAAAATGTCGCCAAAGAGGGATATTTAGTAGAGGATATAAAATATTGCATAATTATAAAATAAACAAACAAATGGAGAGACTTAGAAAATTTTGGGAAAAGAGAACAGAAGGACAACAGCATCAGTGGCACCACAGGTTGCAGACTCACCTTTGGTGCAGCAAGCTGTGGGCTCTATTCCTACACCAGGTGATTGGATTGCTGACATTGCAGAGCAGGATAATGGAAGTGCTGTACTCCTGAGTGTGTCATGTTTTGGATGTGATGCTAAACCAAGGCCCATTTTGCTTGAGTTGGTTGCAGCTCAGTATAAAGATCCCCCAGCATCTATTGATCAGAGTTGGAGAAGTTCCCTGATGCCCTGACCAAATTTGTCCTAGTACGATAAATACCACCTCAGATCTCCCCTTAGAAGAGGCCAATAGCCTAGTGGGATTAATCTAGTCAATTAAAGAATATATTTAGATAAAACAAATAAATTACAATGCTGCAATGTGAAGAAATCTGTAGGCTTCTAAGGTATTCAAATGTTTTTTTATATTTTTAGCACATAATTTCTCTACACATATTTTATACCCCAAGAAAACATAACAGGATTTTCCTCATGTAGACATAAATGTTGGAAATGTGATGAGGAAGCGAGATAAAATTGAGGGCATGTTTTCCAGGAATGTAACAAGTTGAAAATTTTCAAAATTTCCCTACAGAGTACCGTGAAAGAAATATTCTGTGAGCAAATGATAGTAACTAAGGAAATTATTCTTTTGAGCTGTGATATACAACCTAAATTACCTAGTCATTGTAAGGTCTTGCAAAGTTCAGTGTTGTTGGGGCCAAAATAGCAATTACTGGAAAACAGAAGTTAAAATAGTGTCGAAGGCTTTGTCCAGGTCAAGGTGTGCACTGCCTTTCCCTCGTCCATGGCTTTGGTGACTGTCTTCAAAAAGTCGACCAAATTTAACAGACATGACCCCTCATTGATAAAGCCAAACTTTGTGTGATTGAGTGTTTAGAGGTTGCTAATGTCCTTGTTAATGAGGTCCATAATAATCTGTTCCATGGCCTTGCAGATCAGGCTAGTTAGGTTGATTGGTCTATAATTTCCCAGATCAGTGGACACTCCACCTTTGTGTAAAGGGATGACAGTGGCTGTCCTCCACTCAGCTGAGATAAAACCAGTACTCAGGCTTTAGCTGAATAGGGTGCCTAATGATGCTGCAAGTTCCTCCCTGAGTTCATGTAGGATGCAGCCTGGGATATCAGGTCCCATGGAGGCTGTATTTTTTGCCTTTGAGAGAGCAGTGATGACCTGATCCCTAGATATAACAAGAAGGGGGCAGGTGCTGGGGATGTCCTGATTTACTGATGGGGGGACAGAGGGGTGACATTTTTGTTGAATCTGTCAGCCAGCAAGTTTGCTATATCTACCGCATTTGTATATGTGGTGTTCTTCACCACCAGTTCTGAACAGATCTAGGTGCTTCCTTTGAGATTACGGACATATGTGAAGAAGACCTAATGATTGTCTCTAGTAGATGTGGCCAATTTGGACTCAAAGTTGACTTTAGAGGATTGCACTAGTGCTCGTGTTTGCTTGTTCAGGCTAAGGAGAGATTGCTTCCAACTGGGCACCTTCTCTTTCTTGATCCTAGACAGCAATTCTTTCCTTTTGTTATAGAGTTTATTTATTGCAGATGTCCACCAGACAGATTTACTCTTCCTTGCAGAGGATGATCTAGTCCTGTCAGGTATTCCTGATTCCATGCATCAATATAAATGTGATTTGTGTGATGTCCCTAACTATTGCTGCTTGCTGTTTACAATCGTTCAAGTATGCTGCAGATCAGGAACATATATAAGAATCTGCTTATCTATGTAGCTGTATGGAAATTGAATCACTGTGATGACAGAGAGATATTTCAGAAGACATCTAAGAGACAGACAAGTATTTTACATTCTTGATAGGTGCAGGTGCCAAGGAGTTTAATACATTAAAGAATATATACAGCACTAACTCTGTGTCAACAACTGCCATTGCTTAAAAAGAACCATGCTCTGTTTTAATTAGTAGCATTCTTTATCAAATGCTGAAGCTAATGAACTTTGAAATGTCAGTTTCAACCACTGGATATGCACAGGCTATGTGCTATTTTGGTGTGTATGTATTAATGCTGAAAGTTTCAGATTTACAAAAGATTTTGATATTTCAGGTCGAAGTGTGTGTCTGGTGTGTGTGTGTGTGTGTGTGTTTGCAGGGTAAGTTTAGAGTAATGGCCAGTAAGAGGATATTTTTAGTGCTGAGTACATGCATTAAGTACGAGAAGTGTGGTTATTGCAATGGTACTGTTAGGAAAAGTTTGTTTTTTGTAAGGTTGGTGTTAGGGGCAGGAGCTGGGGTAGGGTTAGCACACATGCGAAAGTTGTTGCAGAGGGGTGAACCATATCAAACATAAACACTGCATGTTACACTGCCACTTTAATTATAGACAAGTACAGATTAGGACTGTTTTCGTGGTCATTTTGTAGTTGGTGGAAGTAAGACTATTATTCTCTTAAATTATATTTTTTTACATGACTTCTTAGCATAGTATATGTTTAACTGGTTTGTAAAATATAATGTGTTGTGAATTGTTCCCATGTCTTTTCTCTTTATAATGAGTTGTTTTATTTCAGATGACATCCAAGGGCAGACAAGTATTTTACATGTTTGATATGTACAAATGACATATTGTCCAATAAATTTAAGAACTTATGATCAACTGCTTCCTATAGTGACATGAGTTTAAGAGGGAGACAGTTACACTGTTTATGTATGGCACAAAACACTATATGGTTAAAGTTTTATTTAAATGTATCCAGTTGAAAATTATATTTTTACTAAGCTTTTCTTGTCCACATGTAGTAAAGATTGGACGATGGTTACCGACTGAATCTAGTAAAATCCTTAATGAAAAAAATATTGGTGGTTACTTAGTTAAAATCTAATCAATGATGAGTTGTTTTCCAGAGCTTTTATCTTGTGTAATTATTTGGATAAAACAAAACAGGTACATTTGGATATGTGGTGTCTGGATACCTCTGAAGACTGTGCTATATTTGGTGAATTGAGAGAGCCAGGAAAGAGTATCTTCTAGGATGGGGCTATTGTTCTTGGAAGACTGAAGAGGTATGTGAGTAACTGCTTTGTGTAAGTGTGAATAGTTGATTAATTTTATATCTGTAAGTGGTATTTCAGAAGTATTAAAGGAGGGGATGCCCATTTCAGTGGTTTAAATGCTAGGACTATTTAAGAATTGTAAGTATATACCTCCTCCTTTTTGTTTTTTCCTATTAGTCTAATAATAGTATATCCTGATAAAATATTTCTTCATCTGAGATAATTAGCTTTAACCAAGATTCAGTAACAGATAGGATGTCAGATTTATGATAGTGAATAAGTGTCTAATTCAGTTACTTAACTACAAAGACTTATGATGTTTATGTGGCATATTTGTATCCTTTTTTGGAACATAAACCAAATATCGGTAGGTGACATAAATTGTGTGCTATAGTAAAATGGACCATGGTTAGGCTGGATAGCTCCACACAATACTAGGTGTATAGTAAGTGATGTTAGATACCCTATAAGTTTATCTATTCATTTGTGCAAAGGGGGATTTTGAAAAAAAAAACACTGAGTGATGCAACAATTATGAACAGGTGTTGAATAAATTAAGAAATAATTGAAAAATGTATTCACTTGCTGTCCGAGATATTATGGGGAGGATAGCCTGTTTCTCAAGTAAAGAAAGTTAAGGATGTGATTAGAATAACTAGAGTAATGGTTTGTATGTATTAAACATCCTGTTTTGATATGTACAGGTTTTGCGAATTTATAGAGTTGTAATAAGGTAACCTATTGATGGTTATATACTGATGCAGAAATGCTGCATGGTTGGTTCATTAATTTAACATGAGATGTTGTATTGAAAAAAGTACAAAGGAGCACACCACTGATGCTTTATACAAGTGTGTGTTTACTTAGGATGAGTAGAAGAGTTTAGAGTAGAGTCTATGTTATAGGCTGTTAAGAAGGAACAGCTGATGATGCTGAAGAATGAATAATGTGATATATAGTGGAGTGATTTTATTTGGAAAGAGCAGGGTCAGTTATTATCTGAGCTATTATATTTGCTGAATGACAAAGGGGATGTGTTATAGCTGAGTAAAAAGGTAAGCATACTGGGGGTGGCTGGGAATGGGGGAGGGTGAAGATTGATGCAGACCAGCAACAAACCAGGTTCAGAAACCAATCAGTGTGGACATGCATCGAGTGTGAAGCAGCAAGCCCTAAGGATCTACAAGTTAGACCTGATGGAATATTCAGGTCAGTAAGTATAAAATGCTTGGGGGAAAGCAAGCAGCAAAACAATAGAAAACTCAACGGTAATCTAGAGTGTTCTTAATGTGCTAGGATGCAAAGGGAGCTCATTTTGTAAATCCAGTCATGCAAAATGCATTCCTTCCCATGAACCTCTGGAAGACAAAAGACTGCCTAGGTTGCAAACACAAATTACCAGTGACAGCACTTTCAAACAGACTGGGAAAATGTGCCTCAGACTAGGCAGACTAAGGACATCTTCTATCTACAGGGGTGCAGCCATAAATTAATTTGCAAATATGCAATTGTTGCAAGACATTTCCCATCAGTGCTGTGTCTCAGGTACCAGAAAGTCTTTAGAGGGGCTTGAGGCATGTAAGATTATATAAAACCACTAGCAAATTAATAACAATACTAAAAAGATAAAAAAGTCCAGTTAAAGAATATACAAAGTAGAGAAGAAGCATCAGAGTGATATAAGCCAGAAAGAGTAAGAGGGGTGAGAGAAGATATTTTATTTATTTATTTATTTAGTTTACATTTTTTTGACAGGCATGCCCTCCCCGCTGTTGGGTGAGCATTTGAAAGACATGCGTAAATGGGCATGCCTTCGTTGAAGGTTGACAATCAAGATGGCACCTTGGCGTTCATGAAAAATCTACTGCCAATCATTAGCGGACCGGAGTTCTGCTGTGGCGACCCCTAATTGGGAAAAGCCGAATGACAACAACAGCATTTTTTGACCGGGAAATTCCTACTGGATGCATGTCCATTTTCAGTGGAGGCCCAGGGAGAAAAGCCCCACAGTTAAATTTTAAGAAAAATATAGGGTATATAGAGAAGCATTCAAATTTACATAGTACCAAAAGTAACAGTGACTAGTAACATAGCATTGAAGTTTAAGATTTAATATATTTACATAGACTGAACACATCTTTTACAGTTTTAGGTTGAGGCATTACATAATGGTGAACATTGTTAGTAGGGGTTGCATTTTTGCTTTATACAGTTGACTTGTGAGCATAAAATATGCATAGTGATAAGCAGAATCATAGCAGTCACTCAGGGTTTAACTTTTTAAAATGTTTTTTCACAGGTTACATTCTTCTAGTCACCATCATCTACTTCATCTTCAGCTTTAGAGGACCTGGAGTTAAAAGGTACGGCAGTGTAACGACACTATGGAATTGCAACCAAGATAACCAATATTTAGATGAAAGTGCACGCAATAGACCTGGATACAAATAGAACTAAAATGAAGTCAGGTCTTTTGACCTGAGACAAAACAAATGGTAAAATAAAATATGAAAACTATTTTAAACAGTATGGTACAAAAAAAGTTTCTGTTATGCAAGAGCCTACTGACAGTTGAAATTGATAAGAATTCAACAAAATAAGCACAGTTCTGTTCAAGGTGTGATTATTAGCATGGTAAAAAAAGCTTTACACAGCTCTTAACTGAGAGTGAAAAGTGTGGACAGCCTAATATTTTTTTCAGGTACACAAATCTAGAAAAAAGGCAGAACAATATTTTGCAAGTGACGTATTCAATAACATTAGTATTTGTGCAGTAACTGGCAATGCTAACTTGAAGAATTCCTAAGTGATCCATATTAGGCAGAATCTCATCTGTTTGTGATTTCAGGAGATCTGTATTTTAATACTGTGTGAATAAGATCTGCACTAGAAACAGTAAAGTATAAGATATGTTAATCACTGTGCTTAAAAACTGTGTATGATTGGGATATTTATTACATTTATACTAGATGCTGGAGCTGAATGCAAAAGTCCATAAAACCTTCAAGAACAGGGTTCAGTATGTAATGATAGAATAATACATTGAAAAGACAAACATTTGATTTCAAATTCCACATTTTTAGCTTTATTATTATATCATTATTATATCATTATATACATAATACAACTTTTAACTGTACAACTTGGCACAGATATTTTCATATATAGAGGGTCATTTCACCCTTGCTTGCCAATTGAAACAATATATTTGTCAAGATACCTATAGAAAAATGCTCAACATTGATATCTTATTTAAACAGGAAGCAATGTCTTCGTATTTCTACTCATTCTCACATCATACATAAGCACAACACACCAACACCTTATAATAATAGCCCCTTTATGAACCATATTCAGCTTTACTTAAGATTTTTGGATGACATATTTATTCTTTAGAAAGGACCTCAGCAAGAGATTACATGTTTTATTGATTATTTACATCATGCATCATCCTTCCTAAGGTTTACTTATAATTTTAGTACAACAGGTGTTAGTTATTTGGACACCTTCATATCACATAGTGATGTTGGCTTCAAGTCTAGGAAGCCTACATTTAGTAATTCTTATTTGAAATATTCTAGCTGTCACTCATTTAAGCAGAAAAAAGTATTATAAAAGTTTAGTTTATCAGAGCAGCTAGAATGACCTCTTCATTTGATGATGTCCTTTGGGAGTTGGATCTTATGGGTAATATGTTTTTGGAAAGAGGTTATCCTCTATTTTTGATAAAAGAAATTAAGGACTTAGTGATTCTACACTGGAGTAACAAGTGCAAACCCTTGTTAGGTGCAAGGTTAGAGCCCCAAGTTGAAACAAGAGATACTAGGAATTTTGAGAGGGCATGTATCTTCCAATATTGTTCCCACCTTAATGATGTGAAAGAAATTTTTAAGAAAAAATGAAACATTTTGGGGGGTAACCCTGAGATGTACCACCTTCTGGGACCTGGACTGTCTTTTGTTCATAAGACTGGTCCCAATATGAAAGTGAATTTTGAGAAAGCTGAAGATAATAAGTATGTGGGAAGGTTCAAGGGAGAGATGACTAAAAGATGTGGATTTTGTAAGCAATGCCCCTACATATTAAGTATAAAATCTCTGGTTTTAGAAAACATAACCAGGAATAGGGTCTTGTTTATGGGATCAATTGTTTAACTAAAGCATGGTCTATTTGGCTAAATGCCTTGACTGCTCCACTTTTTATATGGATAAAACTGAAAGGGCTTTATGATGTCATATATACAAGCATCTATACAGTATTAGTAAGAAGAGCAATAATGATGCCCTATATAAACATTTAGTATCTAGTCCAACATGTTCTAGTTTTGGTTTTGCCATTCTCGATCAGGTGTTTGTTAATCTTAGGAGTGGCGATAATAAAGTTTAATTAGAGGAAAAACAAATTAGGTAGCAACTTCATCTAAATGCATTTCATGCCCCTGGAATAAATGACATTATTTCCCTTCTTCCTATTTTAAAGTCCAGGTTTACCTTCAAACATTAGGTTTTTCTTTTATTTGACTTTTAGGGTTTGTTTTTAGCATGAATAATTTTTACAGAAATCTTATATTAATATTTTTAAATTATTTGTTTAATTCTATATTTTTCTTATGACAAATTTTGGATATAATGACTAAATACAATGCTATAGCTGTTATTTGATGGGTCCTTTTAATATATAAGTGCCTTTGTTAGTTACTTTGATTAATTGTTTTAATTGATTATTATATACACTCCTCAGTGTGTGTTGGTTATTATTCTGATGACGTCCACATCATGTTGGACAAAAACACTCAATTTTTGAAATTTTTGATTTAAATAAAAATATTGATATTACACCAGCAGTCGTTTATTCAGCATTTGCAATACTGTTTTGGTTTTGGTTTGTATAATTCCTTCCCAGAATTCTCCACTTATACACACTGTACTATATTAATCCTCAAATGCAGAATCCAATGTGCTTCACTTCCTTTCCCCTCAAATTTAGGAAGTTCCCCTCATTCAGGCATAGTCTTGCCTGTGGTAATTCCTGCACCTATACTTATTACTACTGCTCCTACTGTATAACAACTACATATTATCCAGTTGCGAGTAACCTTCATTCAAGTAAAGTGCATCCCTGGTAATTCCTGTACCTGTACTTAATACTACCATTTTATCAAGTAAGAACTACATACTCACTAGTTGCATCACACACTTTTACATATTTACTTGACAGGTCTGGCGTTCACTGAACACACTCCTTTTACCTCCTTGTTAACCATTGCAAAAACCCCTTCTTATTTTTTGCTTCCAGATCCTCCCTACTTTTTATGATTAAACTTCCCGACCTTCCCATTTCCTGGCTTTAGCTATCATACACCTAATTTCTCTGGTGAGTTGTATTATTTCATCTCAAATTCCTCCTTTCTTCTTGTGCACCTCCCAAAAAAGCATAATTCGTACTGATTTGGTATCTTATTTCCCAGTAATTTATTCCATACTTGTCTTGATCACTTTTATAATTGTACAACCTCCTTACATGTTCACCCAAGTATATACTAGACCAGCATTTTTATCCCCACAGTTCCAACATTGAGAAGATGTCTCATACTTTAAATACCATAGGTGATTTCCACAAAGAGTAAAAATACACAGGAACAGGTGAAAGGTGCAGTACAAGAAAACTGTGTAAACTTGAAGTAAAAAACAAGTACCGAACCAACACAGCTAGGCAAAATCTCTATTTATTGACCACTCACTTTCTTTTATGTTCAATAAATTGAGATTTTGCCTAACCATAGGTGATGTATTTGAGCAATTTGCTAATTTATTTGCCAAACTAGGCTACATTCTAGGATGAGACAATGCATTATAAGAATACATATAGAAATCACTCGATATCCATGCATCATGAAAAGTGTCCATAACATAGAGATAAAGAATTATTATGAAATATAATCCATGAAAGCAGTCTAGACCTACACTACCGATTAACAGCATAGTGACTGTGGTCTAATCTGGCAAGATGCATATTTGTATAGAACTATAGAATAAGACAATCTTAAGGGAGAATTATCCACAGAAGACAGTGAAAGATGTGCTCTCCCTAATATGAAGACAATTTTTCCATTAATGATGCCAACCACAATTTTTGCAACTTAAAGTGTTTCCAGACAGCTGCTAAATTTGCACTTTCACCCACTTATGAGTTGCTAGCATTACTGATGACATCTTGGTAAGGGATAAAACAATTGAATGGCATAATGCAAAACTAAGATATGTTCTCGACTGGCTACAATGTAATAACCTCAAAATTAACAAAGACAAATACCAACTCTGGGTCACTAGTGTTAAGTGCTTGGGACATGCACTGGTAAGCTAAGGCATGCAACCAAATTCTGTGAAAGTTAAAGGCAGCAGTCCATATAAACAGACCTTATAAAAGACTATTGTTGCTGTGATTGATAGTTGTTGTACAAAAACTATTTAAATTAAAACTGACTTTGACAGCTGTGACAGTGCCATTCTCTGCAACAATAAGAGAGGAGTTTTTTTCCTCATTAAGAAAATAGTAATTGCAATTCTGACATTACAATATCATGGTGAATGAAAACTAGGGGTGCTGCGGGTCGATGCCAATCAATCTAACATTGGACCAATGCTGTTACAAGAAGGGCAGCCTACAGCATATGAGTGTAATGTAATGATAGGTGTATGGTATGGAGTTATTATGGGTGAAACGAATGGAAGTTACTAGCTGAAAGGTGCAAATGTGAACATTTCTATTAATACAACATCTGCAGCAGTGCAACCAGAATTAAATCAGATCATAAACTACTTCGTAGGTGTTTCCAGAAGCTGCTAGGCAAAGGGTCACTTTGGTCCAGTGTGCTTGCCTAATAAACTAATAAATTAAAATATGTGTAACATAAAGAACAATAACAAACCCAAAGATGGTGTTTTAACTACTGAGATTCTTGAGAGTCCATGCAGTAAAGTAGCTGATGATTTTTTTTTTGAGAGCAGACAGTATCTTATCTGTACTGACTAATTTATATAGGTCATAAGGTGAAACATACATCTTCACAAGCTGTGGTTATACTAATAAATCCATTTTAAACACCATGATATCCCTGATATAATAACCACTGATAATGGCCCACAGCTGATTTCAAGATTTATTTATATTTTCATAAAAGTATGCATTATTTTTCACCAAGAGACAAATAGTACAGTAGGGAGAATTATCCTTATAGAAAAATAGTAAAAACAATGTGCTGACAGCACTAAACAAGAATGGTATCTTGCTCTCCCACCCCTATCCATCTGGTGCCACAGGGATGTATGGTTATGAGTTTATTTATAATACCTGAGTGGAGAATTGTGTCAAATGCCTTGGCTAGCTCGAGGTAGGAGGTATGTGCTGTTTTACCCTCATCCATGACCTTAGTGACTTTCTCAAAGAAATATATGAGATTAGGTAGGCATGAAATGCCCTTGGCAAAGCTGAATTGGGTGGGGTCCAGTGTTTGGAGGTCTCTTATGTCATTACTTATCAGGTCCATGGTTATTTTTTCCATGGCCTTACATATAAGACTAGTCAAACTTATGGGTCTGTAATTTACCGGGTCAGTAGATGGTCCCCTTTATACAGAGGGATGACTGTTGCTGTCCTCCATTCTATTGGGATAAAGCCACTCCAGGGGCTGTGGTTAAATAGAAATCCTAAGAGGCCTGACAAGTCCTGATTTAAGCTAAGAGGCAACCTGGTATTTTGCCAGGCCCCATTGAAGCCATGTTTTTAGCTTTAGAGAGCACATTGTCAGCTTGTTCTTTGGTGATAACTGGCAGTGTAGTGATGGAGGGTATTCTATGGAGGGGTAACTGGGGGTGATGGGGAGGTGAAATTTGAGATCAATTTCTCAGCCAGATGATTTTCTATGTCTTCCTGCTAAGTATAGGTGATGCCATCTACAACTAATTCCACACATTGTTCAGTGTTGCACTTAAAATTGTGGACATAACTGAAAAATACCTTATGATTATCCCTAGCTTCGGAGGCTATTTTTACCTCAAAGTCTGCTCTCAAAGACTTGACTAGTACCCTGATTTGCTTGTTTAGACTACCAAGGGACTTAATTCAATTCTCTGTTGTGCACATTCCCTCTTACTTCTCAACAGGATTTTTTTTCTATTGTTGAACAACCCATTAATACTAGGGGTCTACCAGGGTGGCTTGTTTTTGTTGCTTGACCTGGGTTTATTTCAGTCTGATACTACTGTTTTATGTAGTTGTTTATATGGTTATACAGGGCTTTTGTGTATTCCTCAGCATAGGTTTCTGTGTTTTCTGGATTTGGAGGAGCTTGAAAACTAGCTATGCCATCCGTTAATAGGAGGTAATTTACTTTAGAAAAGTTCTTAAGGTTTTTGGGGTTAGGTGGGGGGAACTAGTTTTACCTTAATTTCAAGGGAGACCGCTTTGTTATTTGATCTTACTAGTGAGAACATAATGTTGGGGGGGGGGGGGGGCAGCACTCTCCCATATTTGTGAGTTCCTCCAGATCTAGGATATTTGTTCCCCTAGCTGGAGTGCAGACTAGCTGCTCCAGGGCATTTGAATTTACAAAGTCAAGAAATCTTTGGGCCTGCATGTTAGTGGCCATGTTTGCCTCCCTACTAAAGGAGTGGTAGTTAAAAGTCACCCATGAGTATGGTATTGGGTTGGATGGTCAGTGATTCTAGTAACTTCAGGTATGATCTGTGGGTTTCCTGGTTCATAGTGGGGGACCTAAAGCTAGCAAGAATATGATAATGGATTTTTCCTGTGGTTAGTTAGACACAGAGTAGATCAAGCATGTCATATTACTTGACCAGCCTTGAGGTATTCTTATCTTTTATGTAGATAGATACACCTCCACCTTTAGCTCTTTCATGTTCAGTGGATTGTCAGAATGTATGAAAGGCATTATAGTCATACACTGCCAGAGTGTTTCCCATGGCTTTGAGCCATGTTTCAGTTACTGTGCAGACAACAGCATTCTCCAGGGTGAGGACAGCTTCCAGGGTGTGCAGTTTCTTAAAACCACTAAAAAGCAATGGTAGACAGAGTATAAAAGTTGCAACCTTGAAACATGTGAACAATCCACAAAACATTTATTAAGAACTCATTAAAATCCAAAATAGGTATTTACGTATTATCGCAACCAGATTTTTGCCGTTGGGAAATTCATAATGTTAATGACAAAACAGGTTTATTAAGTTGGAAACTGGAGTGTAAACAAGTAAGTAATAGTGTGGCACACATGGGATGAGGCAGGGAGAGGAATAACTGCCAATTTTTTCAAGTCCTGCCTGCCGTGTCTCACTTTGCCGATGAACTCCACACGGCTGCAGTGCATAACAGATCCTGCCTTCTTTATTTCAAGTGCAGACAAGGTAAATTAACCTATAGTATGCTGTCTGAATGTTCATGGCCAGTAGTCAAGTTTAATTTCATTCATTAGAATGATTTTAGCTGGCAGTCTGACAGGCATTTGTCCCTAATCTGAAATAAACTATACCAAGACTGGACACGCCTGAAAGTCCTAGTATATTAATATAAGTCACAAAAACAAATAATGCTTACAATCTCAGAGTACACAAGCACTTAACTAATTTCCTTACTTGTCCAGAAAGCTTTACCCCTTCGAGCTCACCCACATCAGATGATGGATACCAGCAAAGTGAGACACGGCAGGCAGGACTCAAAAAAATTGGAATCACGTTCTTATTATTGGCAACAAGTGTTTGTAAAAGTGTCACTAGTTCTGTTTAAATTAAACATGTGAGGAAATATGGCCAGAAAGGTTCAGTAAATGTATTTCACTGCATATGAATATAATTCACGCAGTTAAACCAGCATTACTTCGTGTTGTCTTTCTTTTTTTCTTAAAAGAAAAGGTGCAGAATAACTTTTAACAGCATGCAAGATTTGAAGCATGCATGTGTAATGCACGCCAAACAGGAAGATTTGTATAAATGTTTTTCCTTCCTAATGATGTAAAATAACACCGTACTTTGTTTGTTGCAGTCATTTTCATTCCAGTATGCAAATTTTGCAACTGTGAAAATCTGGTTGTGATAATACGTAAGTACACCAAAATATAATAATGATTAATGAAAACACAATAAAATCCAGGATGTGGTAGAAATAAATGCTTTCGTCCAGTATTACCAGCCTTCATCTGATGATCTAATAATAATGGATTGCCCACATGCTTCAAGGTTGGGATTTTTATCTTCTGTCCACCATTGCAGTGGTTTTAAGTTGGTTTCGTTGAGTGCAGTTTCTTGTTGAGTCTCCTGGCATTGAACAATAACACCATTAGCTTGTCCTGAGTAGCTTTTGTTATGTTGGAAGTTTTGTCTGTTTGGCAAGGCCTAGAGGTGACAGATGAAGACCATCCCTGGCAAAGCAGTGTGGTCTATCAATCATGTTCCAGATTAACAAGTACTGGACCCCTTTGGGATAATACCAGTAGCTAAGCCAATCGTTAAACTCAATCACTTTCTGCTGGTACTGTGGCATCATCCCTGCAGATGCTAGAATGCTGCTCAATGCTAAGCTCATACCTGCCTGTGACACATATTCTGAGAGCTCAGTCATGTCTCTCTGCATATAGTCCAATGAGATATGTCCATATAGTCCAAGGAGGTACATCTCAGGACATTAACACCCACATGAAATATGACTGAGTCATACTGGTACTTAGGAGTAAGTGACCCGCGTGCTCATGTGATCTGGAAAATGCTGGCACCTAACAGGCAAATAACTGTAGCCTTCCCCTTATCCAGCCTGGTAAGAGGGACATCACTGTGTCTCACAGTGGAGGCTGCTATGACCACAATATTGGGTAATGGAGTGCTTCACCTTATAGGCTTGGTAGTTGAAGCACAATGAGATGTGGCTTTATGTGTTGTGATGGGAATTGTCTTGTTTGTGTACATGCAGCATTTTTGAGGACTGCACCTCAGAGGCCTCTGTGGTTTGGGTAAGTTACATGTAAGCATCTCTACCTATGTGGTTCTATGTGTGTAGTCCTTTATGGGTGTGGTGTAGTGAGTGATCTGTGTGAGTTGCTGAAAACCTTTTTGTTGATTTTTGTGTCTGTATGTCAGAGTCTAGCCTCCAGTATCAATGGGTAACTACATCTCTCACATACTGTATTTATCTGTTCGAGAATTAAGTGGTTGTCAGTATACATAGGGTAATCATTACATTTCCTCAGGGTACCCATGTCCACCAAGCTGGATGCAGAAATAGCAGGAAAGTGCCCATCCATAGTTGAAGGTCCCAATGTGTACTTGAAGGTATAGGAGTGGAGGGTGGTTGTAAATGGATGAGGAAAGTGCGCTTACATGGTGTAATCTGCAGCTAACCTAAGTAGTTGAGCTGCTCAGCATCAAAATAGATGATATCTGAGCAGTAATTGTCATGATTGCTATAATAAGGTAACTAGCACAGTAAAATGTCACAGTAATGAAAATAAGCAATGTTTACAGATGTTTGCATCTGTACAGTGAAAAGCTCCATGCAAATGTGCGGAATTTATACCAGCACTGCAAATATAGAAAACTGGCTGAGCCCTCTGGCCAATACAATGACTACACTTAGAGCCCTTTAGTGTGCTTCCCAACTCAGATTGACCAGATAAACCCTTCTGCCACTAGATGAATAATCTCAATCCTCCTACCACAAACAAATTTAAAGATATGGACACAGCAGTGTACTTTAAACAGCTTATAAAATGTGAATATTCAATAAAAATACTTTGCTTTGTAGAATTGAACCAAGAACAACTCTATTGTACAGAATTTATAAAGGTTTGCTATCAGATGTTCGAAGCGAACTCCGTCGACTGCACTTTTGTTGAACACAGAAGTTCACAAATGGTAATATCGAACACCAAAAGCCAACCTAGGGAAGGGTTTTAACATGGGTCGAGATAAGGGAGAGGTTTGTAGTTCAGCAATAACACTGAAGAACAGGAAACTTAGGAAGAAAGTAGTATGAAGCAATCTGCTGTATTCTGGAACTAGGGTTATGTTTCAAATAGGACATGCAAGCATGCTTTACAGTGCTTTTAGGCTTTTTACACACATTTTTATATATTCTTATACAAACGTTTTATGTGGTTTTTTTATATGTATTTCTACATGTATTTTTATATGCATTTTCTACATATATGTTTTTATCTGATTTAAAAGAGTGTGCATCTCTTTGAATCTGGAAAGCATTGGAGTCTTGTATTCTCCATGGGGATTGGTGGGTCTTGTGTGATGTGTATTATAAAAAGGGGATTGTTTTTAAGCATGTTTGTTTTGGTCTGAGGAAGCAACCAGGAGAGGTTGTGAAAGTGCTTACCTATGCAATAAAGGTTTCTGTGGAACTTTATTTGGATTCTTACCTGGATTTTTATTGGATTTTGGCTTCTCCTTGGTTTTAGTCTTTGGAACATTTTTTTCTTTTACATATAACAATATTTCTGATAAAGCATGGAAGTTTTACTAATCCTTAACATGATTAACTAAGCTACATAGTTCAGAGCTGGATATTTTACCATATGCATGTACACTTACAGAAGATGACCTCAATTTTGTGCTATACTACAGACTTGCATGAAGTGGTGTCTCAACAATTCTTCAAATAAGCTTCATTCTTTCTAAGAAAAAAACAACTGCTTGTTTTATATGACTTAATGATATGGTGGAACAACGTCATTTTCAGAAGTGTGTTTCAAATTACTAAAAGATGGGAAAATAATATTTTGAGAATGACTGTATGCACATTTGGTTTTAGTAAGGAATTATTTTATTTCAGTGACTTCTAAACGGTAGGAAGTAATCATGTTATGAATTTTTATTTATTTATTCATGCCAACAGGTATGTCAATATTTAGGACTGTGGAAACCTTGCTACTAAGGAATCAGTCTGGTCAGTGCTAACTTATTCTGGTTCAAGATAGTTGTGTCATTATTTATATATGTGAAAACTCCAGCATTTGGCAATTCAGCTGGACAGTATTAATTCAACACATATTAGTTTTGTTTTAGAATTTCTAGAAATAATAAACACACATTATTTCTGGTGCATCCATACTAAAAGAAAATCCATTGACTTAATTGTGGGTAGAAACTATGCATGTCATGGCTATATGAATCATATATTTATTTCCAAGACTGCAACACAAGACGTCTAGCCCTTAAAATAATTTCCTTCCACAGAATGCTATTTAATTTCATGTTGCTGTTTTTTTCACTGATTTCTGGGAAAGCTGAGGCTGGTATGCATAGTATGGGTCTTTGCAAATGACTCACTTGGTTATCTGCGAATAGAAGCGCTAGGCGGATATGCAAATAAGGTCAGTGAAAATCAATTACGATGAATACGCAAAAGCAAAGTATTTTCTTAAAACACACCCATTTCTCACAAAAGAGTAAAATGTATAAAGTTCTGTTATGAATTACTTAGCAAAAGTGTGAGGGTCTGTATAACCTTTTTTGTTTGTTTGTTTGCATATCATGGGTGATCATGTCTGTGCGAGGTCAGACTTAAAACATTTAAGGAAAGCGGAAAACTGAACAGCTCTTAAAATGGATTATTTTTATAAAGAAAAGAGTTTATAATGTTTTATATAGGGGATCCTTTTGTGGAAACCCTGATAGTTTCATTAAAGATAGAAGGGGAGCGATAGGAAAGACTGCAGAAGGAGAAATAAAACAATGAAGAGAACACACAAGCAAAACATCAACTGGGTTTGTATTGGAGGAGGTGGAAGAGGATGGGCAATATGCTTTTTTCGGTTGATAGAGCCCCCTAATTTTTTTTTTCAGATTTTTTTTTATATAATAGGGTAATGTGGGTGGGAAATAGGAAAGAGGGTGTAGGAGAAAGGATAAAGGAAGAAGGGCTGAGGAAGTACCATTTGGAGTCCCAGTCCACAGAGTCTCAAACACGTTTACTGCCAGATGGTGTTGCAGAGGAGGATCCTGATGTTGAGAGGGTAGGGGTCTGTGCTGGTGCAGTGGTTGACATCAACTGGTACAGCATGTCTTCTACATGCTGAAGAGAGGCTTTCACTGGCTGAATTGTCCTGTCCACTACATCCACCAGTACTTTCTCTCCCAAGCTTTCAAGCTCTGAAGCCCCCTTTCTGTGAGGCTTGTCAGGCTGCCACATGTCAGAGTGCCAGCAGGACCAGTGCCTCCACCATGACCCTGCGAGGATGTCCCTGGACAGAAGGAGGGTGATCTGTCCCTAGCCTGAGGGATTTGAAGCTGTAAAAAAGGAAAATAAATGGGAGAGAAGCAAAACAATAAAGCAGAAAGAAACGCACAATCAAAATAATAAAAAGAGAGGAAAAAGGGTGTGTGGAGAGACAAAACTGGAAAAGCACAGTAAAACTGAGCAATACATTTTACATGCCATTTCATACACTATTGAAATATTGCACATAAATCTTTATTGAAGAAACATTCTTGCAGGGGAAGTGTTTATGCACAGAATGGAAGTAGTACTTTGGGAAGTGTTTTTGTACTTGGGAAGAATGATATGAATAGTGCTTATGAATACCTGTGATGAATTCAAATGGCAAGGGCTTGTGACTTCTTGAAGGGGTGTGTGAATCTCTCAAGTTATGTACATGCAATACATTCAATGCAGTTCTTAAAATACACATTTGTAATTATTCAAAGTAACAGGGTTAAAAGCAATAACATTAGGTTGAACATTAATGGTTTCATTTGCATTTCTTTCATCTAAAAACTATAAAAATAATGTTCTTATTACCAATTCAGAAAACAAGTGCACAAAAATACAGCAATTGTACACACACACATTTCTCTTTCATTTTTATAGTAATATAATGATGTTAAGTCCTTTTTGTATGTTTTTTATACGTTACAAAGTAGTAAGACAGAATTCTCTTGGACTTCAGTTATACTTGCTAGAAGATCCAACAAGTCTTTTTACTCTTTGTTGTTGTAGCTGGTGGTTATATTGCATTTCTTTCTCAGCTATAATTAAAAGAGAGAAGGCAATTCTTGTTTACCTGTATTTGCACTTGTCATATATGTTTGTATTCCTGTCTAAGCAGTAACTCCTTTTAGTTTTCTTGTTTTATTTTGTCTTGCATATGTATAGCTGTATGAATTAGAACAATTATAGACCAATATTTCTTATCATTTAGAAAAATAAGTATGAAATGTTTGTGGAATAACTAATTCACAAACACAGAAACGTAGCAATTCATGGATGTTTCCATTTCCTTTTCTATACAAATGTGTTTGATTTCATAGGTAATGTTGAAGTAAACATTTCTCAGTAAAGTCTGTGATGGTCATTCACTTGGCACAGCAACCCCCACTGATACCCCCCAGCCTCTAGTCTAACTAGGGTGTGGTATCTGAGACTTCAGCCATGTTGTACATGCAGTTAGAAATACTGCTGAACAAACAAGTGTGCTAAGCAACTGTTTCAGTTATATTTCTATGGCCAACACAAAACTGGCTTCATGTAATTTAACTATTATAAGTCATTTTATGCAATAGTAATAAATTGTAAATGTGTAATTGTAATTTTAATTATAAATCTAGTCACAAACACTTCTACCTGTAACCAAGTGCATGATTTACAAAGTTGTATGCAGAGATTATTATTTTAATAAACTTAAGTTGCATTTGTACATATTATTAAAATCTGTTAATGCATTACTGATATGAATCTCTGTTAAAAAGATGTTTGTATGACTACAAATATGCTTATGATTTCCTCTGCATTTCATAACAGTATTACAAGTAATATTTTCAGGGACACATCTTTCTTTGAAAATACCTGTAGTTATGCCAGCTGGTTAAACTTTTTTTTTCTTTAATATAACTTATTTAAAAAAAACATTTTTTTTTACTTACTGTAGAACTCTTGCCTTCTCACCACAACCTGGTCTACCCACTTGTCAGTTAGTGTTCTCAATAAAGGTTTATCTTTTATTCCTGCAAGGAGGGCCGACCCAGCAGAAATGTTGGAGGACTTAAGACTACTTGGCAGAAGTCTTTCCCTAAAGTGTTTGTTTCCTACAGATACTACTGCAGGTAATAAAGGACATAATATATATAGAAAACCTAGTACCTTTGTTCCAGTTTTACCAACAGGTATTCAGCGATTCATAGATGTATGTGAAATTGCTTTTAGAGAATTAAACAACTCAACTGATACTAGTATGTCATTTTATAACTTGACAGTAGATGAACATAGAGCCCTGCAAGAATTAAAAAAATATACATTCACTAGTTATTAAGCAGGCAGATAAAGGAGGCGGTATAGTGTTAATGGACAAGGATTTATATGTCACACAAATGGAGAAATTTTACTTGACATGCATACATATCAATGCATTTCCAAGCCTACTGTTAACGCTATTATAGATAAAGTTTCTTTTTTAATTTTTGATTTACTAATCACAAATTTAATAGATGATTCACTTTTTAAGTATTTTAATGTGTATAAACCTCTTCTTCCCAGGGTATATGGCTTACCAAAAATAAACAAAAATTTGTTATCTCCACCCATGCATCCTATTGTTTCAGGCACTGGGTGGTGTACTGAACCTCTCTCTATTTATGTAGAGGGATGTTTACATGGTTTGTTGGCAAACTGCCATACAATATTGAAGGATACAAAGATGTTTTTATAAAGGCTTTATGATAGAATGGAAAGTGTTGATGTTAATGAGAATTTTGTCCTTGTTACATTAGACATTGAGTCCTTATTCACTAGTATACCTAACACATGGGGTGTTGACAGCATTAGGGATTTTCTTTCTGTGAATAAGTGTTTCACCAACACTAAGATACAGTTGATTTGTAGTCTCTTAGACATTATCCTAGAGAACAACATTGTTATGTTCCGGGAGCAATTCTTTTTGCAGAAAGTTGGCGTGGCCATGGGCACTGCATGTGCAAATAGGTACGCCAACTTGGCTTTGGTCAGCTAGGAAGAGCTAAATGTGTTGTCAAATAATAATCCATTCTTTGGACAAATACTTTGGTACGTCCGCTTTGTGGATAATGTGTTTATGCTGTGGAGAGGCTCTGGTATTGATTTGGCACAGTTTTTGGAATATTTGCATTCAACTACTGATTTTTTAAGGTTCACTTACCATAGTTCCAACACTGACATCAGTTTCCTTGATGTGCAGGTTAGTAAATCTGTTTTAAATTGTCTTTGCAGTAATATTTATTTTAAACCCACTAGAAAAAAATACTCTTTTGTACAAATCTAGTATGCACCATAGACACGTTCCTAGGAACGTGCTCAAGGGTCAGGTTTTTAGAACACTGCGACTGCATAACAGAGATGAAGATGCAGTAGTTGCCCTATCTAATTTAAAAATAGAACTTTTACTTAGGGGATACTCGCTTGCAGACATTGAACAGACTTTCTCTAATGCCTGGAAGCTGAGAAGCACTCGATGTAAACCTTATTTTAATGCTAGTGATGCTGTTGACAATATAAGATATACTAACAGAACTAGTAATGATTTTAGAGTGGTGTTTAAGTTTTCCAGTAACATCAATCAATACTTAGATGTAGTCAAAAAGCATTGGTATTTGCTACAAGAAGTGCCTGGATTGGTAGACAAGGTCAGACATTCTCCTATTTTTAGTTTTAGAAATAATAAATGCCTTAAACAACATCTATGTCATGGTGAATTATCTAGAACTATTATTAGATCCAATCAGCATGGTACTTTTCCATGCAGGAATTGCAGTGCTTGTCAATTTATATATAGCAAAAATAAATATGTACATCCTACTAGGAAATGTTCTTTGTACACTAATCAATACACTGATTGCAGATCTACAGATGTGGTCTATTATTGTTTTTGTGTACAATGTCCTGCTTTTTATGTGGGAAAAATAAATAGAATGCTTAAAGATCATATTTTAGACCACCTAAGAGATATTAGTAATAATAAACCATCAAATAGGTTCATAGGTTCATAGGTTCATAGGTTTATACTAGGCTATCTGCCCTAAGGCATTTATAAGCCTAGCCCAAATTATTGTGGCTTACGCCACCCCTTATATGAAAAAATACTGTGCCCATTAGTTTGTTGTGCCTCTGTCCAGCAGTGACACAGAGTTGATTCCTGGGGTAAACCTACGATCTCCCATCCACAGGTCTAGATTTCTCTTGAACAGAGTCAGCGAGGTGCTCTGCCTCACATGGACCGGGATTTTATTCCACAGCATAGGGAGTCTGTGAGTGATAAATCTATCCCTCCAGCACGTCCTATTTATATCCGTGCTAAGGTTTAAGTCGCTTGCTCTAGTGGTTTTGGTGGATTTGGATTTTTGGAGGTGGAGCATGTCCATTAATTCCGGGTTGGACATGGCCTTGTATGTCAGGCACATGTCACCTCTGAGCAGGCGGTATGCGACTGAATAGAGCTGGAGTTTCTTCAATCTGGCAGCATATGACAGATTTTGGAGTCCCTTTATCCTTTTGGTGAGGAACTTTTGGGGTCTCTCCAATTGCTGCAGATGTCGGGTGAGATACATCCCGAATGGGGCATTGTACTCGATCATTGGTCTGATAAGTGAAGAGTACAGGGGAACAATGACCTCACTAGATCTGGATGTGAATCCCTTCATGATCAGGTGGGCAATGTAGAAGGTCTTTCTAACCACTTTAGCAATGTGAGTGTCAAAGAAAGGCCACTGTCAACCTGGGTCCCCAGGTCCCTGATAACCTCTTCTGTGCTTAGTGGATTGCCACCTATATGGTAGCTTGGGGTTACCTTGTTTTTCCCGAAGGGTATGACTATACATTTTTGGCGTTTAACTTCAGGCCATGGCTCTGGCACCAGCTATCTGTTTCCATGAGTCCCTTCTGAAGGATATCCGTGTCCGATGCACTTTCCACTATGGCGCCCAGTTTGCAGTCGTCTGCAAACTTTGTCAGCCAAAGTCCTCCCATGTTGGCCTGTACTTCTGAGAAGTAGATGCCAAACAATAGGGGGCCAAGGACCGAGCCCTGTGGGACACCACTTGTGACCGGCTTGGAGTCTGACACAGCGCCAGCAACTCTAACCCTGTGGGTTCTGTCCTTAAGCCAGTTTGCAACCCATTTTGTGACATATGGGTTTACATTTAAGCTGGTAAGTTTTTCTACAATACCCGAGTGGGGTATTGTGTCGAAAGCCTTTGCAAGGTCAAGGTAGGCTGTATGGACTGCCTTTCCTCATTAATGGCCTTGGTGAGTGTTTGGAAGAAGTCAACCAAGTTCAAAAGGCATGATCTTCCCTTGACAAAGCCAAACTGGGTCGGGTCCAATGTCTGCAAGTCCCCTATATCTTTGTTTATGAGCTCCATTATGATCCTCTCCATAGCTTTGCAGACTAGACTTGTTAAGCTTATGGGGCGGTAATTACCAGGGTCCATAGAGGCACCGCCTTTGTGGAGTGGGACCACAGTTGCCGTACGCCACTCCTTGGGCACGTATCCTGTGGTAAGGCTGAGATTAAACAGCTGCCTTATGTGCGGGTTTAATTCCTCATTTAGCTCGTGTAGCACACAGCCGGGGACACCATCCGTCCCATTGATGCTGTGTTTTTAGCTTTAGAGAGAGCAGCTTTCACCTGCGCATTTGAGATGTCCGGGAGGCTACACTCGGCTGGGATAGTTATCTCTCCTTTAGGGGAGAGGGGGTGAAGTTTGCACTGAACCTGTCTGCCAGTATGTTGGCAATGTCTGTGGGTTCAGTGATTTTTGTATCATTTTGGACTAATTCTGAGCATATCTGGGAGTTTCCACCCAGGTTCCTAACATAGCTGAAAAAGGCCTTATGATTGTCCTTTGAATCCATGGCAATTTTTCTCTCAAAATTGGCCTTAGTTGATTTTATGAGTGCTCGTATTTTTTTACTAATAATGATCAGGGGTGACTTCCCTTTTATGGATTTTGTTCTATCATGTAATAGCTTTCTCCTCTTATTGTAAAGTTTGTTAATGGCTGGGGTCCACCAGACTGGACGTTTGCCCTTTGTGGAAAGAGTCTTGGTTTTATTTGGGATTGCCTGATCCATGCAGTCCTGGAGGTGTTCATAGAAGGCATTTGTAGCCAATCATGTTATGTCCAATGGCCGTTCTCATTCCTTTAAGTTCTTTGTTCTACAACATATTCATAGAAACCCCAGAGGTGGTGACATTGAGAATATCACAGAGGGACATGAACAGAAGTAGATTTTGAAACTTAATGCTGAAAAGTATCCTGGTTTGAATGCTACTACTTCCTTGGTCCCTTTTTAAAGGCTAGACATCTCAAGCATTAAGATTAGCTAAGTTCTTTCAAGATTAGTCTATGTATTTAACTAGCTTTTAGTTTCAACTATTCTATTTAACTTTTTCCTGCCTAGTATTTTTCCATGTTTTATAATGATTTTATAAGTTTTTTAAGTGCTTTCTCATGTATAGTATTTGATTTCTTCTTGTACAATGTTTTTAAGCAATGTTTTTAAGCAATGCTTTTTTTAGTTTGAGCATGAGGCTTAATTGTTTTTCACTGCTACTTAATCATTGTGTTAATTTTATTGATTAATTGGCACTTTAGAATCTCTATTTAAACCTGTGCATTTTTTACTGTGGTGTCTGATGAAGCAACTTTGGTTGTGAAAGCGCTTACCACTTTGTACGTTGCTGTGATTAAACGTTTTGCTGTGTGTTATCTTGGTGGATTTTTTACTTTTTACCTTTCATTTGGATTTATTTCTGCATCAAGGTTTAACCCAACATGGTTTCTTTGGTTTTCTGCACTTGGTCAGTTAGTCAGCACTAAGCTTCGGCAAATCATCGTAACAGTAATGGCACTGCTGACTGGAATGGGTAACACCTGCAAGGGTTGACAGGTATTCACCCAGCTCCTGCCAGATATACATTTGTCTCAAGCACTACGTCTTGTGCACACCTCGCTCTTATCCTGTCGTTAATCATTTGGGAGGTAGAGAATGATCACGGTCTCGTTATCAGCGACCAGGAGTGCAGCGTTATACCTTCACAGGAGCTGCCATTTTTCAAAATGCCAGAACAAAAATGAGGAAAGTATGGTCAGGGATATATTAGTCAGGATTAGAACCACTCCATGTGGGGTGTGACATCACTTTAACCCCTTTTTACCAGCATGGTCAGAAGAATGCTATTGATATTAATGGCAAGTTTGGTTTAACCAAAACTGCTTTCTCACATATTTGTTTCTTAAAGGAAAGCAGTTACCTTTCTCTTTTATGCTTGACTAAAATGGAACTATAATTAATCATTTTTATTTCTAATGCTTATTGGTAAAGGTTATTTTTTGTACCCTAACACCAGTATGTGTCATGTAGTGCAACAGATTTTTTTTCTTTTTTTTGGGGGGGGGTATCACTTTATATGTTAATTTTTAGTTTTAGGAAGTTATGCTTTGCTTGAGATGCTTGGGTGTGACAATGTTGGATGGACAAGGATTACACTTGAAATCACTGCATACCTGACATCCAAATGACTCCATTTTGTTTTTTAACTACATTATGACATTGGCTAGTCTAGTATCTGTGGCATACTTGGGATAACTGTGGGGTGCTACAGAACTGCCCACAGTACATCCATGTCACTCTGAAATGGATTCATGTTACTTTGGATGCATCTTCATAACTGACAAAATGCCAAAATTCTCAAATATATCTTGGGACACATTTGTGTGCTACTATGATTCATGCAGATGAATGTAAACTAGCCTAATCTGCATATAAAACATGTAAATGGCCCTGGAATTCTGCCAATAAGTTGAGCATCTTCATATTAATGACCAATAGCTGAGATAGGTGGTAAATGTGTTAGGATACCACAGACCAACTACAATAAGAACCATTTTTAAAAATATCATTATTTAATAAGAAACAGTTAAAAATATTATTTCATTATTGAATTAAAGGTAATTTTTAATGAACTGACATGTAAGATGGGTATGTTATGATACCATTAACTGATTGTAGATATCTGCAAAAGATGCAAGATGAGTGCAAGTTATCTTGAACACTTTGCAAGACTCTTCTGAATCACAGTGCTCTCCCTGTCTAGAAACAACACTGCACGGTCTTGGCAATGAGGTACAGAGTGCCATACACAAAAGTGGTTTCCATGGGATGAGTCTATATATATGACATTCTTGGAATGCTGCCGAGCCACAGTACTTATATAGTACTGGATTCTTAGATACCCAAACTATGCAAGTGAGTGGCAGGACAGAGTTTCAAAGGAGTTAAGTGGGCCCCACATGCTTATGGTGCACTCCTGTGCCTTTCAGCGATGGGAATTGGTGCAGGGTGAGCTGGAGCCATTCAGTGAGTTCAGATACCCTATGGGTGTGTATGTAGGTGTATCACTGTGTGTGTGTGTGTGTGTGTGTGTGTGTGTGTGTGTGTGTGTGTGTGTGTGTGTGTGTGTGTGTCTGTGTGTGTGTGCGCACGCACACGTGTGTTTGTCATGGCATGGGCTGGTCATTGCCTGCTTGCGTTCTTCTTGCTACCTGAGCTACAAAGGTGTTTATGGAATTTGCAAGACTATGAACTGGTACCTAATAATACTGCATGAATCAGTTGAATGTTGCAAGGCAATTTGCAGTCCTCTGCTGTCAAATATAAATACAAGCCAGGGAGGAAGAAACAAGGACCTTCCTGAATTTTTGTAGTTTTGAACATTATAGTACATTTTTTATCTTGGTTCTTCCTAGTTTAACATCTTTTAATGAAAGTTATCTGTGTAATTTATATGAGAAAAACCACATCTGTGTATTTCTTTTCTCAGATTATTGTTTACTAACATGTCTCATAGTTGTTGTGTCTGTGTTGTCCATGTAAAATGCTAACTGATATGGAAAACATGCAAAATCTGCATAAAACATAACTAACAAATGTCATTTCATCTTAGCATTTTTATCTGCACATTACATTTACTATATGAAATGCACATATGTAACTTTGTAATTCAGTTATGCTTATCACATCATAACCATAGTTTTTTGGATTAACAGATAATATACCATTGATTTGCAATTTCTATGTCGGGTAAATGGTGACTAGTGGACCACTTCAGCTATGACTTGGGCCACAAGAGCATGTGTAAGTGTATTACCTATCCATCTCTCTATAAGTATATCTAACTGGGTCTACTGTTTTTGGTCAAAGTTTCAGTACTTCGGACTTCACTTGTATGAATGCACTTGTTCAAAGTACTGAAACTTCGAAAACTGACTATGGAGATCACAATACAGCGCAGAATGGGAATATTCCCTTTTCCTCACTGCAGTGCGATCTCAGAGTTGGTATATTTAAGTAGGGGGGTCTGGGGGGCACAGCATGTTTTTGTTATATTTTTTTATTTGTGAGTCGATCGGCTGCCTAGACTTTAGTGAAAGTGTACTTTCGCTGAAGTGGGGTTCTACTTTTTGTTTTCGGTTAAGTGACAATTTGTTGTAAAGTAGTAGACCCATCTAGCTATAGTCATTGCTGTCTCTCTCTCTCTCTCTATATATATGTATATATATATATATATATATATATATATATATATATATATATATATATATATATCTGTATATATATATATATATATATATATATATATATATATATATATATATATATATTTGAAGGTAGATAGCTCGATAAAGGAACAGATATGAGCACGCACTTAGATTTCACTGCATGTCCCTGTGGCTCTAAATACCATACATGTAAATCCATCAGCTCAGGTAGCCATTTTCTGAATGTACTGACTCAGGATGTTAAGAAATCTCCACAATTAGCTAGGTGATGGACATGCACAGTTCCCCCAACCAGGAGAAATATCCTCAGATAATCAGAAGCATTGCAGGAGACAATTGGAGGAAGAAGGACTCAAACTACAGAGTGCTGGTGACAGCTTTCATAGGATCATAGGAAGTTTATTTATTTTTTATTTATTTATTTACTTTTGTTAACCGGGTAGAGTCCGACTGGGCCAAGGAGCCCATTTTCAGTGGAGACCCAGGGAGTAAAAAACTCCACATTCAAAATAGAATTGTAAAGATGGAAAGATTATACAAAAATCAAGAAAAATGATACGATTATGTTACTAGGCTATTTGCCCTAAGGCCCTTACATGCCTATCCAAGAATTTAGCCCATGTTCCAACAAGTCAGTACCCTATGCCACTGTCCAACAGGGGCATAGGTGGAATCCCAGGGGTGTATTTTCTGTTCCCCATTCAGTTATCCAGGCAGTGCTTAAAAATGTTTAATGATGTACTCTGCTTTACTTGGAGAGGGGGTCTATTCCACAAAAGGGGGAGTCTCTGAGACACAAATCTGTCCTGCCAACAAGTCCTATTGATGTCACAGACCAGGTTGAGATCTTGCATTGCAGGTTACTTGAGTGGAGCTTGACTTGCGCATATGTAGCAGTCCCATCAGGGTGGGGTCTGAGATTGCTTTGTATGCCAGACAGAGGTCACCTCTGAGAAGTCTGTAGGAGACTGAGTAGAGAGACAAGGCTTTTAGCATATCTGTGTAGGGTAGATGTTTGAGGCCCTGGATTCTCTGGGTGAGGAATCTCTGTGGTGTCTCCAGCTGCTGCATGTGCTTTGCGAGGTACATGCCGAAAGGGGCATTACATACAATAATCGGTCTTATAAGAGAAGAATACAGAGATGTTATGACCACCTTGTCCCTGGATGAGATACCCTTACTAATGAGGTGGACCATGTAGAAAGTTTTCCATACACTGGAGGCAATATGGTGGTCAAAAGTCAATTTGCTATCAACCTGGGTTCCCAAGTCCCTTACGACTGATTGCATGCTTAGAGCCTTATTATCAATGTGATCATTTGTGGGGATGTCACTCTCCCCAAAGGGGATGATGATGCATTTTTTGGCATTGAGTTTGAGGCCATGTTTCTGGCACCAGTCATTTGTTTGGCTGAGACCCTCTTGGAGGATCTCCACATCACTTCAGGAATTAATGACAGCACCCAGCCACAGTCCACTAGATTTGGCCTGCAACTCTGAGAAGTATATCCCAAACAGCAGAGGCCCCAAGACCGATCCCTGGGGTACACCACTTGTTGCGGGTATACTATTTGAGGTGGTTTCCCCTATTTTGAATAGGTGGATTCTATCAGAAAGCCAGTTTGGTACCCATCTGGTAACATATGGCTTGATGCCTGGGTGGAGAATAGTATTGAAGACCTTGGCCAGGTGAAGGTAGGTCATGTGCACTGTCTTCCCCTCGTCTATGGCCTTGGTGACTGTCTCAAAGAAGTTGACCACATTTAACAGGCATGACCTCCCCTTTACAAAACCAAACTGTATGCGATCAAGTGTCTGGAGGTTTGCCAATCCTTGTTAATGAGGTCCATGATAACCAGCTCCATGGCTTTGCAGATCAGGCTAGTTAGGCTGATGGGTCTATGATTTTCTGGACTGATGGATGCTCCACCTTTATGTAAAGGGATGACAGTAGCTGTCCTCCACTCAGCTGGGATGAAGCTGGTACTCTGGCTTTGGTTTTATAGGGTGCCTAATGGTGCTGCAAGTTCCTGCCTGGGTTCATGTAGGATACAGCCCGGGATATTATCAGGTCTCATGGAGGATGTATTTTTTGCCTTTGAGAGGGCAGTGATGACTTGCTCCCTAGAGATAAGGGGAGGGGGCAGGTACTGGAGATGTCCAGTTTTACTGATGGAGGGGACAGAGTAGTAAAGTTTTCACTGATCCTGTCTGTCAGCACATTAGCTATATCTACAGGGTTTGTTTATGTTGTGTCTTTGACCACCAGTTCTGAGAAGATCTTGGTGCTTCCCTTGAGATTGTGGACATATGTGATGAAAGTCTTATGATTGTCGTTAGTAGATGTGGCCAGTTTGGACTCAAGTTTGCTTTGGAGGATTTCACTACTGTTGTTATTTGCTTCTTCTAGCTAAGGAGAGATTGCTTCCAATTAGACACCTGCTCCTTTGTGGTCCTGGACAGCAATTAATTCCTTTTATTATAGAGTTTATTTATTGCAGATGTCTACCAGACAGGTTTACTCTTCCTTGAGGAGAAGGATTTGTCCTGTCTGGTATTCCTGATTCCATGCAGCTATATAAATGCTCATATAGTACTTTGGTGTAGGTTTGGACATATGTGCCAGTTTCTGTGGAGGGGGAGGGGGTTATGAAGTTGTTTATACCTTTCCTCATGAGGTTGTAATCAGTTTTGGAGAAGTTTTTTTGTTTGACACTAGCTGGGGGGAGGGGGTCAGGGGAGATGGTGACTTCGAAAGCGACTGCTTTGTGGTCAGATCTTACCAGGGATGATGATACTGTAGGGATGGTGCAATGGTTACTCATGTTGGTTAATACCAAGTCCAAGATATTTTCACCTCTTGTGGGGGTGTAAACCAACTGTTCCAAGGCATTTGCATTGACGAAATCAAGGAATCTCTGGGCATTTGTGTTTTTGCATGAGTATTTCTTCCAATCTATGGCCGGATAGTTAAAGTCACCCAGGATCAGGGTAAAGGGTTGAATCTTGATAAATTCAAAGAGATCCAGATAGGTGGAGTAGGCATCTTGAGTCAGAGTTGGAGGCCTGTGGCTAGCTATGATTTGAATAGGGGGTATTGTCAATTGTTAACTGCACCTGGAGTATTTCCTGTGCATCATATTATCTGACCAGCCTAGATGTGTGTATGTCTTTTATATATATTGCAACTCCACCTCCTTTTGTTTTGCTGCCCACGGCTTGGGGTCTGAATCAATGATAGGATGAATAACCTGGTACAGCTGGTGTGACTGCACAAATGTCAGCTTCTTCCAGGGTTAAGAATGCTTGCCTCACCTCACAGCTTTACTCCTTTTCACACATGGATTGTCATTCTGGACCATACTTATTGTTCCTACACTGCACTGCTATTTGGGTACTGCTGCACTATGCTACCATGGTGTTGAGAGCATGTCAATCTAGTGAAGGTGATTTTAGTGAATGCAAATAAATCATAGCCAATTCTCCAAACCACCTTCAATGAAAGCTTAAATTGCCTTTTTTTCTACTCTTGTGATACTTCTGATTATTGTATATAATTCGGGGGGGGGCTTACCCTCTGCAAAAAATAATTGCTTTAATGCTCACTGAAAGCAGTTTCGACAAACTGGTTTTGGTTTATTTGTGTTCATCAAAACCACCTTCCATGGATCGACACAAATCATATGGTATCTGCCGTTATATACAGAGGTAGTTGGATAAATTGCTATTATGGAATTACTCAGATATGAATCTTACAGTGCAAAACAAAACACACTCTGTTTCTGTGCCCATCTCCTGTATAGTTATGTCAGAAACCTGGGAGGCAACTCCCAGATATGCTCTGAGTTAGGGCAAAATGACAAAAAATACACTGAACCCACAGACATTGCCAACATCCTGGCAGAAAGGTTCAGTGCAAACTCCCCCCCCCCCAAAAGAGCAAATGTCTATCCCAACAGAGTGTAGCCTTTCTGAGATCACAGATGCACAGGTGAGAGCTGCCCTCTCCAAAGCAAAAAACACAGCATCAATGGGACCAGACGGTGTCCTGGGCTGCATCTTACACAAGCTCCAAGAAGAACTAAACCCTCATATAAAGTCACTGTTCAATCTCAGCCTTACTACAGGATATGTACCCAAGGAATGGCGTACAGCAACAGTGGTCCCACTTCACAAAGGTGGTGCCACAACAGACCCTGGAAACTATCACCCTATAAGCCTGACTAGCCTGGTCTGCAAAGCTATGGAGCATATCATCATGGAAATCATAAACAAAGACATTGGGAACCTCCAGACACTGGATCCTACCCAATTCGGCTTTGTTAAGGGCAGATCTTGCCTCTTGAACCTAGTCAACTTCTTTGAAACAGTTACCAAAGCCATAGATGAAGGGAAGGTAGTCCACACAGCCTACCTGGACCTCGCAAAAGCCTTCGACAAAATACTCCACTCGGGCATCATTAATAAGCTCAGCAGCTTAAATATCAACCCCTATGTCACAATATGGGTTGCAAACTGGCTCAGGGATAGAACCCACATGGTCAGAATAGCAGGTGCCATGTCAGACTCTAAACCAGTTACAAGTGGTGTCCCACAAGGCTCAGTCCTGGTACCTCTCTTGTTCGGTATATATTTCTCCGAGGTACAGGCTAACACGGGTGGAATATGGCTGACCAAGTTCGCAGATGACTGCAAACTGGGTGCTGGTAATCGACTCTCCAGCTGACACAAGCATCCTGCAAAAGGGTCTCACAGAGATGGATAACTCATGCCAGAGCCATGGCCTAAAGCTAAATGCCAAAAAGTGCATAGTCATCCCCGTTGGGAAAAACAAAGTGCCCACAAATTACCACATAGGTGGTAATCCATTAAGTATGGAAGAAGTAATTAGGGACTTGGGGACCCAAGTAGACAGCAATCTCTCCTTTGACAATCACATTGCCAAAGTGGTTAGAAAGACCTTCTATATAGCCCACCTTATCATGAAAGGGTTCACATCTACATCAAGAGAGGTCATTGTGCCCCTCTACTCATCACTTATCAGGCCCATAATTGAGTACAATGCCCCGTTTGGGATGTACCTTACCCGACCCCTTCAGCAACTGAAAGACCCCAAAAGTATCTCACCAAGAGGATCAAGGGGCTCAAACAGATGCCCTCTGCAGTTCGGCTAAAGAAACTCCAGCTCTACTCAGTTGCGTACCGCCTACTCAGAGGCGATCTGTGTCTGACGTATAAAGCCATGTCCAACCCAGAATTAATGGCCATGCTTCACCTCAGGAAATCCAAATCCCTTAGAGCTACACGCTCCAGGGACTTGAACCTCAGCACAGAAATAAATAGGGCATGCTGGATGGACAGATTCATATCCCAGAGGCTCCCCTCACTCTGGAACAAAATCCCAATCCATGTTAGGCAGAACCCCTCACTGACCCTCTTCAAGAGAAATCTTGATGAGTGGATGGGAGATCGTAAGTTTACCCCTGGGATCTCTTCTGTGTCCCTGCTTGACAGAGGTACAGTAAACTAACCTTAAAAGGGCTACCTTCTGTGACCTATTATACAGAGGCACAGTCAACTAATTTAAAAGTGTGGCGAAAGCCAAACACACTCTGGCTAGGCTTATAAATGCCCTACGGCAGATAGCCTAGTATCAACCTATGAACCTATGAACCTATCCTTTTATGCGGGTTACACAGTGCAAGTTCAGATGTCTGCCAAAGCTATCTCTGACTTTTCCTGCTGTCTTATATTATGTATAAAAAGCAATTGTTTGCTACCCAGGAACTTATTCCATGACAGCTGAAATCATTTCAAAAATTTGTAAACATCAGCTTTATTAGGGGATATACTGGGAGTAATCATCAGCATCATCATCTCCGTCATAAATATCACTATAGTCGTTATTTTTCTTTTTTTCTCTATTGTTCATTGAATACATTACTCATTGTTCTCATTTGTTACACAATTTATATCCATTTAGGGTAAAAGAAATGCTGAGCTAATAACTATGTATGCATCTAGTTCACTCCTGTGTACTTACACAATTTGTTCTTGTTCATGTATACACTGCTTTATGTTTGTTGCTGACATGGCCCGATTAAAGACTGAATGTGATTCAGTGTTTAGGACAAGATCATTTACTCAGTTTACAAAGGAAATAAATAAATGGAGTACAATACTTAAGCTGGAATTCAGGGACAATTATATATACTATGTAATGGTCCACTCCTGTGGAGCTGTTACGCTTGTCCCCCACATGACAATAACTGTCCATGAGTTGAATACAATGCATGCTCACACTATTAGATGTGATCCTGTTCATTGTATCCTGTACTGTCAATGCACAATCACTGATAGTCATTTATCTCGTTTAACCTGCCTTCTTATTCGCATGCACAATCTACCTTTTTATTGCCTAGACATTCCTATACATATGCACATATGCAGCACCTGCCTTCACCTCTGCAAAACATGGGAGACAGCTTTTTCCTTGTCCTGCATCACTGCGCTGCACATGACTATTTGAGCAGTTTCATTCAGTGAGTTCTACTTACAGTTAGGTTTCATTGCAGCTTAGCCACAAAGCTTAATAATATAATATATTTCTATCTGTCACTCTATGTGTTTGCATGATATGAGAAGGCTATTGAATACTTCATAAAACTAAAAACCACATGAAAACACGTCAGTCTGGAAGAGACAATGAAGTTACAAATGTTATAACTTTTATTTTTGCAAGTAAAAACGTTCACCTATCAAGGCTTCCCTCAGACAAACAAGACTCTCTAGATAATAAGAGCAGTTTTATACTTCAGAATCATGTGAACAGTAGTCACATGATAAAATCACATGATATAAAAATCACATGATGTAAAAACACATGATATAAAACATAATAGAAAATAATAAAAGCTTAGAATACATAAATGTGTAAAATGCATTTATATCCACTCAAAATATCATGGCTATACTCATTTATGTAGCTCCTTCAATAAAGGTTTTATTGAGCTTATCATTTTTGGTGAAATGCCACAGGATTTATCAGTTTGATGACTGTTGTTTTATAGGAATATTGAATACCTGAAAAAATCTATGCAGACAAGAAGAGAACATGCAAATAGCTCACAGATAGTGATCAGAAGTAAAGTTGCATCTAGGACTGTGGTTCTGTGAGACAAATATCTTGCAACTGAGTTACCATTCTGTTCATGGTATGGCATGGCATACATCATTGTATGCCATATGTTCCCTGCTTTAAGATAAAGTGTGTTTTTTCTGTATTGACTGAAATATTTCCATGTTAACAGTCTGTTATAAATATATGGTTCACACTAGGGAATAAAGGTCTGGTTTATCTTTTTTGTTGTTATCATTTATGTGGTGTTGCATTTTTATGAAGCTCATTAGTTTCACTATATCATTTTATGTAAATGAAGCCCAGTAGGTATAAAGATTGAAACTGTGTCTTTTTCACCCTGATTCTGCAGTGAAGTCTTCCAGTATACATTAAGACTTCTGTTAAGTATTAAAGAAAACATAGTAATAGAGATGTTCTACTTCATTTTATGGATAAATAAAACACAGAATTAGAGATGTTCAGCTTCATGTTATGGATGTTGATGGCAAGACTGCCGCCTCACACCGGTTCCTGTTCAGAATGGAGGAACTTGTGTGATACAGTAATAGTGCTATATCATAATGACTGTTTCTCACTTTCTAGGCCACTTATTGTGAACAGGACTGATGAGAGGCTCCTGTCTAAGAGTGTTGCTCTATCCTTTAAGACCTCAATTGGGTAATTAGAGAAGAAAATATTGTAATGTCTCAGAGGACACGTAGTTAGGTAATGTCTGCAGCTTATAGGCATCTCTAAATTTTGAGCACCATGAGTCGAAAGTGGTGAGGAAATCCTTCTATGTGCCTCAGTTTATAAATGACATCATGACAAATGGCATCAAGATCCAAGGATGTTGTAGTACCACTGTACTCTGCCCTCATCAGACCAATAATTGAGTACAATGCTCCCTTTGGCTTCTTGTAGTATGCCAGAGTGCGTCTGCCATTTCTACGCAAAGTATATTCAGACCACCGAGCACCTCCCTGCGATCCCATTCCCCACAATTTCCACAGTGCCTTGAATTTTGAGTACTCTCTCAAATTTGTCAAGGGTTCATTTGCTAATTACCTTTCTGTTCTATCTTTAATTTGTCAGCAGCTAATATCTCCATTGATATGCTTTTGCCATGTACTTCATTTTCTTGCCATCCATGTATAATATGTTTGAAATCAGGCTTTCAACTGTTACCACTCTGTTTTGTGTTATGAAATGTTACAGCTTGTGTTTCAGGAGACACAATAACCCTTCCAAGAGATTATGAACTCCAATTTTAGTTGGAAAGAAAAAAGTCCTTTTGGTCTGTTCTCCATAAAATTTGTGATTTTCAGGCAAATTATTGAGGAATGAAATCAGTAGAGAATAACTGTCATTTGAATTTCAGACTCCATACCCTTCAGAAAATGCATGCAAATACAAATCCTTTTATTCTATCAACCTTCTAGGTTTACAAGAACAATATTTACAAATTGTCTCTGTTTTTGCTTCTTTGTTCCCTGATTATTTCTGGCTTTGTCCAGATTTCTTGCACTAAGAGGTTAAGAGGTATGACAGGTTGTAAGAACTGCATGCATGGACAGACACCCTACTAATAGGTTTGAAACTTAAGGCCATATTGTTACAACATAGGCATTTCTATAAAAGATGTTAGAGCATTTTTTTTTTCATTTTAGCAAAGACAAAATTGTGACATTGCTTTCAGAATATATTTTTCTGTTACAGAGACTTCATCAATAAAATCTAATGTCATTCAGTTCTGAGTGTCTTGATTATTATGTGGGAATACACAACTAAATAATAGCCACATTTGCAGTTTCATATTGCAGAATTAGATACTGATCAACATAAACTATCCTGGACCCTTCTGGTGTTAACAATTATTTGATGAAATACACTTGTGGGCTTAAGAAATATGGGTTGCCTTAAATATTGTATACAGAAAAAAATGTGTATATACATAGATATGACTGGAAAAGAACATACATCATATATGGCCAGCCTAAGATTTTTTTTTTAATCTTCTTCACATTTTATTTAAGAATGTGACTGTTACAAAAACGAGACAGCATATAAAGTGAGCAAACAGGCCACTCAGTTAAGAACTGCGACGGATTTTGTAGGAAATATAAGCAAGTTAAGCATTTTGGATTGTCTGCTCACAAATTAAAGATACAGGTCAACAAGATCTTGCAATTGAACCCTCTTAAAAATGTAATATAGATGAAACTGCTAAATATAATGAGGAAGATGTTCCTAGAAATTAAACCTTTGCTAACAGGGAAGACAGGAAGACAATACAGACTGTAATTATGGATCTAGCTGGTGAAGCAGATAAATTTGAAAAGTTTTGAGTGATGCTTTTGATATGGTAATTAGCAAAGGCAGTAAAGGGAAGCTTAATACAGTATGCAAAAGGATGAGAAGAAGAAAATTATGACAAGGTCCAAAGAAAACTACAAAAACACAGAAAGGATAGTTTATATTTTTCTTGTGTTAAAATTTGTAGTATTGTGAATAAATTAAGACGTTACAAATCCCATTACTTTGTACAAAATAGATGTAAATATTATTTGCCTCAGAGATGACAGAACAATAATTATTTCTCAAAAACAGCAAGCAACAGGTTTATGGAGTAATGTTGTTATTAGGAGTTTGAGATAGGCCTCAGTTGTAGAATAGCACTATTGCAAGAAAAAGGAATTTCATGTATTACATATCATTATAGGAATTCTTGGATGACTACATATAAGTGACCTTAGAGTGGAATTGGAAATAATACGTTTGATATCAATTTATACACCACAGGAATGAAGGCTAAAGAAGAGCTGTTCCACCTTTTTAGACAAAATATATTACAGTCTTACGAAGTTATATGATTTGGCAAACTAATACTGGAATATTCTGATTTCATATGACTTTTTCAATGTATGGAATTGTATTGGGTACTGTAGGTCATACAGCCTGGTGTACTGAAGTAGGAAGGAATAATAATTTATGTAAAGAAGGTAAGGAAACCTAAAGACTTAATGGTCGTGTCACTGAGACTGTAGAATAGACACCAAAGGTATGGTTTCATGGACTATATGTGTTACTCTAGTTAACTTTATACTACTTGGACATAATGGTGAAATTCTATAAATTAAAGTATACAAAAATATTGTTTACTAGAAAAGCTCACGTGGGACGAAGAGTAAAAAAACAGTATACAGATAAGAATGCCAGACTTCCAAAAGGGAATGCACTGATGACCAGAATCCCCAAACTGCATTTACTGAAAAAACAGAAATGCTGAAAAACAGTTTTAAGTGCTTTTTACATGGATGCAAACATCCCACACCCCTGACCTTATATATAACAAACTCTACAGTCGCACTAAATCAAAAAGGGGGGACATTTCCCTAAAAGTGTATCACTTTCAGCACAAGTCTTCAATAGTGATTTCCTATGGAGCAACTCTGCACATCAGTGCATTGAACCTTGGGCAATTAAAGCCCCAGCTTTTCATCAAACAATAGGTTACCAGAATGGCAGTAATATGATTCAGTTTTATGTCAACATGGCTTTTCTCCATTCAAAAATGGGAACGAATTATAGCTGATAAAAGAAATGATTAAAATTTATTACATGGGCAAAATATGTAGGAAGAGGGAAGAAGACAGAAGTGCCATCTAGTTTCTCTACAAATAGTTAAATAGCAAAGTAGTAAAATAGAATATATACTACAAAAAGATGGTTATGCAGCTAGAATACAGGAAGAAACGCGACATATCCTGGAACAGCATGTTACTAGAATGATCTTTACATATACTGTGAAAAGCAGAAAGTGCAGTATTAAGCAATGAAAAAACAAGAGAATGCCTTTCTAGGAAAAAATTCACTACTACTGAACAATTTTATTTGGTGCTAATACATTTTTTGGTGACACTTCCCCCGGTCAGAAAGAATTTCTTATAGCTTGTGTAAACACTCAAATGATTCTCACACACTGAGTTTCATACAAAATTTAAATTAAGGGTTAAAATATGGAGTTAGATAAAAAGGCGTTTGTGAAGGAGTGATAAAATTTATATAAAATTGGATCTAAGGTGATTATTGTGAACTGAAGGCACTTGCTCAATAATACAGAATATAAATTATTTTGCATTTACAAGAAAGGTTAACTAATATTTTATATGTTGGTTTTAGTATTAGAATTAGACCTATTAGATATATGATAGTTTTATTATATGAACTATTTGATAGTATTAATAATAATACTGATACTGCAAATTTTCCATTAGCTTGTGATGTACACAAAGCATATGAAACTGTGGCACATGGTGGTTTATGGATTCAGTAAAATAATTCAGATGATTATGAAAGATCTATACAATAAGGCACGGAATATGGTTTTGATTAATGGTTGGATGGCCAAGCACATACAACTTAGTAAAGGAATAAATCAAGGTAGTTACTTAAGTGGACTTTTATTTGATCTGATAATAAATGCAGATAGTGAATAATGTTGTGATTCATGTAGGATGTGAAGTGGGAAAGTATCCATGATATTTCCTTACCTTTATGTCTGTCTTATGCAAATTATTTGAATATTTTTATAATTTCAAACTTTTGCTATGTATACTCTTGCAAGATGATTTGAAAGATGTAGGGTTGTTTTTACATAATAAAATCAGATATGGATATTGAGGTTATATTGAAAATATGTTTTTTTTTTTCATAAAACTGAAATACAAATATGTGTGACATTTGGGACAACACTGGCACAAGAAAAGAAAGGTTGCATTAATGTACTCAAATTATCCTTCAACAAAAGAGTGTATATGTTACATTTTATAGTACTAGGAGGCACTGGATGCATGATATATTTTACTTAAAATTGGGGGAAAGTTTTATGTTTATGGGGTAAACTAAATTCTATCAAGAAAGGAATTGTGCATAAACAACAGAGGACAGTCAAGATTTAAATAATCCTGTTGTATACCTTTCATCATAGTCTTCACTGAGTAATGGAATTAAAGAAATAAATATAAATTTAATTGTGCAAACACTTTGTAAAAAGTTTATACAGATAGAAAAGTATAATGCATGGTACGAAAAAAATATGTTAAGTATTATGTTGTAAACGAGTATATTTCCAAAGTCTGTGATTTGAAACTAAGTATCTCAGATGTGACCACCCACAAAGAAAATTATGGTATGAAATGATTATGTGTTCCTACTATTATAGAAGAAGGAATATATTTAAGGAAGTAGGTTCACAGGTAGTTACTAGACATGCAAATCCAGGAGGCCTTTAATGAGCCTTACCCAAAGTTTTCCCAAAGCACTCACTTTCTGGTTAAGTGATTTGCTAAGGTTACACAGTAGGTAGATGAAAACCGAAGTCATAAAACTCTGTAGCACAGGAAGTAGATTATTAACAGCTAACAGCTCACAGCCTTAATCCACTTTTCCAACTGCCAGACAAAAACAAAGTAGGGAAGGGCAAAGTTTCAGTTCTTGATCCTTAGCAGAATGTTAGTCCTCTGCACCACCACTAGAGACAAACAGTTTGGGTGTGCAGACATCAAACTCATTCATGTACCTGTATGTGGGAGTCTGGTGCTCAACCATTACACATGAAAAAAAATATTTTATGTAGTGAAAGATGTTAGGAAATTTGCCTGTTAAATGGTAAATAAATCAAGTATAAAGATTTAATAGAAAGGTTTTGTAATGTAATGTTTGTGAGGCAGAAGAAAAAAATAAATGTGGTTTAAAAATATTGAGAAAAAATAACAAAGAATTATAAAATTTGATGTGTCTGTCCTGTATCCTTAAATATGTTCATGTATGATTATTATGATATTGCACATAAAGGGAAAAGAGATTGGTATGCTATTTTTGTTTATGTAGTAAATGTGTATATAAATAAAATTCCCCTCCTTTTCAGAAAGTGTTGTAGGATCTTTTACATCTACCTGAGCTACCATTAACTCAGGCAGATACAACCTTGGTTTAATGTCTTATCTGAAGTAGAGCGCAGTTAGGAGTGCAGCGATCCCTTATACTGCATTGCAGTCTCAGTAATGGAAAATAATTCCAAGATCTTGTGATGGGAATAGAACACACAGACTTTTTGATCTCCCAGCATCAAAAGCAAGTATACTACCAGATGAGGCACTGACACTGACATATTAAAGTTATAGATGTTTTCCTAACCATGTGACTTTACAGAAAGGAAAGCAGATACATGCTTGAGCTATAGTGAGGAAGAAGCCATGATTTGTCAAATGTTCTGGGGATAAGAATAGTTAAATAAAATTTAGAAACATGTTGAATGCAGAGGCGTACTTGGAAAATAGGTGATAAGAATGTGGGCATTTTCCTTTTTGTGGTTAGAGGTACAGGGCCAGTGTTAGCATTTTGGGGGCCCCCAGCAAATGACAAGTTGGGAGTCCTCGGGCACTTCAAGTCCCAGGTAACACCCTGTCACAGCCTCCTCTTTTAATCAAGTTATAGTTCATGCTACAAACGTTTAGGAGTAGTACACACAGAATGACCTATAGCTACAATACTCTTACATTACAGCAGGCCTTTGTACCCCATTGTGTTGGCCAAACTCACAAAGGAACATTCACAGTTACTGGCATTTAGTTGCAGCAGAAATATACTGTAACAACTCTATGTACATGGTTTGATTTAGGTGTAATGGTGCCCCAGGCACCGCCTAGTGTTTCATTCCCCCCAGTACATACATGCACCCGCACGCACATCCTCAAGTCCTCCCTCATCTTGGGCTCCCAACAGCATGTGCATTACCTTTTTCTTGCTTTTCTCAGATTTTACTTTAACTCTTTAGCTTTTTTAAGAAGCTGTAACTTTCTATATGCTCTGAAGTGCACTTTAAAGTTTTTTTGTACACAACCTTTTCATCCAATGGTGGCTTGAACAGAAATTATGATTAAGGAAAGAAATTCAGTATTGCCATTTGATTTTAATTTTCCTTCCATCCTTTCAATACATCTTTTCTAACCAAGATACCAAAGTAATATCAATTTACAAAATAACAATTATGCTGGACCCCCAAAACCATAGGGTTATAGATGCTCTGGGATACATTTTAGAGCATTTTTCAACTTTTTCTTCCAATGGTGACCTAAAAAATCATAAGTAAAAGAGCTTGTCTTATCTTTTTCTTTCAAGGAAGACATAAGTTGAGCCCAAGGCTTCATGTTCAAAGCTGACAACATAGTAGTTCACAATAAACAAGCCAATTGTTGTGAGGATAAACAGGTCCTATCTGGGAAAACTGTCTGCCTCTCTAACCCCCCCCCAAAAAAGACAGTCACTGCCTGTGCATCCCTCTGGTGTTACATTGAGATGAAAGCAGAGATTCAAATGGACACAGTCATGTATTTCAAGTGACTGTTGTCAAACATATACATTGCATGCCTACTTACTCCTCACCCCTAATCCCTAAAAGCAGTCACCCGTTTAAGTGCCTAATGTGTGATTGTGAGGAAAATAAAAAAAAAATAATGACCACAGAATTGTATTCCACTTTGTTGTTCCCAGACAGTGCACTGCCCCTACACAAGCTATAATAACCTTCTTTGTACACCTTTGAGGTCTGTGAGAAAAGTAAAAGAAACAATGACCACACTGTCCCCAGCCCAAACACAAGCTATAATGACCTCCTTGTATCCGCCTCTAAGATTTGACTGTGATGAAAATTAAGTAATGACCATACAACCCCCAGCCCCCACAAAGCCTAGAGAAACCTTCTGTACACACACATCTGAACTGGGCTGGTTTTAGAATGGGTGTGGTTAAGAGTAGAAGCCACCACTAAATCCAAGTCAAAATCTAATTATACCATATGGGAATTGGGGGCCACCAGACACCTAGAAGATCTAAGTGTCTGAATGTTCTGGAATATATGTTATGGCTTACTTTTAAAGTACAATTACATGTTAACTACATTTTACCAATACCCACAAGAGTAATGTATGTCATGGCATTACTGGGAGTGCGCACAGATAAACCACAAACAAGCAAAAACCATGGCATGACTAGTTTGACACTGATTTAAGCAGATAGCAATATGCTGTGCAACACTGGTACTGCCACACTATATCAGTGACTGTTGTTTAGCAGTCATGAAACAGCACTTTTATTTACCTCATTGCGGAGTAATGCATACCCATCACTGTCCTTGATTTCAAAGGTTGTCCCTGACTTTGCCTAATAATTTTCCTCATAAAAAGTTTGAGTTGCTGGTAAATCATTCAGAATTGCAGACAGTCAATAAATCCAGAGATCACAGTTTCATACTACTTAATGTCTAAAAAAAAGCATATCAATGCAAAATGTGTTATTCTATTAACTTTTTAAGTGGGTTACAGTAATATTTAAAATCTGTTCCCGAATTTGAGCCTTTATTCTGCTAGTATTTTTGACTTTGCCTAGAATTCTTGAGAAAAGAAGCTGAGAGTTATACTAGCTGGTGTTCTATCAGTATTTATATAAAAAAATCTCCTGAAAGAGAAAACCATACCTGAAGACTGGAAGCATCAGCATGTCCTAAAATCCAAGGTTTGCACTGAGATCAGTTACTCTAGGCTGCTCATCTCTCTAGTGCTCACCAAGCTCATATTCATTATCAGCATTATCCTAACAGGGTCATATCTCATCCCTGTTCATTTAAAGAGTGTTGTCAGAAATATGACACTTTTTTATCCTAATTTTCTCCAATCAATAGCACCTTTTGTAAGGTCACACCCATTCAAGGATGATTAAGGTATCTAAAGCTAGTTATGTTGTTAGTTTTGGTGGAGAGAATGCCCAACAGCAGGATTTAACTAAGGCAAGGGGCACTATGTCACTATGTCATTGGTAAAATATTTAATCGAATTGTGAAGCCTTTTACTTGACAAAACACTGTTAATATAATCAGAGATATATTGGTTTATTAAGTACATGGGATTGTTGTAATTGCTTTTGTTGGTTTGTCAGACATATGATAAAATATCATGATAAGACAACTTGCTGTGGTTGGGGGCCCCCAAGGACCAGGGAGACCCCGGCATGACCACAGGGATTGCTGGTGCCTAAAGCCAGCTATGTAGAGATAGGAGACAAGTGAGACTGTTGAGGAAAAACAAGTAATTTTGTTAGGATTTATTAAATGATATATGTAGCAAAATCTGGTAGAAAGCAGGGCCTGTGGTCTGGATGAAAAAGCAAGAGGCAGAGAATCATTATTTGGAAAAGATTAAAGCGGATTTTTAGTGGACTCAAATCAGGGGGATAAGTAACAAGAGTAAAAATAAAAAAATAAATGGAAACTCTATGAAGCGAGAAAGGCAAATGATAGGAATAATGTAATGTGGAGTGAAATTTAATCCCAGAGCTTCAATGATAGACAGAATTTATGCAAATGAATATAATTGTGAGATGGAGATTTAATGAAAATGGAGTTAGTGGTAAAGATGAGACAGATATATGGGAATAAACTATATATGTTAGTGAAGCAAGTGACTAAGCCAGCTACAGATAACAGCAAACTAGTCTTGTCCTTACTTGAAGACTAGTCTAAAGCCTTCGACACAGCTTGTCACAGCAAACCTCTGCTTCAGATGTCCTTATTAGGCCTCTCAGCCCACCCTTCTATGGTTCAAAAGCTACCTATCCAATAGATATCAGTCAGTAAACTAGCACTCCACTCTTTTCTCCCTACCTCCCAATCTCCACAGGCATATCAAAAGACTCTTTTCTTGTCCCCTGCTCTTTAACATTCCTCCAACATCCTCCACACATCCATATAATGGCATAACAGGCCTCTGTAATACAGTATGCAGATGACCCAACATGCATTGGCACAGATGACAGCATGACACACCTCCAAAGAATTACTCAGGAAGCTTTAACAGCCATTGAAACATAGCTTTGTAAGTCACAACTCATGCTCAACCCTAGAAGAAAAAAAAGCAAATGACTACTTTTTTCCCCAAATCTATCTCTCATAAAAAATAAACAAAATTTAAAGTTTATGCCTGGAACTCCTTATCTCTATCCATCAGGTCAATACCCTCCTTCACATCCTTCAAAAACATTCTGAAAGACTTCCTAGCCAAAAGTTGGCTCTGTTCTTGTTCAACCCCAGGATAAATTATATCCTTAAATGTGAAAAAAGAAATGTGACATAATATCTATTCATACATTACATCTCCTTATTCTCCCTTATTCACTAACTTCCTTACTTCTTCCAATTTCTCTCCCACAACTTTCTCTTTAAATGTATCATAAGGCTGCTTTTCCCTCACTTCATATTGCAATTCCTATTTGTATTATACTAACTTACCATTCATTTATCTATAAATGTGCTAAGATTTCTCTAAATATTAAATCAGTGTCACATATCTTGTATCCATTATTAGCCAATGTTTTCATATAATATCTAATTTGGTAAACTGCAGTTTTTTTTTGTATTGTTTTTAAAGATTGTAGAATTATTGTTCTTAAAGTGTTTAGTAATACTTTGAAGCTTTTTTCTCTAGGCCTCTGTTGAAAATGGGCTCCTACCCATTCAGGCTTTCCAGGTAATCAAATGTCAATACAAAAATAAATAAATAAATAAAATGTGGAATATTATAAATGAAGACTGGTAGAATGAAATGCAGTGACTGTTATAAAAGTAAAATAATATGGAATGTAAGAAATTATGAATATATATATGTAAACCTATGTGCATTTTAAAGGAATGCATATTTATGAATATTTCTTCTGACAGTACCAACAATGGACTGGGGGCTTAGCATAATGGTTAAAGTGTTTACCTCACAAACATATGGTACAGGATTTGATTCTCACCTTTGACAGTAATTGGCTAGCCGTAAAATGACCTGCAAGTCAGCTAGCCTAGTACATGCCTGTGAAACTGCCATATGTTGTAAGAATAATAATAAAACTTTATAATTTATTGTAACTAGCCTATACCTATACTAATTTCCTCCAATATCATCTGTATACCTCATGTGAATACCCTCCTATGGTAACTAACAAACTACTGATTCCAAAAAAGTATGCTAGAGATACTTATCCCACTTTAATAGCCAAAGGATTTTAAAACTGAACCAGGTCTGGCTTGTAAACAGATTCTTTTGTCAGAAGAATTATTTTTCTGTTACATGCACACACGCTCAAACACACACACACACACACACACACACACACACACACACACACACACACACACACACACACAGTCCCCATACCTGTACTTGACTTGTCTGCCATCCCCCCATGCTCCAAACTAGTTGAAGTAGCATTATGGTACAATTTACCTGGTGCCTAGTGCCCCCCAACCTCTGATCCCTATATTGCCATTAGAGACATTATGGCATTTATGTTGAAGTAATCCCTAGTTTCTAGTGTTTCCCCCTGCCCCCCCTCCCCCACCATCCTCATACTGAGGTTGGTTTCATTATGGCATTTATGTTTAGACTAATCCCTGGTGTCTAGTGTTTCCCCCAGCCACCCCCCATCCTCATACTGAGGTTGGTTTCATTATGGCGTTTATGATTAGAGTCATCCCTGGTGTGTAGTGTTAGCCCCAGCCCACATCCTCATACAGAGGTTGGTTTCATTATGGCAATTATATTTAGAGTAATCCCTGGTGTCTAGTGGCTCCCTCCACTGTCCAATCTTGGTACTGGTCTGTGATCAATAGTTATAGTTAAAACAGCCTTTTGGGGTGTTTGATCATACTAATCTACATGGCTGAACAATTTCTTGAGTCACACAGAGTGTACTTGCATACCTGAAGGCGATGCTGGGGGAGAGAGAACACATGACTAATTAGCATATGTCCTTCTACCAGAGCACTTCATAAGCATTCAGCATGGTTGTGGAGTCAGTCCTACATGATGCTGCATGTCTTTGTGCTAGAGCACCTTGCAGCACTGTTCTAGGACTGTTCTTAAATCCCAAAAGGTTACATTGACATGTGCATGAAGGTATAGTCATTGTGGTACCTTTTTTGAACCCCCCCCCAATGTTTCTTATTGGACAGTAAAAAAAAGCGCAAACATGAATTTACTTCATAGAAGTTGAAGAACATTGGCAAAAATTGATTATCCATAAACTGCATAGTAGATAAAATAATAGAACACTGCACAAAATAATGACTAAGGGGTCCAAGTAGAATTCTAATCTGTACAGTCAAGGGTTGTGCTATGTATTATAGTTCTATTATGAAACATAAATCATATGCTTGTCCAAATAAGCTAAAACATGTTACCCTCATACATATGGCATTGTTTCCCAATTGTTATGGCACACTTGCTCTTACACAAAACTTAACTTAGCAGTTTGAATGCAGCTCATGTACAGAACTGCTAATTTTTCTACAAGAGGATAAGCTATATTCATCATTAGATAGCCCCTAACACCATGCAGTAGTTATAGCCATTTCTTTGTACATTTTATCATATTGTGATAAAAAGTAATGTTCAATCTCTTACCACAAGAAATGGGGACAAAACCATAATATAATAAGGCTAAAGAACCAAAATCAGGGGCAGACTTTTAATATTGTTCTGGGATAAAATTATTTTTGTATTAAGATGCATTTTCTGAAAGATAACAAGTCTGAAACTCAAACTTATTTTATCATTTAGTGACTGTAGTCCTCAATGATTTGCCACAAAAAACACAAATTGTATGATGAACAGATCAAATCAGGGACAACTGAAAATTAATTTCAACTTAGTTTCATAAAACAGTAGCCAATTTAATGTACTTCAATTTATTTCACACACACTATACAGTAGTCCTGAAATAACAGATAATTTACATTGAGAAAATCTCAATGAGACTGGGCATAACTGTCAGACAGGAGTTTTCATCCAAAGATAGATTTTCACCTCCACCCAGCAGTTATAGCAACTATTCTGAGCGCGCACATCTTATATATCTAGCTGTGTTAAATAATAAGGGTCACATACGGCATCTCAGCTTTGTTTCACCTAAACAATAGTAGTACTAGTCAACTATTTATTCTAACTTGCTTCACAGATCGAAATTCACATTAGTACTGCAAAGTCAGCCCATAATAATGAGCAAACCATCATACATTTTGGATGTAGCGGCGTCCCTATACCCAGGTCAGTAATTAAAGCAATATTGTTGTATTTGTATATTTCAGATGTCTGACTTTAATAAAAATAATAAAATAATACTGAGCTCAGCCTTGTGTTTGCTCTCATTTCACAGATTCACACAGCTGCTGTGCACTGTAGAGAGCCACAGTGAAATATTATTTATGCGTTTGCTTTTATTGACCAGGAAAGACCACTGGGCTGAAATGAGCCCATTTTCAGTGGATGCCTGTGGAGAAAAGCTCCATAACAAAATACAAGATATTAGAAATTTGTTAAACAAGTATTTACAATATGTAGCAGATTAACAAGAGTAACAAACAGGAGAATCACTTGGAACATTGTACAATTATATGACTGGAAGTTATGCAAGAAACTTTGATGCATGGCAAGGTATCCAGCATATGTGGAGTTTAACAGAAGAGACAGATAAGCTATACAAGTATACAATTTTGTAGTACATATTGGACAGAATAGACTAATCTCTGCCAAAATACTCATAATCTGGTCCATGTTGCATAATGTATTTCTCAGGAAACAGCTTCAACAAGAAAAACAAGGCCCAGGATCACAGTTGCCAGGACCACAGGCAGGGATAGCAGCTCTAGTAGACTCAGAGTATGAGTTTGAAGGAGACCCACCAGCTGCAAATCATGCTGACAGATGCAGATGTGCACAATGCATCATGGCTCTGGCTAAGAGGCAAAGGATAGCACACACAATTACTACCTAACTGAAAAACTAAGATCCTAAGCACATACAAATATTAAAAGTGATGCCAGCCCTTACTTAGCCATGTAATGGTTGTGTTCTGTTAGCATCAGACAGAGTCCACCTCCAAGGACATATCTTGTAGCCTCAATATGAACAAGGTAAGTGTGGAATCTTTAAAAAAAGATATATAGAAATGATTTCTCTCATATATAAATACTTATGTCACTAACATTAAACATGTCTCAGTTGTATAGTAATGTCAGCCTTAACTCATAGGTTCATAGGTTCATAGGCTGGTACTATGCTATCGGCCCCAGGGCCTATACAAGCCTAGCCATAACAATTCCCTGGCTATTTCTTCCCAGAATATTTACTTCCCTGGTCCCTTGTCTAGCAGGGTGACTGACATGATCCCTGGGGTGAATTTCCTATCTCCCATCCAATCGTCAACGTTCCTTTTGAAGAGGGCCAAAGAGGCACTCAGCTTGACATGTATGGGCAGTCTATTCCAGAGTATGGGGAGTCTCTGGGTCAGGAACCTATCCCTCCAGCATGTTTTATTCATTGTGATGACAAGGTTTAGATCCCTGGAGCATGTTGCTCTGAGGGATTGGGATTTCTTTAAGTGTAGCATGTCCAACAGCACTGGATTTGACACGGTCTTGTATGTTAAGCAGAGATCGCCTCTGAGTAGGCGATATGTGACAGAATATAGCTGGAGTTTTTTTAGATGGTCAGCATAGGGAATCTGCTTTAGGCCTATGATTCTTTTAATGAGGTATTTCTGTGGCCTTTCCAGTTGTTGCAGATGTCTTGTGAGGTACATAGCAAATGAGGCGTTGTACTCTATAATGGGTCTAATGAGGGATGAGTACAGTGGGACAATGACCTCCTTTTTTCTGGATGAAAAGCCCTTAGTGATGAGGTGTGCCACATAGAAGGATTTTCCGACTGTTGTGGCTATGTGGTTATCGAAGTTGAGACCACTGTCCACCTGTGTCCCTAAGTCCCTTATCACACTTTCAGTGTTTAGTGTACTGCCACTTATGTGGTAATTCATGGGTACATGGTTTTTCCCAAAGGGGATAACTATACATTTCTTGGCATTGAGCTGGAGCCCATGGCTCTGGCACCAAGCATCTGTCTCTGTAAGACCCTTTTGTAGATTATCCACATCATTTGGGGATTCAGTAATGACCCCCAGTTTGCAGTCATCTGTGAACTTTGTTAGCCAGAGTCCCTTAGTGCTGGCCTGCACTTTAGAGAAGTGGATGCCAAACAAGAGCGGTCCCAGGTCTGAACCCTGAGGTATTCCTCTTGTCACTTGTCTGGAGCTGGATTTTGAGTCATCTACTTTTACAGTGTGGGTTCTGTCAGTAAGCCAGTTGGCAACTCATCGAGTGACATAGGTATTAATGCCCAGCTTAGCAAGTTTATCTACGACTGATTTATGCTATATACATATGTGATACTGCACCAGTACTGTACATCACACATTTCAGTTGACCAATATAAGTACACACACATTGAGCAGTTTAGTGTTAGCATCATTTGCACAAGTATAGCAGCAAACAGTTATTAACTATCTATTATGACTGCATTAATAAGATTAATAGAAAAATGCAATTAGTGTCAAAAAGTATATAACCAATCATTTACTACTGTGCAGAAAAAAATAAATATTACTTAAACATTTTTTTGCAATACATTCAATGAAAGCAAGCATCTGACTAAGCAAGCATTAGCGATCTACTCTGTGCATCAGACACAGGCAAACCAAAGTTCCAAGGAAATGTGTAAATGACAGGGCACGATCATCATCACTTGCACAATTGGGGCAAGCCTAACACCAAGAAGTGAGTGTGTATGAGTAACAAACCAGTTTTTCAGCAGGTATACAATTTTCAGGGCCAGTTGCAACAGATTGCTATCATTCAGTCATAGCTACATATATAAAATATGTATGTGTTAGATGGTATGGGCAAGATGCTGTTTAGTCTGTGTGGGGGTCTTCATGAACACAATTAAATCAACAATGGCTAGCACTACCTCCTTGCATCTTGGACTGGTGTGACCATGCACAAAGTAGAGTAGTCAGTTTGCTATCATCATCCCTGACCACAAGAACAACCTCTGCTAGCAGCTACATTCCTAGTTCTATGGCCCTGACTAGATGTCAGGGCGCTATCTTAACCTGAGTGATGTCTGCTGGCAAGCTGTCTTCCTGACAACAGCTAGGCCCATGATGGAGCAGTGGAAATAGTGTCACTACTGGAGTGAAATTTTGCATGGCTACATTCACTAACACCTGACGATGTAGCGGCTTTGTGGCCACATGGATGTGACCCTCCCCCAGAAGACATACCATTACAGACACTGCCCAATTTAGTGTGTCATTCATCCTGTCCAAGGAGTTACCCTCATTGTTCAGATAGTCTTGAATGGCATACTGAACAACATGGAGTACTTGGATTATCTCTTCCGAGATCCTGGTGAAATGTGCCTGTGCCTCTATGATATATGTTGTGTGGTGCCTATTCACACACTAACAGCAGTAGGCCTTCTCTGATCACCTCTACCAACACCCTTATGTGGTACTTCACTTCTATGATAGCTACAGGGAGACTCAGCCAGCTCTGAAACTGGAGCAACCACACTACCCTGATCAACTGTGTCACTCTCAGCCTATACTATTTCTTAGGCTCTGTGTCATGGGTATATTGACTGTCTCTGAAATATGGGCAGGAGATCTGGGATCCACAACCTGAGTGTCAGGCTGACCTTCTGCATCCTCGGATTGTACCTCTTAATTCCCACCATCATTGTCATCAGAGATTACTGATACTCTGACATCAGGCGGTAGGAGGTTCATATGCCCCTGACAGTATCATCGATGTAATTAACACAACAAACAGAGAAAGAGAGTAAAAACTGATCAAACCTGCCCTATGTAAAATGTCATTTAAGCAATAATAGGTGTAACCACAATTAAAAAAGGTCTGTAATGCATGCATAAATCTATTTTATGTACAGTAATAATAAGAAAAAAATTATCCTACCATGTGCAGGTGGTTGTGCAAAATCAGTACAAGATGTGCTATACAGAAGAAAGGGAGAAGAAAGATGGATGACAAGCATCACAGCGCAAATGACACGATAACCACAAAACAATCCACTTTACATCTGCATAATAAGAAACACATAAAAGTCTAGTCTTCGATTTTCTTCCCACCCATGTCAGTCTCTCTTCTCCCAAACCCTTTTCTCTCTCTGTTTATATATATATAAATAAATATATATATATATATATATATATATGTGTGTGTGTGTGTATATATATATATATATATATATATATATATATATATATATATATATATATATATGTATATGTGTGTGTGTGTGTGTGTATATATATATATATATATATATATATATATATATATATATACACACACACACACACATATACTCTTTTCTTTTGGATTTTTTTAAGAAAATCGTTTGTTTCCATAACATGGTAGATATTTTATAGGTTATAGGTTAGTACTAGGCTAACTGCCCTTGTGAGCCATTTTAAGCCTGGACAATTATCCATTGGGAGGCTCAAACCCTGCACCTTGTGTTTGTAAGGCAAACACTTTAACCATTAGGCCACCCTCCCAACATTTTGTTTTCCATACACCTTGTGCAATGGTATGACTATACCCATGAATTTGAGATGGGAAGATTTTTACAACTGTATGTTTTAATATTAGTATTGGTGTAAACATTATTATGGAGGATGATTTATATACGAATAGACTGGATATTTATTTTATATTGTGTTCATTAATTATGTATTTTGTTTGTCTCTTTAATTTCAAGAGCATAAAAGTAAGGAATTAAGGTTTTTCTGTCATTCTGATGAAGTTCCAGTTCCCAGAATGAAAGCTCTTAATTTGAATTACACAACTTTCTAATTTTCTCTGGCTGCACTTATTTTCACACTTGTGGTTTTAGTAGGATCATGCTGGAGTTCCCTGGTCGCCTTGGGTTGAACAGCATGTGTGGTCATTTACTTGTTTTATGTATTGCTGTTTGGTGCCGATAGGTTCAGTTCCATATTAACACTATGTGTCTAACTGTGTCATAAATATGTTATGAACCCACCACTCTCTTCTTAATGTCCTCATCATGTTTCCACCCCATTACCCTTTCTTGATCCATGTTGGTAAAACTTTATTGTACAGATCAGAAAGACATTTTCAGAGGATGCCCACATTTCTGCACCTTAATGTGTGGTGTGTTCATCACAACATATGTCAATTTTGTCAAATCTTTGAGGACTGAAGTCATTAAATAATGCCGTACATTTGATCTATAGATCAGAAAATGTATTATCCTAACACAAGTGTATGTTTATAAGGGCAGTATTGAAAAATTGTACCTAACTTTTGGACTTTTGGCTTTTGTCACCCATTTATCTTTTGCCTTTGTATGTACAGAGCCTGACAGAATAATCATGATGATAACCCTAAGAATAAAACACCTTAAAGATGTGCAGAAATGTCCCTTAATTAAATCTCTTATTATGTCTCTATCCCTGTCTTCAATTCACTCCCTCTTCCCACCCCTTCTGTCTCATCAGTCCTCCTCAGCATCTGCCCAATGCCTATCAATGAGCAGCACCTGTAACTTATGGAAGATGGCAGTACACATCTTATGGCAAACTCTTGTGAGTTCTTTCCTTCGGCTGCATTAGTCTGATGCCCTTTGTGCTACTGTGCTTAAACCTTGCTGTGCTTTGTAAGGACAGGCCGATAGCACTTGGAGGAGACAGTTATTATCATCTCTTCAACAGGCTGCAGAGTTGAATGGGATATTGCAATTGTAAATAATGTTATGAACGATGCTGACCACAAACTTCTTTGATTCATAGTGTTTCCATTATCAGGTTTTCCATCAGCATTCACATGCTTAGTCCCTCATGTATTATATACTCATTCACAACCTGCTGATATCTGCCAAGGAATCACTGCTGGAGATTAGGTACAGCCCAGCCTTTATGTGTTAGCAAACATAATGCAATAGGCAAATTTGGACAACATTTCTGCTGTGCTACATAAGTTGATAGGGCCAGTGTTGTTTCATTGCCATCCGTGTTCTGAAGTCCATTAAGCATGACTCATACATGTTTGTTATAGATGTATTGCATTCATTACTCAGTCAGGTCTATTCAAATACATAAAATTGCATAACAACATTACAACATGCCTCAAATATGTGAACAGTCATCAGATATGAAGTCTGTGTATATACACAAGTAACATCCATATAATGATTAATGTAATGCATGTGTCATGAGAAATGTGTAAATCATGATGCATGAAAAATTAAGATTACACCTCTCTGTTCTGTATTTGATCAGAATCAGACTTCTTTTGTATGCCTACACTCCTTATTTGCATGACGGTTGGCATGGAGTATGATAGACCACTGTTAATTTTTGTTCTAAGTTCAAATATGCATACACTAATACTTTGCCATCCAGCATGAAAATGAGCTTATCAGTAGTGCACTTCAGGGAGAGATTTAAAAAATGTGAGTGGATTGTATAACTGCTGTATGTCTTAATGGATTGTTGTACTCAAGGTATGTGTAGTCCAGTGTGCCACTGATGGAACACACCATTCTCCAAAGTTATGCCCACACTTCAACACTTGAAACTGGGTAATGGCGTACAATAATGTGGAACTCTTTCCCAGAGTGTTCATGAGTGTTACTGAACAGTGGAGTGTCATATTTTAATATGTCTTTTTATATTTACAGTGTATATGGTCCAAGCATGAGGATGTATGACTAATATTTGCATACAATCATCCTGAGGTGAATGCTTGGTTTCATGCAGTTGATACTGTGCTCTCTGGATTCTGTAACTAAATAGGTAGGTAGCACAAATCCAATAATGCTGAACTTGCATGTGTGTGAGTTGTTTATCTACTGTTTCACAGGTGTGATTGTCATCCAAAGAGTATATTGTGAATCTGGTACATGTCCGTCACAATAAGACAATCCACATGAATGATAGGATAGATTGCATATCTGTGCGTAATGTCATTACTTGTGATCACCACCTTGCTGTTACTCCTACTGGTAGGATACGTGCCATTTCATCCACAACTGTGAAGCACAATAGCTTCTCTGCAACATGTTGATGTGGTAATCCTTACAAATGTCCATTGTCACACATTTAAGGTCAGACTTCTCCTGTGTCACATGCAGTCGATACTGTGTTCTCTAGATTGTATAACTAGATAGGTAGGTGACACAAATGTTGTTAGTGGTCAGTTCTACCCATATACCGATATGCCAGACTCAATACCCAGGATCATGATATGCCTAGTTCCTTTTCTGAAGTAAGTGATGAATTTGTCTCAGGGGGATATTTCCCAAATGAGATTAATGTGGGTAAGGAGAATGTGATTGCACAAAGGAGGTTTCATGCTAAACCTTATTTTTCTGAAGGTGATGTGCATTGTAATTGGAATCACAGCCATGCTGGTGCTAGGGTAGTTTTAACATATTCTAATAATATAACTACCATTTGTGGTGTCATTAAGAGGCACTGACACATCCTTACAAGTGACATTCAGTGCAAGGGTGTTTTGAGTGATGCTCCTAAGTTTGGTTTTAGGAGGAATAAATCCCTTAAACAACTTTTATGTTATAAGCCCTTGTCAACTGATTCTATGGTTCTAAATAAGAAAGGGACATTTACCTGTTATGGCTGTGGTGTCTGCAATTATATTATGTGCAGTGATACATTCGTGCATCCTGAAACCAAACATGCTTATGTTTTTAAATATTTTGCGAATTGTAGAAGTTGTAATTTAGTGTATGTCGTTGACTGTGTGCAGTGCCACAGTTTTTATGTTGGTAAGACTAATAGGTGTTTTATGGATCATATATGTGAATATCTTTATGACATAAGCAGACAAAATAAAATGAATCCACTTAGTAGACATGTTTTATGCACTGTAAGAATGGTAAAAGAGCGGGTAATATTCGCACCAAGACTGACTGCGCTGAAATTAAATGGATACTGGAGGTTCAAGCTAATGCAAGAAAAGGGCTGACTGATTGTATTCCATTGAACTTTTTAAGATCACGTGGTCTTAGGAACGATTTTGCTTGGCTGTAATTTAATGATTGTGTTAATTGACTTATTTATTGTTGGTTGAAAGGGCTTATCTATTATTCTGTTTTATTAAAGTACTTTGCTGCCATGTAGCTGGTCTCTATTTTTTTGATACATAGTTTTCGTGTGCAGTACCAGCAGTATCCATTACTTTTGGTTTCTTCTTGGGACAAATATTAACTATGTCATTGAGTACTCCCAGGCATTACTTATTTTCCAAATAATAATACTCTGCATATCTTCATGCAAACATTTATGTATGACTGTAATTCTTCTGCTCACACTCTAGAGCTTTTTGGGACATGAGAGCTCATTTAACATTTCTTAATGTGTGGTATGCTGCAAAATCATCAGAAGGTTTGAGCAGGCCTGCAATACCTTTCTTATGTATTTGTGTTGTGTAGCTGATGTTATGGTAGACTTTGCTGTAGTTTTTATTAGTGAATGCCATGAGATTTTTATTGTCATTTCTTATTCTCACTCAAAACTTAATTGAATTATCCTCTATAATGTTGGCTTTGCCTGCTTCCACACAATGGAGTCAATGACTCTATGGGGGGAGGAAAGGGTTGCCAGGGGTGTATATTATATTGGTGAAAATCCTATTAAGCAAATACGAAAACGCTGACACATATTGCGCGAACTGGGGATATGCCGAACGCACTAAACAGCAAAATTCAAACAGTCGAATCCCCATAGTCGGCCAACTCCACATCCCACTACATACTGCCTACCCAAACAAAATAAATAAACCACATACATACACTAACCAAAACCCTACTTCTAACCCTACACTAAACCTTAAATACATTACTATCTATGCACTTACCTTAACCTGCACCCTAACCCTAAGGTCCGTAACTATCTCACACTTACCCTATACAGATATACCAAAACAAAATAAATAATCCACACACATACATTTAACAAAACCCTATTTCTAGCTCTACACTCATCATCTTCTTTTGGCTGTTCCCATTAGGGGTCGCCACAGTGGATCATCTGTTTCCATTTCTTCCTGTCCTCTGCATCATGCTCTTTCACACCAACCGCCTGCATGTCCTCTCTCACCACATCCATAAACCTTATCTTAGGCCTTCCTCTTTTCCTCTTACCTGACAGCTCCATCCTTAGCATCCTTTTCCCAATATACCCAGCATCCCTCCTCAGCACATGTCCAAACCAACGCAATCTCGCCTCTCTTGCTTTGTCTCCAAACTGTCCAACCTGAGCTGACCCTCTAATATACTGATTCCTAATCCTGTCCATCCTAGTCACACCCAGTGCAAATCTTAACATCTTTAACTCTGCCACATCCAGCTCTGACTTCTGTCTTTTTGTCACTGCCACCGTCTCCAACACATATAACATAGCTGGTCTCACTACCCTCTTGTAGACCTTCCCTTTCACTCTTACTGGTACTCGTCTGTCACAAATCACTCCTGACACTTTTCTCCACCCATTCCACCCTGCCTGTACTCTTTCCTTAACCTCTCTTCCACACTCATCATTACTCTGAACTGTTGATCTCAAGTACTTAAACTCATCCACCTTTACCAACTCAACTCCCTGCATCCTCACCATTCCTCTACCCTCCCTTACATTTACACACATATATTCTGTTTTAGCCCTGCTGACCTTCATTCCTCTCCTCTCTAAAGCATAACTCCACCTCTCCAGGGTCTCCTCAACCCGGTCCCTACTCTCACTATATATCACAATGTCATCTGCAAACATCATAGTCCACGGGGCCTCCTGTCTGATCTCATCTGTCAACCTGTCCATCACCACTGCAAATAAGAAAGGGGTCAGAGCTGATCCTTGATATAATCCCGCCTCCACCTTAAACGTATCTGTCACTCCCACTGCAGTCCTTACCAATGTCACACTACCCTCATACATATCCTGTGCTACTCTTACATACTTCTCTGCCACTCCCGACTTCCTCATGCAATACCACAACTCCTCTCTAGGCACCCTGTCATATGCTTTCTCTAAGTCCACAAAGACACAATGCAACTCCTTCTGACCTTCTCTGTATTTCTCCAACATTTCTATAGTTTTTCTATTTCTATAACACTCTTAGAGCAAATATTGCATCTGTAGTGCTCTTTCCTGGCATGAAACCATACTGTTGATCACTAATCATCACCTCCCTTCTTAACCTAGCTTCCACTACTCTTTCCCACAACAGCTGTGACTGATCAATTTTATCCCTCTCTAGTTACTGCAGCTCTGCACATCACCCTTATTGTTAAAGATAGGTACCAAAACACTTTTTCTCCACTCCTCAGGCATCCTCTGACTTTCCCAAATTATATTAAACAATCTGGTTAAAAATTCCACTGCCATTTCACCTAAGAACCTCCATGCTTACACTGGTATGTCATCTGGGCCAACAGTCTTTCCATTCTTCATTCTCTTCATAGCTGCCCTTACTTCCTCCTTGCTAATCTGTTTCACTTCCTGATTCACTATCCCCACATCATCCAACCTTCTCTCTCTCTCTCTCATTCTCTTCATTCATCAGCCCTTCAAAGTACTCTTTCCATCTACTCAACACACTCTCCTCACTTGTGAGTAGGTTTCCTTCACTATCCTTTATCACCCTTACCTGCTTCAAATCTTTCTCAGCTCTGTCCCTCTGTCTAGCCAACCGGTACAGGTCCTTTTCTCCCTCTTTAGTGTTCAATCTCTCATACAAGTTTCCATATGCCTTATCCTTAGCCTTCGCCACCTCTCTCTTTGCAATGTGTCTCATCTCCTTATACTCATGTCTACTTTCTTCATCGCTTTGACAATCCCACTTCTTCTTGGCCAGCCTCTTCCTCTGTATACTCTCCTGTACTTCCTCATTCCACCAACAGGTCTCCTTGTCCTCCTTCCTCTGTCCAGATGTCACATCAAGCACCTTTCTAGGAGTCTCCCTTACTAGCTCTGCTGTAGTTACCCAGCTATTAGAACACTCTTCACTGCCTCCCAGTGCATGTCTTAACTCTTCCCTGAACTCCACCTCACAATCACCCTTTTTTAACTTCCACCATTTAATCCTTGGCACTGCTTTCACACTCCTCCTCCTCTTCTTGATCACCAACGTCATCCTACAGACCACCATTCTATGCTGCCTAACTACACTTTCCCATGTCACCACTTTACAGTCTCCAGTCTCCTTCAGACTGACCCTCCTACATAGGATATAATCCACCTGTGTGCATCTTCCTCCACCAGACCTCTCAACCAATCAGGGACAAATTTGAACAGAATCAGGGAAAAGTCAAGAAAAAATCAGGGATAATCAGGGGCACTTTTAAAATATTAGTGCTATTAGGTTGAAACATTGAGAGAATCAGAGCATGTGAATTAACACACCTTTTCTGAAGTAAAAGAAGTGTCTAACTCTTAATTATTATCATTATTCATTAAGTGTAATTCACTGCCTTTCTGCCCAAAGTCAGTAGTTTTAGGAGGGATTCGAGGGACAGTGCAAAATTTTGAGTCAAAAACAGGGACGTCCCTGAAAATTAGGGACAGTTGAGAGGTATGTACCTCCACTCTTGTATGTCACCCTATACTCCTCCCTCTTCTTAAAATATGTATTCACCACAGCCATGTCCATCCTTTTCGCAAAATTCACAATCATCTGACCTTCTACATTCCTCTCCTTAACACCATACCTACCCATCACTTCCTCATCCCCTCTGTTCACTTCACCAACATGCCCATTGAGATCCGCGCCAATCACTAGTGTCACCCTTGGGTACACTCACCACCACTTCATCCAACTCACTCCAAAGTTTTTCTTTCTCATCCATCGCACACCCAACTTGTGGAGCATATGCACTAACAACATTCAACATTACACCATCAATTTCAAGCTTCATAAACATCACTCTATCAGACACTCTCTTCACCTCCAAAACACTCTTGGCATACTGTTCCTTTAGGATAACCCCTACCCCATTTCTCCTGTCATCCACACCATGATAGAACAATTTGAACCTGCCTCCTATACACCTGGCCTTACTTCCCTTCCATCTGGTCTCTTGTACGCACAATATATCAACCTTCCTTCTCTCCATCATATCAGCTAGCTCTCTCCCTATACCAGTCATACTGCCAACATTCAAAGTTCCTACCCTCACTGCTACACTCCTAACCTTCCTTCTCTCTTCCTGCCTTCGGGCATGCCTTCCCCCTCCTCTTCTCCTTCGGCCAGCAGTAGCCCAATTTCTGCCAGCTTGTGTAACCCTACACTAAACCTTACATACATTACCTATCTATGCACTTACCTTAACCCGTACCCTAACCCTAAGGTCCGTAACTATCGCACACTTACCTCAAGGAGCTATACCGCAGACAAGCCAACCATGACATTTCAAATTTTGTGGTTTTGGATATTCGGCGTTTCTGTGGTTCGCGCAATACATGTCGCTCTTTTCGTATTTGTGTAAAAGGACTTTCGAGCATCTAAATGGAACCCGGTTGCCAGTCATCCATATTTGAGCGGGACTGTCCAAGGATCAGCAGCCTGATGCCAAGTCCCACACTGCCGGATAAAGTCCGGATGACGCAACCTCTGGTTTGGTTTGCCGGTATACGAGCCAATCAAAAAAAATCGCAAAATGGAGCTACTTCTGTTGAATGTGGACTGCCTGATGTTCCACATTGAACAGAAGTAGCTCTGTTTTGTGATTTTTTTGGTTGGCTCGTATACTGGCACATGGGCCAATCAAAAATCTCCAAACACTGAGGCTACTTGAACTAAAACTGTTCCGCATTAGACCTTTTTGTTTTATTTTCACTTAGCGTGAAGGACCTTTTTGTTTTGTTTTTTTTTCCTACCAGCTAGATAAGAAGTCTGGCATCCCTGGTGGAGGATGACAGTATTTGTGACAGGCCAGTGTACATTTGGTGAATGTGCAATATAAATCTACAACAATTCACGTATTAATACACATAAATTCTTCACCAGGGTGTGTTGCACATTACTGTAGTATCACACAGTTCTTATTACTGTTTTTAACAGGGTTCACTTCAAGACTAAATATCAATTAACACATGCTGCTTTCACATCTGTAGTTTAATACACTTATTCTAGTCAGCATCTCTGGAGTGGCAGTTACAACAGGAAGGACACACATCATTTCACCGATTACAGTAACACAAATGCATCACAGTCACAAATAATTGTAGCCTGACAGTTGCTACCTTTGCCCATTAGCTGATGTATTAATGGCATACTGCTGACAGCAACCTTTATTTTGCCCGTATCTTATGTGGACTACCTATACATTTGTAATATACATAGAAATACATCCTAGGCATATTAATATATATCACGACATTCAGAAACACAATCCATTTGTCGGGGGATGGACTGCGCTTGACTTGTACCTTGATTTATGTGCATTTTTGCATATGCCATGTAAGCATGACTCATTTTGCATGTATGTATGTATATATGTCACATAGGCTCTAATTAGTGAATTATTCTGCTTATATCTTGGTCACTGTGACACCTCTGTGTATGTGTCATGTCATAAGTTTATAGGTGTATATTAGGCTAATGACCACTAGTGCCCTTATAAGCCTAGCTGTGCAACCTAAATATGATCCACAAATGTGATTTATATAGGGAGTGATGTATTAACTGCCTCTGTCCACCAAAAGGCATAGGCACGAGATAAGGAGAGAATTTCTCATTACCTATCCATTGATCCAAGTTGTGCTTAAATACAGATAGGAAGGAAGTCTGCTTCACAAGGTAGGCTTGTTTCAGAGAAAGGGAATTCTCTAAAAATATATCTATCTGTCCATCATGTCCTGTTTATAGTCACAAGCAAAATTTAGGACTTTAAATTGAATAGTTCTGATGGTGTTTGTTTGGTGGATGTGCAGAAGGCTCCTTAAAACAGGGTCCAGGGTTACTTTCATGCCAGGCAAAGATCACCCCTCAGAAGTCTGTATTATAATATCGAGTAAAGAGACAGGGCTTTGAGGTAACCAGCACAGGACATTGTGATTACTCTCTGCATAATTCTTAAAAGGAACCTTTGTGGACATTCCAATTGCTGCATATGCATGGTCAGATACATACCAAAGGTAGCGTTATGCTCTATGATGGGTCTGATGAGGTCCGAGTACAGTGGTTTGATGACCTCTCTGAACCTAGATGTTATGCTCTTGCTTATAATTTGAGCAATATAGAAAGGATTTTCCCACTACTTTGGACACATGTTGGTTGAAGGCTATGTTACCTTCTTCATGAGTTTCCAGATCCCTGATTAATGAATCAAAGTTTAGGGGTCCTTTATTGATGAAATAGCTACTCAGGAAAGCAGACTTCCCAAAAGATGCTATAATGCATTTCCTGCTATTGAGTTTTAAGCCATGGCTTTGGCACCAAGCATTTGTCTGTGTTAGACCTTCCTGAAAGGTATTCTTGTCCTTGGGGGGATTCAATGACTGTTCCCAGTTTGCAAACATCAGTAAACTTGGTTAGCCAGAGGCCTTTGACATTGACTTTGACATCCATGAAACAGATGCCATAGAGGAGTGAGCCTAGCACAAAACAGTAGGGGACACCACTGGTGACTGGCATTTTTGTGGAAGTGGCCTTACTGATTCTAACCTCCTGGGACCTATCAGCAAGCCAGCTAGCTATCCAGCATGTTATAAAGGGGTTTATACCTAGTTCCATGAGTTTGTTGACAAGGTTTGAAGGGGCTTTGAATTTTGACAAACTATCACTTAACAAAAGGTATTTTGCTTTGGAATAGTTCCCAGGTGTCACTGGTTTTAGTTGGATTACAAAGTCAGTTTTGATTTCAAAGTAGAAAGCTTTATGGTCAGACCATATTAGGGAGGTTGAGACATTTGGAGAGTGCAACATTCTCCCATATTGGAGAGCATGAGGCCCAGTGTATTGGAGCCTCTAGTGGGAATATTCACTATTTCTTCAAAGGTGTTTGTATTTATGAAGTCCAGGAATCTCTGTGCCTGTAGATTTGAGGCCATATAGGATTGCCAATCTATAGAAGGGTAATTAAAGTCTCTCAAGAGTAAAGTGTTAGGTTGGAGGATGGTAAGTGTCTCCATTAGGTCCATGTATGCACTATGAGTTTCTTGAGACAGGTAGAGTGACCTATAGCTGGCAAGGATATGGTACAAGATTTTGTCTATGGCAATAAGCACATGGAGGAACTCCAGCATGTCATCCTGTTTAACCACCTAGAGGTTTGCTTTTCATGGATGTATATTGAGACACCTCCACCTTTAGCCCTTGTCTGTACAGCTACTGTTCTAAAAGTGTGGAAGGCACAGAAACTTTGCACTGCTGGGATACTCACTGCTCCTTTAAACCATGTCTTGGTGGTTGCATAGATGTCTATATTCTTGATCATGAGGGGGGCTTGGAGGGAGAGTAGTTTTTTATTTAGGCAACTGGCACTGAACAGTAACATCTTGAGGTTCAGTTGAGTTAATTTTCCTATATCTGCAGGTTTGTCAATTTGGCATTGTGTAAAAAAGGCACTATGGTGGTGGAAAAAGTTTTAGTCAGTTTTCAAAAATGTAGAAGGGAAAGGTGCAGACCATCCTTGGCAAAGCAACGTGGTCTAAGCAATGTGGTGTGTTAACCATGATCCCTAGCTGACAAACATTGGATCCCCTTAGAATGGCACCGGAAAGACAACCAGTTTTTTGCTCATGTGTCATCATCATTGCCAATGGTAATATGCTGCTCAATGCTAGGCTCATACCAGGCTGAGACACATAGTCTGAATACTCTGCAATGTCTCTCTTCATATAGTCCAGGGAGGTATATTTCAGGTCATTTATACCTATGTGTACTTTGATGCAATCATAGTGGCACCTTTGGCATAATGGCTTGTGTGCATGCATGGTTTGGCAGATGTGGCTCCACATAAGCACCTAACAGTTCTCTTCTCCTTGTTCAGCCTGGTTAGAGGGTCATCAGTATGGCTTACAATGGAGTCCCCTATTAGGAGAGCCCTGGGAATTGTTCTTGCTTAACTTAGGAGCTTAGTGTCTGTGACTGCAATGAGACTGACAGTATGCATCATGTTAGGGGTTGTCTTTTTCTGAGTGCTTTTGGGCTTGTTGAGACATAGCTTTGAGAACAAATAAGAAATCTGTATTTTGCATGCACAGTCACGTTCTACTATTCACATCATGCATCATCATCATCAGCCTCCTTTTCCCATTTTCTATATGGGGTCAGGGTGTTGTGCCAACTGTTGCCATCTGTTTCAATTCAATGCCACTTTTCTACATTCTACAGCAGTTATGTCTGACTGTTGCAGGTCTTCTCTCATGCAATCCATACATTTCCTTGCTAGACACCTTCATTTCTTCTTGCCTTCTTTCTGTCTGTCCCAAATCTTCTGCACTTGATTGTCGTCTGCTTTACTTCACATGTGCCTAAACCACTGTAGTCTGTTCTATTTGTCATTCTCTGCAATTGGATCTGCTTTGGCTTTTGCTCTGATGTCCTCATTTCTTTGTATGCCTCACAATGTGCACCCTACTACCCATTTTAGGCACTTTATCTCCATCACCTCTAACTTTGCTAACTGCTCGGCTTTTACTGCCCAAGATTCTGCATCATACAGTAATACAGGACACACCACTGTTTTGCAAACCTTACTTTTTAGCTTCTTTGGCATTCTTCTGTCATAGACTACACCCGACACTCTGTGCCAGTTGGCTGCAGCCCCTCTGATTCTTGCTTTGGCTTCCTCATTCAGGCTTCCCTACTCCTCAACCACCCCTCTGAGTTACTTGGAGCTGTTTCCCTGTTCCACTATGTTCCCTTCCATCTCACTTCTCATCTTTTTCTGATTTCCCCCATTTGCTGCCATTACAACTGTTTTATCTGTACTCAGTTTCTTCCCATGTAACTTCAGTTTTGCATTCCATTGTTCTATCCTTTGCTGAAGTTCTTGCTCAGAGTCTGCCTGCAATGCCACATCATCTGCATACAGCAACTTTGTTGATCTGTCCCTTCTGACATTTTTGCTGATGTAGTTCATCACCAGTATGAACAGCAGTAGGTTCAGAGGTGAACCCTGATACACACCCACTCACAATGGGAACCCCTCTGTGAGACTGAACACTGTTAGCACTTGTGTAATTGGGTCCTTGTACATAGCCTACACCAATTCTGCCAATGTTTCTGGGACTCTGACCCACCCCAGGACCACCCATGTTGAATTAGGATTTTTAATGAATATGTTTAAAGAAAGATGTTATCCTGATTTATTACTTAATATGATTAAAGATGAGATTGTTAAGGGAGAAGTGGTAGGTTTGCCCCTATTTTAAAATCAACAAGAGAAGTTTTAATGATGGGTGTCGATTTAGAGGATGCAAGGAAGAATAAAAACAGTGTTCTTTGTAAGAATGGGGCTATGATAATTCCTTACAACAAGGAAGCCCCAAAACTGCTAAAAATGATGTACAACTGTTGGAATACTGTGATTCCTGAATGGTTTAAGGCTATTTTGGGGAATGCCACTTCAATAGTATACAGAAGGAGAAAGAATATTAAAGACTATTTAAAAATCCTTTTGGTTACATGAACAATACCTTAATCTCAAATATGAGTAAGTGTGGGTGTTATAAATGTTGTAAACATGCACATGAGGGGCCCTATGTAAGGCAGAAGGTGTGGAAATGACTTTAAAATATCCAGGGACATGTAATTGTAATTCCATAAAAGTAGTTTATTTAACTCTGTGTATTTCATGTCCCACTTTCTATGTGGATAAGACCTCTAGAAAGCATAAGCAATGAATATAATGAGAATACTTACGATATAAAAAGTGCAAGCATAGCAATGCTTTATATAAGCATTCGATTATTTGCCTTCTGTTTAAAAAGTTCATTTTTTGTGATCGGTACTCACTTTTAATGACAGGGGCGGTGACAATGATATTTTACTTGAATTCATGGAATTAATGTGGCAAATAGACCTAAATGCTAATATGAAGCCAGGTATATTCAAAAATTTGTCTATTTTAAGTGCTCCTAAAATGAAGGCTTATGAAATTTAATATTTACATATGAATTTATAATTAATTTAATATAATGTAGCATTTATGTGAAGTGTTAATTTTTTGATCAATTGTTTTTAAGGAAGTGATCTCACATTTGTTTAGAACTCTGATGAAGTCACTTTTCTTTAATGTGAGATGAAAGTATTTAGTTCTTTGGAATAAATGATTTTAACATTTGGTTCAGTTTTCTACAATTCATAGGTTCATAGGTAGGTACTAGGCTATCTGCCCGAGGGCATTTATAAGCCTAGGCAGTGATTAATTAACTGAGCCTCTGTCAAGCAGAGCCAATGAAGTGATCCCAGGGGTACATTTTCTGTTACCCATCCACTCGTCAAGGTTTCTCTTGAAGAGTGTTAGTGAGGGGCTCTGCCTAATGTAGTTAGGAATTTTGTTCTAAAGCATGGGGAGTCTCTGTGACAGGAATCTATCCATCCAGCATGTTCTATTTATTGTTGTGGTGAGGTTTAGCTCACTAGAGCGCGTGGCTCATAGTGACTTGGAATTCTTTAGGGGGAGCATGTCAATCAATTCTGAGTTGGACATGGCTTTGTAAGTCAGGCAGAGATCACCTCTGAGTAAGCGATATGCCACTGAGTACAGCCGGAGTTTTTTCAGTCGGTCTGCATAGGACATATGTTTGAGGCCAGTAATCCTCTTGGTGAGGTACTTTTGCGGTCTTTTGCACTGGTGGAAGTGTCTTGTGAGGTACATCCCAAATGGGACATTGTACGCTATGATGGGTCTGATGAGTGAGAGTAGAGGGGCACTATAACCTCTTTATTTCTAGATGTGAACCCTTTAGTAATTAGATGGGCCACATAGAATATGATTGTCAAAGGAGAGATTACTATCTACCTGGATCCCCATATCTCTTATTACCTCTTCTATATTAAGGGGGCTGCCAACTATGTGGTAATTTGTGGGTGTTTTGTTTTTCCCAAATGGAATAACTATGCATTTTTTGGCATTTAGCTTGAGGCCATGACTTTGACACCAGGTGTCCATCTCAGTAAGGCCTTTTTGGAGGATGTCAGAGTCAGCCGGAGAGTCAATTATGGCTCCCAGTTTGCAGTCATCGGTGAACCTGGTTAGCCATAGTCCTCCTGTGTTTGCCTGTATGTCTGAGAAGTATATGCTGAATAGTAGGGGTCCCAGGACCAAGCCTTGCGGGACACCACTTGTGACTGGTTTAGTGTCGGACCTGGAGCCTGCTATTCTTACTGCATGAGTTCTGTCTGTAAGCCATTTGGCAACCCATCTTGTAACATAGGGGTTTATGTTCAGGCTTTTGAGTTTTTGTAATACCTGAGTGAGGAATGATGTCAAACACCTTGGCAAGGTCAAGGTAGGCTGTGTGAACCACCTTTCCCTCATCTATGGCCTTGGTGACTGTCTCAAAGAAGTCAACCAGGTTTAGTAGGCATAATCTGCCCTTAACAAAGCCAAACTGGGTCGGGTCAAGTGTTTGGAGATTCCCAATGTCTTTGTTAATGAGTTCTATGATGATGCGCTCCATAGCCTTGCAGACCAGGCTAGTCAGGCTTATGGGGCAATAGTTACCAGCATCAGTTTTGGCCCCTCCTTTGTGAAGTGGAATAACCGTTGCTGTGCACCATTCTATGGGCACGTAGCCTGTGGAGAGGCTGAGGTTGAACAGTGTTTTTAGATGGGGGGTTAGTTTGTTCTGTAGTTCATGCAAGATGCATCCTGGGACACCATCTGGCCCCATTGATGCTGTGTTTTTATCTTTTGAAAGGGCTGTTTTCACCTGTGTGTCTGTGATTTCTGGGATGCTACACTTTTCCGGTATTGTTCTGGACCCTTTTGGAGGTGAGAGGGGGGTGAAGTTTGCACTGAATCTATCTGCCAGGATGTTGGCAATATCAGTAGGTTCAGTATAGCTCAGAGCATATCTGTGAGTTGCCACTTAGATTTTTGACATAGATAAAGAAGGCTTTGTGGTCATCTTTCGATTCCTTGGCTATTTTTCTTTCGAAGGTAGCCTTGGATGATTTTATGAGGGACCTTAGCTTCTTACTGATACTGATCAGGGATGTCTTTCCTTCTTGGGATTTGCTTTTGTTCTGAATTCTACCACTTAACCACCAATGTGGGGACTGGTGCACAGTTCATTTCTTTCAATAGTGTTTCTGTGAAGTTCTTGAAAACTAGTAACCTAATTACTTTGTGCAGCCAACCACCTATATTTGGAAAATCATTTTTTTCAATGCATGTACCACTGCAAAGTTGTCTGAGCAAAAGGAAATCCTCTTGTTCTGTATCTGTTCCTTCTAAACCTAAGTGCCTACCCAAATAGAGAAAATCTTCAGGAAGGTAATATTCTTCCACCTCTCATTAGACCAGGAGTGTGGTTATTCAGCAGCAAACGAGCTACCTTAAAAATAACCACCCATGCCGATGCTGCATCTATAAGTAGCTGCAAATCACTGGAAGAAATACAAGGACACTACCTTAAGGAACCCCCATTAAACTAAATGAAAAACATATTCCATATGCATAGGTTTGGCTTTAGCCTCCCTGTGATATGTACCCAAATGGTGCTTGGGCTTATTTCCTTTCAAAACATTGCAGATAGAACAAAGAAAGGTCCTGCCTGGAGCAATAGCCCTGCAGGGAAATTTCTACAACCTGTGTATTTGCATAACTTTGCCTATGTGAGCTTTGTGAGATACTAAAAATGTAGTAATTACATGCCTGAGCTGTTCCAGCTTCCCATTTGTGAGCTTAAAGCTAGTAGCTGGAATGTCAGTGAGAAGTAAACAAAAAATCCAAGTGCTGGAAATGCTGGGTGTCATAGTATATCCAAGCTTTCAGGACTGGCCCTTCTTCAGTGTGTTCTTGGATACACTACTACACACAGCGTTTCCAGCACTTATTTTTTGGTTTTCTACATTTTGGATTCTTTCTCCAAGACTGGTTTACCTTAGTGCTGGTCCTCTTTGGCTCTATATGCCAATGAGAAGTCCCAGAAATCTTAGTTTCTGACTTGATACGTCTATCTTATCTTCAGTCAAAGGTGCTCTCAACTAATCACAAAAGTCTATGAATTTTGCCATTTCTTCTGCCACCCCATCATTGCATTAACCTACAATAAAAAAAAAATCATTGAGATAGTGAATGGTTGTTTGATGTTATCTGCTGCCAGCTCCAATGGAAAGGCTGGACTAAATATCTCAAAAGTGGCACATGCCACTGAATACTCCATTGGCATGGCTCAGTCAAAAAAGAATCTGCCTTCAAATTGAAAGCCTAGCAGGGAGGCCAGTCTTCCTGCCTGATAGAAAGCAGATGAAAAGCCAACTGAATGCTGAGCTTACCCAGCCAGGAAATGGAAACAAAAACAATAATTATCTTGGCGGCTTGTTCCCTTGAAGCATAATGAAGTTTAGATTGTTCTTTATCAGTGAACTTATAGACTAAAAGAGCCCTGGATTACAAAGGTGATGAATTCACTGAAATTCTCCTTTCTTCTCTTTAAGAAAAAGCTCTATAGGGGAAAATTTAAAAGTAGACCAAGGGGGATGCAAAAATAGGCCAGTGATCCTACATGCTAGAAATTCTTTTTAATCAGATTGGAAGCTACCATCTCATTACCTTAAACGGATGAGAGATTTTAACTATCTATCTTACAGTTCAGGCAGACAGATGAAGCAATACAAAATCCTATCTGAAAACCTTGGATGATAAATGAGGTGGCCTTAATATCCGGGTAATTTGAAAAAGCTTGTGCTAATTTATCTACTTTCATCAGAGAATAAGATGATTTGCATATGTCGTTGTCCTCTCAACAAGTTAACTTTTTGGCCATGAAAAGGAAACTTACCCATGCCCTGATTAATCTGCAACAAACTTGTATTGATTTCATGCTGAGACAAATTTTGGCTCAGAGTAGTGTGGTCTGGTTTTGACCAACATCTAAAGACTGGATGAGATTTCCCAGAAAAACAACATAAGTGAGCAAACTTGCAAGTTGTCCATGAGCATCTACCATTGTAAAAAGCCCCCAAAATGTACCTTCTGATTGATTCTTTAAATGGGCATTCCCCCACAGGTGCATTTGGCCTATCAACATGCTGCTTAACCATAAGTTGGAATGATGCTGGTCCCAACTGACTGCTTTGTCTGTAGCATTTCATTTCCAAAATTTCTGACCATACAGACACCAGGCTATATCTTCCAGAATGTGATCAGCCTCCCCAGTTGTCAAAATTACGAGTAAAGGTAGTGGCTGACTGGGATCCTTTTCCAGATGCATGCTCATAAAAACCTCAAAACCTAAAACACAATTATTCCAAGATCTAGTTACTGCCTTGGCTAAGGCTTTCTTCCCTATGATTGCTAGTGCTGCCATTAGATCCTTCACCTCGGGTTAGCAGAATCAAAAATACAATGAAGACCATCTGTGTCAATTAAATCAAATATATCGACAGACTGTACTCTTAACATTTTTATTAACATTCACCAGAACATGTGATATAATGTGTGAACCCAGGTATACAATGCTGGTTGGATTGACAAGGACCATGGGAGGTAACATCTGTGTTTTTGGTAAGATCTGGGCCAGTCAGGCCATTTCTTTTACTGGCACTGAGGAGTCTACGTCAGTCTGTAAATTTGCTGAGGGAGCTGGTAGAGATCGGACCTGAGTATCCTCTAACTGGTCACTTGCCATTGGTATGTGCTTGGAGCCAAAATTTCTTTCTAAGGCAAGATCAAATATCCTAGACCTACCTTCATAGGGGAGGGAATTAATAGTCATCTACTGTTTGCCTCAATCGGTGATACATAAACTTGCACCTCCCCCCGCTTCATCATTACCTTCTGAATCCTGCATGCCTTCCATCACTCGGGCTGAGATTTCCGCAGGAGTGAGAGTATCATTCCTAACCATTTACCCTGACTTCTTGGTGGGGGTTGACTCCGATGTGGGCTCTTCTTTGGAAAGTGGCTAAGTCTTTTACCTGTTAGCTGAACTTTGTTCCTGGGCCTGTGATGCCTCAAAATCAGAAAGTAGCCCATGAGCATCCTGCATTATCTGATGCCATTTGTGCTTTAAGAGCTGTAGAGATAATTATCCTGACAAACAAAAACTGACAATTAGGTATATCTATCCAGCAAGCTGTTTGCCCATATTAGAACCTTGGCAGTACCCATGATCCAATAAAAAATGTGTGACAAACTTAAGTCTGGACACTGATAAACTCAGTTGTGCTGTTTTACTGACAGCCACCAACTAGAAAAATCATTAGTCACATACCCACAACTTAACATGTAAATATATTCTTAAGGCCAGGAATGTAATAAAATGTCCTTACTTTGATTATATGTCATTTTCAGCTAGCAAATTCCATCCAAAAGATACTTGGTCTGATGCTCAAATGTCCACCATCATTCCATGATCAACCCTATAAGAGATCAACCAAATGTAGGCAAAACCAGACACACTGTGAAAGCCTAGAGAGCTGAAGGAATCATCCCACTGTAGCTAAACTTAAAGCATACCACCTTGATTGTTTCACAACAATGCATACCTCAGATTCTACACAACTTTTTCTCTTTAGTAAGACTGATTTGTTTAGGTAGTTAGGGTTACCACCTGTCCCACTTTGTGAGGGACAGTCCCTCTTTGGGCAGTTGTGTTCTGACAAAAAATTGTAAAAATGGCAAATGTCCTGAGGTTTTAGGACAAAATTATTTCCTATATTTTATGTAATAGTTGCATAAAACAGTTATTCTGTATCTGAAATACCTAAATGTTATAAGAAACAGAATAAGCAACTAAAATGCTACAAAAATAAGCTTTTATTTAGGCAAAAAAGTAAAGTTCTATCCTTTATACTGGCCGTGGGTATGTGTCAGCCTGTAAAATCTGATGTTTGTACCAAAAATGTCCTACTTTAGCCATTTGAAAAGGTGGCAACCCTATAGGTAGTGCAGTAGAACAGTGGTTAGAATTATCACCTCACAGCAAGACGTTCTCAGGTTTCTTGGCTGGAGTGCCTTCTGTGTGGAGTCTGCATGTCCTCCCTGAATTTGTGTGGGTTTTCTCTGGGCAGTCTGATTTCCTCCCACATTTCAAAGACATGCGTCTGGAGTGTTTCTCCCTGAACATCCACTGTCAGTCATACTTTCCCAGTAAACAAACATTAAATAAATAAATAAAATAATGGTTAAAACCAGAACCCCCAAGTCCTGACAAATCCACCATCTCAAACTCAAATGTCCAACTCAAAGTCCATTCTTGCAATGCTAACTTTACCCCAGTACATGAGCAACCAGATACGAAAATGAGTGCACCACATTCCTGGAGAACACATCATTCCAGCAGGATTGACCCCATCCCCTTCCAATACATAAACCTCCTCTTGGAATTGGCAAAATATTCTACTCCACAATTAGCCCAGCAGGATTTGGTGATCCTTCCATATGCCCCAATGCAATAAATGAGGGCAAACACAAGCTCCCAAATTTGACATCTTGCCCCCCATTTTCAGCCAATCACTACCACGCAAGGTGCAAAATGTAAAAATAAACAGTAACAACTCAAACAAGTGGACTGGCACAATTTCAGACTCATTATTAGCCACTTTAGAGTAAAAAGTAAAAAAAAAAAATCTTCCACTGCTGTAAATCAGTCACTTTAACCAAAGTTAAGAAACTTACCACAAGACCAAACTGATCTAATGACATCTAAAATGCAGGTTATTACCTTAATGGCCGCTGGCAGATGGCACCATTTTCAATGGATCTCACAGCACTTCTTACTTCTGTGTGCCACTACCAAAAGTACCTTAAATGTCAGAGTGGCACCCTTATAAAAACCCTTAATGCTCCAACCTTGTGACTCACTCAAGGACAAAACAGCATAAGGGTAAGCCACCTATATCTGTTTAGTAATGTTTTTTCTATTTACACCTTTTTAGTCACAGGTGGGTTTTTACTAGGAGTGAGAGATATACATGGTGAAAACAACAGAGATATATATCTGAAAGCATGCTTGGTGCAATGCACCACTGAAGAATGGTGAAAATAGCTAGACAGTGAATCTTTCTTCTGTCTTCCTTATTGCAAAATCAGAAAATGTGTGTTAGAAGCTGTATTGAGCTGTAGTTATATTTTTAGCATGTTTTTAACAATAAGTAAAACTATCTGACTAAATGCATTGAGTGCACTTATTAGGAATTTTTGTTTAAGAAGCTATTGAAAAACAGGGCATCCCTAGTTATATATTTTGAATTATGGCTTCACAGAGCATAAAACTGCTGCTGTTCTCCATTTCTGCATGTAATAAAAAATAGGCGTACATCATTAGAGCTTATAAAATGCCTCTTTAAATCCTCGTCTTTCTCTTTACTAATTAAAGATTACTTGTTTGTTTCTACAAACAGTATGGTGTGCACTGCATAAGCCATAGCGCTAGAGCGGTAGCGCTGTTGCCTCACAGCAAGAGGTTCTCCTGTTCGGTTCTCGGCTTGAGTGCCTTTTGTGTGGAGTCTGCATGTCCTCCCCATGGTCGGGTGGCCTCCGAAAGACATTCATGAATGGGTGTGCCTGTGCTGAAGGTTGGGTGTCGGACTAGCAACTCAGCACCATAAAAAAATTGACTGACAATCACTAGCGGACTGGAGTTCCGCTGTGGCGACCCCTAACCGGGAAAAGACAACGAAAGATGCTGTGCACTGCATGGTATAACTAAAGACAATATTACGAGATTTTGTAATAATAGTAAACAATTTGTAAAGACCATTTTCTCTAAGATCACCCCCCCCCCCCCATACTGGTATACACATATGAATGATGCACACAGACGTATACATAGAGATGCATTTTTTTTCCACTGAGTAAAAGTGCTTGGTACAAGAACCAATGCTCCTATGTTTATTTTGTAACTAAATGAGCTTCCATACATACTCAATGACAGGATGATGGATTTTGTTTTGTTGTCAGATATGCTAAGCAGCTGGTGGCTGGGAGAGCAGCAGCATCAGTGTAAGTCATTACAAACCAGTAGAAATAGTAGTATGACTGACTGCTAAAGCATGAGCACTGTTTACCCTGCGGGCCTACTGCCTTTCATTATTTCAAAGATGTGCTTACAAAAACCATATGGAAAGAATATGAAGTAAACACAAATAGCTGCTCAAGGTAATAAGGATGAACAAAATGTAAATCACTGTTTCACAGTCATTGCATAAGTATGTACTGAGTATTACAAGAAATCACCTCCCAACTAATATAATTTTCATCTTTGGGCAAGGATGCATCATTTTAATTCACAGCTTTTTATGTTAATGTTATTCATCTCGAGGAGTAACCAAGAATGTGTTTTGGTTTGTATCTTCTCTGCATTTGTATATAGTGTGTTATATGCTTAATGCAAAATGTACAACTGCTAATAAAACCGCTGTGCTCGTTGTGTTGAAAGAATGCTTTTCACAGTAAGGCAGCTGCTGTTTTCTAACTAAGGGAATATGCATGTGCACTTTTTGAAGCAGCAGCAGTTTTTAGACTGAAAAGATGAGTGATTAAACGACTATTTCATCAGAAAGACGTTATTAGTCACACTGAAAAGTAGCACAAAATAAAAATCTAGCATCCTTTTTTGAAAACCTGTATATTAGTATTGCTTTTTATGACAGGAAGCATGTTTTTCATTAGAAATATAATTGTTTCTGCAATATTGTACAGTAAGCTTTGAATTTAGTTTAATTTAATAATTTTTATTATGTGTCATATCCTGTTTCTGCCCTGTACTGCAACTTATGTACCATATTATTTCCTTGTAATTCTGAAGTACTGTTGAAAGTAGATGCTTTATAATATAGCAACCAGTACAGGAAAATGAATCAATAAAAAGCAGTGCCACCACTCATTATGTGGCATGATACATGGCACATGGGATGGCTAATGATGGAAAAGGAATTGCTATATAATCTCTCACTCCCTCTCTATATAGATATATAGATAGATAGATAGACAGATAGATAGATAGATAGATAGATAGATAGATAGATAGATAGATAGATAGATAGATAGATAGATGGATAGATGGATGGATGGATAGATAGATAGATAGATAGATAGATAGATAGATAGATAGATAGATAGATAGATAGATAGATAGATAGATAGATAGATAGATGGATGGATGGATGGATGGATAGATAGATAGATAGATAGATAGATAGATAGATAGATAGATAGATAGATAGATAGATAGATAGATGGATGGATGGATGGATGGATGGATGGATGGATGGATGGATAGATAGATAGATAGATAGATAGATAGATAGATAGATAGATAGATAGATAGATAGATAGATAGATAGATAGATAGTTAGATGAATCAATATATTAATTGCTAGTGAAATAGACAACATGCAAATACCTAACTGGGTTTATACTGTATGTAAGAACAAAGTACTTTATAGTAGCAATGCATTGACAAGAAATAAAAATTGCAGTTTAAATGCTCATTAAAACTGATGTAGAATAAAAGCACGTAAGAGTGGGTGAATGTTTTTCAATTTATTAAAGCATAGAAAAGGAGGGTGAAATGTTTTTGGAAGTCTTCATAGAACAAAAGATGTTGAACACTGGAATGTCTATCATTCAGCTAATACAGACCTGAGAGTACATCCTTGTATGTTTCTGCTACACCCCCAAGTTTTGTTAACAAGTTTCAACCACATTTTTCTCTCTCTCTTGCAGCATACAAAGTCAGGAATATACATACTCTCCTAATACATGAATTTTGCTCTTGACAAGTATATTCATTTTTTACTTCATATGACCAAAAACTTAAAATACTGAAATGTATTTTACCAAGACCACAATCCCAAACTTTCAAAATACTGAAGACTCATTTGACCGAGTATCATTATACTGAAAGCTTACAATACTGAATTTCAAAATACCGAATTTTAAGCCATGGATGTGACGCATGTTTCCCTTCACCTGTGAATGCTTATCATAACAAAAAAATGCAGAAATCCATGAATACCAAACATTTTATCACAAATAACATTAATGTTCACAAAACTGGGATTAACAATACTAAATAAACTATGCAAATATTACCAACAATTCCTCTCACCAAATGAAAGCTATAAAAGAAAAAAATGCACACTTACAACACCAATGGCTAACTCTTTGCAAAACTTAAAAAGTTCTTACTTACCCTCTTAAAATAAACCAGACTATATAAAACCAAAGTAGGTGGGGGCTATGCCCCTCCCAAACCTCCCTGATTTAACTTCAGGATCACACTACAGTGGGGAAAAGGGTATATATCATTTACTTACCTTACAGCACTGTACACACTGCCACTACTGCCGGGTCTGCATGAAATGTCTGCCATAGTACTTCAGATACTTCCTATAAAAATTCAAAGAGACATAGCCACATTTAGAAACACTACAACACTACTTTCTACACTACTATCGGCATTCTGACAGTCAACACTTTAAATTGCAGTAATATTTATTTATCACAAGCAATTCACAGGTGAAGGGAAACACGTCCCATCTATAACTTAAAATTCTGTATTTTGAAATTCAGCATTGTACGCTTTTGTATAATGATATTGGTCAAATGAGTTTTCAATATTTTGAAAGTTCGGGATTGTGGTCTCGGTAAAATACATTTCAGTATTTTAAGTTTTCGGTCATTAGAAGAAGATCCCATAAAACATGACTCTCGTTTACTTGCACTTCTGTGTACCCTCTAATACTACTACTATTTATCTACCTGAGTGACAGTTACTTGTTCTGGCTAACTTTTTGCTGACCTATCTATGCGAAGAAAACAAAGGTACTTAAGCAAGCATGTGTTTAGTGTTATGTGTGGAGTCATATGCAACTGTTTATATGTATATGCGTGTATTGCATGCGTATGCATTCTGTAAGCAAGTATATGCACACTTCAATATAAATGTATGCCTATGTATGTGTACATATGTGTGAGTGTTTTTATAAATGTGTTTGTGAGTATAAGCATACCCTGGCCTACAGACAACAATATATTTTATTCATATACTGTTTCTAACATGGAATGTCACACTTCATCAAAGTTCAGGGTGCCCACTGAGAATACCTTACAGTTTCACACTATTAATTTACCATGATACCTTCTATATTTCTGTCTGCCATTCCTGCTTTGAATCATGTTAATGCACATGCTTTGGTGGAGAGATGGGAAAGCTGTGTTAGTGACTATCAGACTGTAACCTAGGAGTAAAGACAGGGCTTAAACCAGATACAGAAAACAGTAGTATGAGTTGAACAATATGCTGTGACTGTTTGTGTCATCAGGATGTCATTGTATATTCACTGATAATGTGAATTCACCAGTGATCTGTTACTTTATCATTATGACCAGATAACTGACTGACAGAGTGCATTAAAGCACTAATGGTGCTTCTACTGCCTTCACTGGCCTGTCATGGTTTGGATGTGATTTGCAGACTTCTTTATGTTTTACACTACTTCCAGCCAAGGTCCTATATTACATTATAAAGACCCACCATTTACAATAGGGACCATATCTGCCTGTTTAAAGCTATTGATAAGTATAACAGAAGGCAGCATTGAATGTGGAGGAGACAATGAGGTACAGAAAAAGAAGATTTTACAATGGCATGTGGGAATATTATGGTGAGATGCTATAGCTGGCATGTGACCTAGATGCAGGTAAATGTCAAGGTGGGCATGCATGCAATTATGGTAAAGGAGGTAAAATGAGAACATGAGGATAATGAGTGCAGGTTAAGGATCGAAATCCAAAATAGGATTGTGTCCATGCATTTGATGACATGAAACAACCCCTAATGTGGTGATTTCAGCACTTTGATACATAACATGAACCTTATATAATGAGCTAATAAAGACTGTAGTTAAAGCATTCTTAATTTTTGAGACTGCATGTTATTATTCCCTGTTATCTCATGTTTTGTACCTTATAGTATATATGTGACAGAAGAACATCTGGATAGCCAGGCTGGGGACAAAACCCTGAGCATCTGCAGAGTCAGTAAGGAGCAGAAGATGAGGATATGTTGCGTCTGATGACTTGTTCACCTTATTTCCATAGTGACAGAAATCTATGCTGTGCTAGTAAGCTCTAAAACTTGAGATATTTGATCATGTAAGACTGCTTGAATGCAATCCTCAGTTCATACAAGTTCATTAGCAATGAGTTCAGGTATGGTCACACACTTGATAAACCATGGCACCACTGTCACATGAAAGGGTAGGGGACTCATGAGGACCTCACCACATGCAAGGCCTTTTCTGAATAGGCTATAACAAATGGTCCTGATAATGAACTTGAGGGCACAGCTGACAAAAGATAAGGTGACAAGAAATAAGTACAGGGGGCTCCATAGGTGGCTGGACTTCCCAAAAATATTATTTTTAAATTAGGAGATGTTTAGCCTGTGAAAATTAAGCTAAAATGTATGTTTTGCTGAAGTTTGAGTGAAAAAGGAGCATAGCACGACCTTCAGTGTATTTTTTGAAATAATTAAAAATGATTTTTAAGGAGTGTGTCTTTACTCAGAATATAATTCAGCATCATAAAAGGAGTGTAATCCAGGCAGTTTTGAGTGACATATCCAACAGATATAACCATACACCAGTGAAAAGTCATCCAGCAAATATGAACTGATAGACCTAACCATAGAACCTGTCCTATTGGGTGACATAAGCTATTCTTCCATTAACTGGGGAACCTACACCACCACAAAAAAAGTATGTGCAGAGATTCCTGGATTTTATTAATGTCATCTCTTTGGCCAAATAGTCCAAATCCCCAATGAGGGGCTATAAAATATTAGATCTTGTTCATATAGCACCCCCCAATGCTCAGAGCCTGCAGTTACCAAATCACCGGTCAAATATGAACATCAGGCAGTAACATTTACTCTAGGTGTGAGGCTTGAGCCACCCCACCCACCATTACTATCTTCAGAGATGGCACTAATGCAAATCGACTCCAACCAACTGATGACCTGATGAAATTCAAGCACCCTCCTCACCTCAATGACCTCGGTTCGACTGCTGCAATTTTCATAGATAAATTCGGCTCCCTTATCCAAACTATTATTGAGTCCTTACTCCTCATAAGACATAAATATATTGACAAATTTAAGAACAATTTCATATATTGGAACTCCAGTAGTAACAATTTATGCAACAGTAGAAAGAAACTCCTACCCTGTAAAAGGACATTTAATACCCCATCAGTTACAGAAGAGCTCAAAATAATCAACAAAGAATTTACAAACAAAATCAAATCCTCCAGGAACAAGTATAAATTGTGAATTGCTACCTATGCTAAGGATAACCACAAAGCATTCTTCAGCTATATCAGGAACCTAAGAAATAACAGCCAACAATGTCCTGAGTTAAATAAAAAAATTCACTGGTAATAAGGTTGATACTGTGGTAACTGGAAAAATAACGATAGACTGAGAAATAAACCGCTCCAACGTCAAGCAAAAACTTTATTAAAGCAAAGCTTATGGGTAACAACCCTTTCTCAATGCTAATACCATTACATAGAATAATCTCCATTTAAATAAGAGCAAACAAGTATCACATGGCCACAGCCAGCATATCACATGACACTGCATACATTTTTTTTTTAAATTACATTAAATATTTTGTTGTATTCTTACTAAAACAGGTTTAATACTTACAGTATTGTTAAGACCAGGTTCAAACTCTACACATAATCTAATAATCCATTCATACTCTTTATTTTCAAGAAAATTGTTTAAATCACCCCACCCCCGGTTCCTTTCATTACTATGTCTATTACCCTAAACTTAAAACAATGGTCCTCACCCTTTTTTATAATATGTCTACTTAGAGCATTCTTGTCATTTCTCCTTCTTACATCTGACATATTCTCAATTATTCGCTCCATTAGCCTTCTGCTGGTTTTCCCCACATAAAACGAAAAACATTTTACACAAGTGGTGAGGTACACCCCATAGCTGGTGTTACAACTGGCTGTAAGGGAAAAAATAAACAATTTTTTAAGGAAAAAGGACAATTCTGAATGAAAAGCCTTATTTTTCTTATAGGAACAGTAGAAACTTAAAAAGAAGGCTATGTTATAAAAATTTTAAAGTATATGCCAAGCAACAAACAGTTACGAAGCAAGGCACTTTTAAGTGTATGAATTGTAGTTGTTGTAATGATATTTTAACAGGTAATAATAATGTGTTCACACATCCTGTGACCAACAGGCAATATACTTTTTCCTTCACAGCCAGTTGTAACACCAGCTATGTGGTGTACCTCACCACTTGTGTAAAATGTTTTTCATTTTATGTGGGGAAAACCACCAGAAGGTTGAGGGAACAAATTACTGAGCACATGTCGGATGTAAGAAGGAGAAATGACAAGAATGATCTAAGTAGACATATTATGAAGAAGGGTGAGGACCATTGTTTTAAGTTTGGGCATGTGTAGAAAAGCAGAAGACAATCTGGTGAGGGAGATTTGGGACAGACAGGAAGAAGGTAAGAGGAAGCGAGGACATCCAGCAAAGAGGTGGATGGATTGTGTGAAAGAAGATCTGCGACAGTCAGGCATGAGTGTTGAAGAAGGCAGGAGTGTGGCACTGAATCAGGAGAGATGGTGACAGTTAACACAATACCCCAACCCATGTAGAAAAATGGGAAAAAGGGACTGATGATGATGATGATGATGTTGATGTATGGAGAACTGCTGCATTCATCCTTCTCAAAAAAGAAGGACTCACTACTTACATGGGCAATTACAGACCTATCAGCTTCAGTAGCCTATCTGTAAGGCAGTGGAGTACATCATTGTGGCTTTCAAAAACAAGGACATAGGTAGTCTCCAGGATCAGAACCTGAATCAATTTGGGTTTGTTTAAGGCTGATCCTCCCTCATGAATCTGGTGGATGTTTCTTGAACAAGTCAATAGGGCATTAGACTCTGGTAAATTGTTTCACACAGCACATCTGGACTTGGTCAAAGCATTCAATACCATTTCACATTTGGGCATTGTTCATGAGTTATTCCAATCAAATGTAATTCCTTGTCTTACCTACTGCAGAGCAAACTGGCTGACTGACAAAACCCAGTCTAGCAGCACTGCAAGCACAATCTCACCTAAGAGTGGTTACCATCAGTGTCGCTCAGAGTTCAGTCCTGGGATCATTCCTTTTTGATATGTAACTCTCTGACAGTGGCTGATGAAGTTAGCAGTTACTGCAAACTCACAGCTGTCATGAATATCCCAGATGACCTGTATATTTTGCTGGAAAGCCCATATTATGCTATCAAATGGTTCTTGGAGCAATACCTCAAACTTAATGCCAAAAATGCAGCAGTGTATCCTTTGGCAAGTCTGGGCACTACTGCTTCTATCAGACATTTGGGGACTTGGACCATTGTAGTTAGGAAATCCTTTTATATAACTAGAAATATCTCAAAGGTCATATAGTGAATTAGGAAACAAGTTAAAGGAAGTGAAAGACCACCAAGAAAAGAAGAAATTGATACATTAGGGAGAAGTATTTATGAAGATCCTGTGGAACATAACAAATGCTAACTGGATTGAAGGAGTAAAGGAAAGAATAGGAAGTTCAAATGTACAAGATATGAAATGGGATGAAGTAATAGCCAGAGAGATTGAAACAAAGTTAAGAAAAGCCTCTAACTGGAAAACCCCAGGCCAGATGCAGTACCTAACGTCTGGTTCAAAGTATTAACATCTTTGCACAAAGATTTAGCCATGAGTAAGAACTATTATATTCGCACCCCAAACAGACAGCAACCTGGCTAACAACAGGAAAACCAATGTTCCTACTTAGGACTGAACCTACAAGCCACCCTAAAAATTATAGACCAATAACTTGCCTTCCGATGACGTATAAACTAAACACTGGAATTGATGCTGACAGGGTTTAAACTTATTTAGAAGAAAACTCAATTTTGACAGTAGAAGAAAAGGGCAGTAAAAGAAAGTCATATGGAACAAAGGGTCATTTGTTGTTAACGTCATAGCGGAGAGCTTAAAACAGGGAAGAATCTAAGTATGGCATAGCTTGACTACAAAAAAAGCTTTTGACAGTATCCCACATTCATGAATAAAAGGGTGCTTAAAAATGTGTAAGATACATGCTAAACTGATAAACTACATCACAGTGACCATGAAACAGCAGCAAACCACTTTGCAGTTAAGCCATGATAAAGGGCAAATTATTATTCCAGGGATAAAAATCCAAAGGGGGATATTCCAGGGTGACTCTGTCAGAGCTGCTCTTTTGCTTTGCCCTTAACCAATTAAGCTGTCTGCTTAACAGATTAGGTCATGGATACAATTTGGCTCCCAGAAAGCAACAAAGTGTAAAGACTTCTCATTTTCTCTTTGTTCATCAGATGAGGAAATGAAGGCACAGCTGTAGGTACTCAAAACCTTTTCAGATGATAGAATGTCATTTGGTCCTGATAAATGTGCAAAAGCAACCTTTAAAGCAGGAAAGCTGCAGCACCAAGAAAACATCAGTTTGGGAAAAGAATGTTATATAAAAGAATTTGAGCAAGAGGGAGTAAATAAATATTTTGGAATTGATATAGGATCAACAATAAAACATTTACAAATGTGAATAAAACTTAGTAAGGAATATTTTAGAAGACTTAAATTAATCCTGAAAACAGCGTTGTCTTCTAGGAACAAAATTCAAGCTATAAACCACTTTGCTCTTCCTGCCCTAACTTACAGTTTTGGAGTGAATGACTGGCCTCAAAAGGTGTTGGATAGATTAGATACGGAAACAAGAAGGATGCTTCATGCTCATCAAATGATTTATAAAAATCAGTGCATACCAGGATTATATATTCCCTGTTCTGAGGAGGTATGACTCTTCTTGAAATTTATTAGATGTATAGATCTGCAATTGTGGGACTGCATACATATCTGCTGACCTCACAAGACCCAAGCATAGCAAAAGTTTTGAAACATGAGGTGGATGAATTTTAGATAACTTCCCTTCTTACTCTAGTAGAAGCATATTGACATCAAACGGGAATGGAAATTAAACCAGAAGTCATTAAAAATCAGGCAGCAACTGAATGTGCCAAAAAAAACAAAAGAAGGAATATAAGGTGAAGGATCAGATGTGAAGGCAAGAAATGTGGAAAATGCATAAATATAGTTGTGAGTATAAGAAACTCCTGGAAGAACCTCATGTTGCTCGGGGTCAAACACAGGAATGGTTAAGGAGAGGTGAATTCAAACCAAAAGATTGAAAGGTTAATATTGGCTGCAAAAGATAGTAGGTTACGTACACGTTGGTTTACAAAGTCCATTGAACATGTGGGAGAAACAGACAGATGTAGGATTTGTCAAACAGAACTCGAAACAGTTGCACACCTTGTTACTGGTTGTGATATACTAATGGCAGAAGGACTGTATACTGAAAGGCATAATAATGTGGCAAGACTGTTTCACTGGGGATTGTGCAAACATTATAATACCGAATTAGCTGAAAAACACTGGAAACATGAGCCACAAAGCATCATAGAACATGATGAAGTCTACATCACATGGAATCACCCATACTTACCAACAATTCAAAAGATAGATGTGAGAAAACCATATATAGTGGTCCATGAAAAGAAGACAAAAGTAGCAATGATCACTGAAATCACTACACCCAGTGACTATAATGTCTTGTGTAAAGACAGACACAAATTCATAAAATATAAGGATTTGTAGGCAGAAATGAGAGCAATGTGGAAAAAGATACCCAGAAATTACCAATAGTAGTAGGAGCAATGGGTCTTATAAAAAAGAATCTACAATCATATTTAGATATGTTACCAATACATGTAACTCCATACGAATTGCAGAAGGAGTCAGTACTGAGCACATTGCGGGTCATATGAAGAGTACTTCTGGCTGACATCAAAGACTGAACAATACTAATTTCATGAACTTTAATCATACTTTGACTGAGGAACGGGGTCCATTCCTGTCATGATTTAGAAACCCGAAAGATTTGGAGAAATTAAAGAGAGAGGAACCATATAAAAAGACTATAAGGTGAAGGATTAGATGAGAAGGCAAGAAATGTGGGAAATGCATAAATATAGTTGCAAGTATAGAAAAGTCCTGGAAGAACCTCATGTTGATCAGAATCCAATGCAAGAATGCTTAAGGACAGGCGAATTCAAACCAAAACATGAAAGGTTAATATCAACTGCCCAAGAGGCTACATATGTATTGGTTTACAAAGTCCATTGAACATGTGGGAGATCAAACAAATGCAGGTTTTGTAAAACAGAATTGGAAACAGTCGTACACCTTGTTGCTGGTTGTGATATACTAATGGCAGAAGGACTGTATATTCAAAGGCATAATAATGTGGCAAGACTGTTGCACTAGGCATTGTGCAAACATTATAATACTGAAGTAGCTGAAAATCACCAGAAACATGAACCACAAAGCAACATAGTAGGAGCAATGGGTCTTATAAAAAAAAAATCTACAATCATATTTACATATGTTACCAATACATGTAACTCCATACGAATTGTAGAAGGAGTTATTACTGGCCACATTGTGGGTGCTGCGAAGAGCCCTCCTGGCTGACGTCAAAGAATGAAACAATACTAATTTCATGAACTTTAATCGTACTTTGACCTAGAAATAGGGTCCATTCCTGTCATGGTATTAGAAACCCAAAAGATTTGGAGAAATTAAAAAGCCATATCTTCTAATTCCAAGGAAGTAATTGTCCACCCTGTTCTTCCCTTATCAAACAAATTGCATAATTTAATGCCCCTTCAATATGTACTTGGTTAGGAGTATGACTCACTTTGAGAGACCACAATGATTTCTTACCAAAAAAAAAAATCAAGGGGTGTTCTCCTTGAGTTACCCTGACCACCTTAATGCACTTTCTTGCTTCCATTTCTTACTGACTACTGAAAGCAGATCTTTGCCTTCCCTGCACTGTGTTGAAAGATCTGGCCCTATATAACATTCTACACATCCCCAAAACTAATACCACCCTAAATGCACACTCATGAGTCCTAAGCTTCCATGTATACTTAACATAGGACCTGTGGAAGAATAGATATCTTTCACAGAGAATGTAGTCATCAATACATACCTGGTGTGTCCTCTAGTCCTTATGGAAAGGGACCAAAACTAGATCAGGGGTTGGCATTAATTTGTGTCTTGGTAAATGGTGGGATAATTGGTGAAGCAACAAATGGTCCACTGGCTCACCTGTCTAATATGAACCTATAAGCCTATATACTCATGAGCAAACCATACAGTTGGATAATTCCTTTGTATACTTGTACATGTACATAAACAAAAACATAAAGGGATGCCAGAGGAGGGTCCAGTATATAGTTCCCTGAGAGTTACCTCTTAAAAAGAGGAGCTGTGGTCATACTGACATTTCATTAGGCGGTCTACAAAAGTTGAATCTTTTGGGTAGTTTCAGAATACATGGAGTAGACCAAAATTAAACTAAAGTAAAGGAAACTGTCCTACAGAAGTTACTGGTTAGAAAGATGAATTGCTCTTTCAACATCAGAAAGTCAAACATCTGTCAACAAACCTTTTTTTGAGTTTAAGAGACTAGTGTTAGTACTGAGATGAAGGGCAGCAAGGAGGAGGAGGAGGAAGATGAAACCTGAATAAAACAATATTTGTGTGACACAAAATCTCATATTTATTGACATACGCCCTCTTGTGGGTGGTGCAGTGGTGTAGCAGTTAAAGTTGTTGCCTCACAACAAGAGGTTGTACGGTTTGATTTTCAGCTGGGGTGCCTTCTGTGTGGAGTCTGCATGTCCACTTTGCATTTGCATGAATTTCCTGAGTACTCCGGTTTCCTCCCACATTTTAAAGATGTGCGTCAAGAGCTTTTCTCCCTCTCTGCTAAAAATAGGCTCTGTCCCAGTCAGATTTTCCCAGTCAACAAATGCTAAATAAGAAATTTGCAAATAGGCATTTTTCCAGTAATTTAGTTCATTGCTAAATACTGGTAAGGTCAGATAAAGGGAGGAAGAGGGATAATTCTGCCATTTCTGTGGCAGAGTAAATAATGTGATCTCACAAAAAACACCTCAATGAATGGCATTTTCGAGTTTTCAGCCATTCAACATTTGTTCTTTTCAGTGCTCTAATGCAGAACCGTCTCAGAGACAAGTTGGACTAAAAATGGGAGGTTAATATAGGAGCCAAGTCAGTTTGGGTTGTTGTTTCTCCATTAGGATAAAAAGGCAGTATAGATTATGCAAAAAGGTAACACCTGGAGTAGAACCCCATGCTGAAATCTGAGGAGGGTGCTTGTTATTGAGGTGGATGAGACACTGAGTACTAGTGGCACAAACTGAAATTTCTTTTATCAGACACACATAAGATTACCCCACCATGAAACCTTAACCATCTTCTGTCTTTTCTCAGTATATGATGGCTTACAAATAGCATGAACAGAGAGGTTGAAATTTGGGGTTTACGACTGGTTTCTGTGACAGCAAAGATACACTGCCACTGTTTGTTTATCCAGGAACCTGTCTGTTCTAACTTATTGTTAATGCTGACTACATAATTATGGTCTGGGTACAGCAAAGTCGCAGTGGCGGGCCTATAAAAATCCAGGAGAGAAGGATGTGAGGTACAAGCTACAATATAAGACAGAAGGCTTGCAGTGTTAAGTGGCATTGTTGTTATAGCCCTTAAAAATAATGAGTACATTCTGTATAAACACCTAATACTGGAGTTTGTTTATTCAACTGAAGATGTAGAAGAGACCTAATGGACTGTTTTATTTTAATTAAAGAAGAAAGTAATTTTATAATCTGAGAGCTTTTAATTTTAAAATATGTATTTCATATTAAGAATGTTATTATTTCTGATATCAGTTTTACAAATGTGTTTACTTACTTAAAGATATAAGTTCTGCAGTGCATGGTGTTGTTGTCTCACTGCAACAGGTTACCCCAGTTTGATTCTTGGCTGTGGTGCCTTCTGTGTGGAGTCTGCCTGTCCTCCCTGTGTTCATGTGGGTTTTCTCTGGTGCACTAGTTTCCTCCCACATTCCAAAGACATTTAGTAGATGGATTGGATACTCTAAATTGGCCATAGGTATGAGTGTGCATGCAAGTGTGTGGTATGGAAAAACTAACATGGCAGGTCTAGCCACCTAGTCTTGTAAACCTTGGCTCTAGATGATTGTCATTGTTGAAGTGACTCCCTGACTCCATATAGGAAAAGGGGGTCGTGAATGGATGGATGAATGGATGAATGGATGGATGGATGGATGGATGGATGGATGGATGGATATACATGTGCTAATAGGATGAAAGCCATTTATGATACCCAGAGTATACAATGAAGGCAAAACCTACTGAAGGTCTAAACTTGTGCAAAGGAGGTTCAGATACATAAACGTGCAATTCAAACTGTGAACTAAATTCCCAAGCATTATGTGGCACACATATAGTGACTGAGGAAAGCAAATGCAATAAATTTTTTTGTGTTAAACTACCTTTCTGTGGCTAACAATTCAATACGCCTATTATAAAAGCCTTAAGGTAAGTATGTCTGCAGAAAATAACCTCTTTAAGTAGCATATGCAAGTTTTGTTAGGCCTGCCATTCTTGATGCCATATGTTATCCATGTTTCAAGCTATTTCTCAAAAAAAAAAGTTTTATTTAACACTGACGTACATAGCTATATATGCACATCTGGAAATGTTCTACAGTAATGAGAAACACTCACATTACGGTTTTCATTCAGTTGTGCAAGTTCAGTGTTACAGGCATAGTCAACACCAAAGTTGTATATATAAAAGTATTATATATACTGATGCATTTTGTTTGTACTTGCCCTTTATAAACAGTTGACATTAATTTAACACTGTTTTACAGTTCAGCAATTAGTGACTTTGAAACAAAAAAAAAAATCTTGTTTCTGAGTAAGATTGCAGAACCTGTATATGGAAGCAGTTTAGAACACACATGGAGAAAAACACAAGCACATGTGTGAACATGCAGCTATGCAAATATACACACACGGCAACATAAGGACACGGGAACGTTAAGTTAATTTTATCTCTACACCTGGAGCTGTCAAGTGGCAGTAACCTCTCATAACCTTTTTCTTAGAAAAAAAGCATAATGTGCCCCGAGATGGAGAAAAGCTGCCACTATAATAATTTGTTCCACTTAGGTCTGCAGTAAACATGGCAGACTTCAGATTAGTAAGAAGCAGAAATCATGTACTTAAGGGGAAAAAGCATGCCGTATCTGTGAAATACTATGGTATAAGTGCCAAGTAAATCTAATGAGTTTATTTGAAAATAGCACTATATACTGATGGGTGTCCATACAGGGAACATTTTATATAAACATGTTTAAAAGTTGACATTAGGGAAGAGTGTCTCCCTACTTTGATATATATAAATGTTCATAATATAAAATCATTTTTCTGCAAGCAGAAGTAATCAAAATTAATTTGATTGTTTCTGCTGTCATTAAGTTTGTGCGAGTTTGCAAATAGTGGGGATCAGGGAACGTCCCCCTTCCCCACTGTAAAGAGGTGTTGGGGTTATTATATGTGATTAACAGGAAGTGTAGGTGTAGGGCTGTATTTTCTTTTATTGTTTTTATCTCTTTGAATCAATGTTTTTCTTTTGATACATTTGTATTATGATATTTCAAAGTTCATCCATATGTATATATATATATATATATATATATATATATATATATATATCTAATCGTAAAATGGGTATGTCAGCTTTCTATGTTAATCCCATCTGTTGATCAGAGCAGAATGTTCAAATGAACTGTCATGGTATCTTATCATCAGATTTAGTTGTGGCATGATTCAAGCCTTACTGTCTACATTTTATATTCAGACAACAAGGAAGTGAGTTAAGCTTCAAGTCATATACGCTTCATTAAAAAATGCTTATTGTTTCATACTTCAGGTATACAAATTTGCATGTCTAGACAGCCCTGGATTCTGCAATTAGCTGTTTTTGTTGAAGTATTGGCTATGATGAAAAAGCCTGAGGTATTTAAATGATTGCTGCAAATGGAGATTGTTTGAACATTCTTAATAAGTGTCCACATGGAGAGGGAGGTGGGCAGCACAGACATAACATTCTGATAGGTATGCTGGCTGTTAAGGATCATGATGGAAAGGCTGGTCAGTAAAACAATGTTATGTGCATAAGTGCAGGATGGCACTTACATCTCCGTGGCACTCTAATGATGATGATGATAGCAGAATGGTGAGGTACCATAAACAGTGTGACTCCAGGAAAGGTAAGACTGTATTTTAATATTACTAGCAGCTCATCACCAAATATAGCCAGGAGCCAGGAATGCCTTTCTCATTGGATGGTAACACATCAATGGTAGTCCACTGAACACAGACGGCGTTATAACAGATCTGGGAACACAGGTTGACAGCAACCTCTCTTTTGACCACCATAATGCCACTGTGGTCAGAAAGTCTTTCCATGTGGCACATCTCATTACTAAGGGTTTTGTATCCAGGAAGAAAGAGGTCATTGTCTCCCTCTACTCTTCCCTCATTGGGCCAATCACAGAGTACAATTCCCCATTTGGGATGTACCTCATTAAACACCTGCAAAAACTATAGAGGCCACAAAAGTACTTCACAAAGAGGATCTTAGGCCTTAAACATTTGCCCTATATGGACAGATTAAAAAACTCCAACTATTCTCTGTCTCATATCGCCTACTTAGAGGTGAGCTATGCTTGACTTACAAAGCCATGTCTGACCCAACTCTGTTAGAAATGTTACATCTGAAGAAATCCCAATCCCTCCACATCACATGCTTCAGAGACCTCAACCTCATTACCACAATCAACAGAACATGCTGGAGGGACAGGTTCATAACAGAGACTGCCCATGCTATGGAATAGACTTCCCATACATGTCAAGCAGAGCACCTCACTGGCCCTCTTCAAGAGAAATCTTGATGAGTGGATGGGAAATAGAAAATTCACCCTGGGGATCACTCCAGTGGCTTTACTCGATAGAGACACTGGGAACTAAGGTCAGGTGGCACTATGCCAGGGAAATCCTATGGGCTAGGCTTGTAAAGGCTCCAGGGCCATTAGCCTAGTACACACCTATGAACCCATGAACCTATAAGCATCCATCTTTCCTTCCTTGAGTAGGAGGCTTCATTCTGTATTACTAAACTGATGATACATCAAGTTTCATGATATGATGGGCTATCACTCAAAGTAGCACCAGTTATTGTAACATCCAACTGACTAGGAAACATATGAGGGGGAGTAACAAATTAAACTGATTACATGTAAATAAACAAAAACACTTGTACATCACATCAGGTTAATACAATTCATCAGCTCTAAATGAGTTACATTGTTGCAAAAAGCAACATTTTTCTGTAACAGGAACGTACTATAGCTGCTAGGAATGTCTGTAAAATTATTACTCTGGCTGAAATTGTCCAGTTCTTCAAATGTGTTTTCCTGCCCATATTCAGCATATGACAGTAACATTATCCATTGTTCTTGTCATGTTGAACATGCTGTAGTATAAAATAATACAAAGGCTACAGCATATACCTATAAGAAAATGTTCTCTTGTACTCTTAATTTCATAAACAACAGGGAGAAGGTAAATATTTTGCTTGACAGAACCCCAAGGAAGATCCCTGTAATTGCTGGCATAAGTGATTTTATTTTTCAGTTACATAACAGTCAGGCCTAAAGTACTTCTCAGAGAGCATACCTACTTATTTTTAAATTATGTATATCAAAAATGATTGCTATTTTATATATTACATGTAATTTCATTGTGAAGTGTTTCTGTCCCAGCCACCGCTGATGTTTTTTTTTTGTACTCAAACATACTTCCCCAGTTAACAAAGACAAATTAATAAATAAATAAATAAATATGAATACATACTTATTAAAACAAAAGAGGAGAAATATGTCATTGTAGTTGTGAAAAAAGCAGAACAGAAACAGAAGCCTTGCCTATTTAAAATATTCCATGATTATAACTGTCAGTTCATTGTACTTGTTTACTAAATTTAGTTTTGTAGAACTATTCTAATCATGGAAAATAGGACTGAAAATGGGGTAGCAAATAATGATGCCGAAAAAAATGTTTCAGCCATTATATGCATTTCTGCATTTATAAGTACATTAGGATGTCATACAAGAGTCTTTAACTATCACTTTGTCTAAGTCAGGAAAAATGTGATCTAATCACATTTGATCTACTGATATATTTACCAGATATAACTCTGATAATAAGGGAAGTGTGTATATTTTTGATCACTGCTATGAGTTTTATGAAAGATTTATTAGTGATATTGCAGTTTGCTTTTTCACTGTGTTTTGTATTGAGTGAGATGATGGAGCACATCCAGTGTTTTTTTTTTTTTTTTTTTTTTTTGCTTTCTTCCTCTGTAGGGCAACTGTGGAGTTGTTATATATAATTTGGGGGATGTGGGGGTGCAGTGGGGCTTCCCTCATCCCCCATGGGAAAAAAAACTGTTTTATTTATTTATTTAAGTTATGCTGGGTTAGATAAAGTGAGTTTTGACCACTTGATCAGTTGTGTTTAAATATTCTGTATTTTATATCACATGACATACACTTGTGCATTACATATCCAAAACAAATAATTTATTTTGAAAATATATATCTCAGCATATCAGCTCAGTTTCAATTGCTGGTTCATTGATCATTCAAGAGTTCACAGAATGTTTAAAAAGATACCAACATGTATATATCCAGATATTTCTGAACTGTAAACCAAAACAATAATGAAACCTATGTAGAAAGCAAAAAATATCATTGTTACAATAAAGCTCTTGATGGTCAGTAGCTTGTATGCCTGATAACTAAAAAGTGTAAAATATGAACTCCCAGTGTGTGTGTGTGTGTGTGTGTGTGTGTGTGTGTGTGTATGTGTGTTTCCCAAAACGTAATGGATCTTTATTCTGTAGTGCACATCCTAAATTTGCTATGTAAATGTCATACACACAGACACATATACACACATTATTTACCCTACAAGCCTTTTAATGGTTAGTTAGTTGTTGTTGTTTGTCTTTTCGGCTTTTCCCGGTAAGGAGTCGCCACAGCGGAACTCCGGTCCGCTAATGATTGGCAGTAGATTTTTATGGTGCTGAGTTGCCAGCCCAACACCCAACCTCCAGTGAAGGCACGCCCATTTAAGCATGTCTTTCGGAGGCCACTCGACTGCGGGGAGGACATGCAGACTCCACACAGAAGGCACTCCACGCACACTAGCTGAAAATCGAACGGGAAAACCTCTTGCTGTGAGGCAACAACGCAACCGCTGTACCACCGCGGCACTTTTTTAATGGCTAGTTAGTAATGCAATAAATATCAGCAAATTTTGGGCAGCTTAACCTTCTGTCCTATTTATTCTGCTGTTTGAATGTGGACACTTAGCTACCTTATAGCAGTCAAAAAATGTTGCCCCTCAAAAAATAATTATGACTAACACATTATATGCCTAATTACACCCATCTGGAGATAGTAACCTGACAGGATTAAGCTATTCCATACTAAAAGAGTACACCTCTTGCGATACAGCTGAACTTGCAAGGCACCCTACAGCTGCAATTTAAACACAAACATAGATTCAAGTATTTCAACATTAAATGATAGATATAAATGATTAAACTAACATGACAGCTGTCAAAATCTATTTTTGAAAATACATATCTTAGATTATTTACCTACCTCTATAAATTAGTTGTTTTAATTAAGGTATGTAACATTTAAAGCTTACTTACTGATTATACACTTTTTGTGATTTCAGAGGATGCGGTATTCTTAGTATTCTAACAAGACTGGTTAGTTTTCATAATTAAGTTATTGGGGATATCTGAAGTTGCAGAGTTTTCAGTATTTGTAATTAGACTTGTAATTGTATAAAGCTTTTGCAATTAAATTATTCAGATTTATTCCATGGAGATCTATAATTCTAATTAAGATTTTATATAAAAAGTTATCCATTATGTGTCACTATGCACACTCATGATTAGAACATATCTTTTTGTGTTCCTAAAACCAAGCAATTTTATAATTCCTTTTTTTTTCTAAGATTATATGACGCATGAATACTTAATCAGATCTAAATATGTGTGCACATATAACACACATAAGGATACACACACACACACACACACACACACACACACACACACACACACACACACACACACACACACACACACACATACATACACTCACTCCACAAAATTCTAATTTAACTTTTATTGTGGTACACTGAAAGCACCAGACCACAAGTCTTTCTTGGAACAAAGGAATTCTTGCTCAAAATGAAATTTTGATGATTTGCAGAAAATTACTTTTAGATGACTCATGCTTAGAAAGGAAGAGTTGCATTCCCAGTGCACTTATTGTGAAATAATATGCAAGTGCTATGCCCTGGAACATGATGTAGTAGTTAGTCAGATGCTTTCAGACTATTAAAGTAAATAGTTCCACAGGTTGGCCCCTTACAAGAAGTCTTCTGCAGGGAGCCTGAGGGTATTTTTTCCTTCACATCTGGTATCTGTTATGTGGTATAGCATGAGTTGTCTGCCATGTTATTCTGTAGTAAAATGAGACGTCCTCTGATTAATGAAACGAAAAATGTGCAAACATTTCTAATGAACAGCAATGAGGGTAACATTGATATGACTACATGATACAAAAAAAATCTGACTGAAAAAGTGTCTAATCCAGTTAGATTTGGTATTTATAGCTGTTAGGTATCAGTAGAATTTCCCAAATGCCCTTCTAAAATAGAAGTCTGCCGTTTAATGATTTCAAGAAAATACATTCAAGTAGGCATTTTTTGTAGAAATGTGATTCCTTTATTAAGATTGGTGTAGCAACAGAATTTGATAAAACTAACATTCAGATGGCATGTTAATGTCCCACCTTATTGACAGAAATCAAAATGTGCTTATTTGTTTTTCACCTTAGATTCTAGAAATCTCACTGAAGGACTTTATCCGAAAGCACAAGTAATTGTACAACATATGTTGCTCCAATAAAAGATAATACATCACCTTCGTGTTCCAGTGTCTTTCTGATTCCTATAAATGAACCAGTATGGCAGGTCTTCATTTTTTTCTATAATCTGTCCCTGTGATGGATTATTTCACAATACACTGTATAACAAGCTTGCTAGATGCATGTTCTGCATTACTCACACCATATAAATTATATCAGTCATAATAAAACACTCAGCACATCTGTATACCTTCATAGAGCAGTAATGCTCACTACCTAACACTGCATAAAACAACCCTTCTGTGCACACAGTTTTCTTTGTGATGAGCTCCTTCTCACTGTGCTTACCATTTAAACCACTTGTGCAGACTGATTCCACAGATAAACGCCATAGTCACATTCAGGTCTAGGGTAAATAATTGCACAATTCCCAGCAACACAACATTGCATTTACTGAAGAAAATAAAACAAGTGAACTATGGGCAAGTCATGGTACAGTGTGTCTAAAGTAAGCCTATAAATGCCACTGTCCTCAGCTACAAAATATGTTCTTTTGTAATACAGTTAAATTCTGAAACTTTTTCTGGATGCAGATTGTGCTATAAGTAATAAGGACTAATTGTCTGGAAGTCCAAGACTAAAATAAAAGTAAACACAGCATGACACAACTTTGCCGCACAATGGCAAAGTCTTTTATTTTAGTGGGCTGTGAAAAAGCATGGATAGAATGGCACATAGAGGTGTAGTGAAGATGGCAGAGGCAATTTGTGAATCAAACCTCTAATAATGATAATACTATTAATAATAATAAAAACAATAAAAAATATACCTACATACCGTCTGGTTAAAGTATGCAATATACCAAGCAAACAAATTATATGCACTGAATTAAAACAGGGGATTATGATCAGGTCAACAGTCATAACCAAATTATTAAGTGCTTGTGAGAAATGGATGCAAATACCACAATTAACTGTATTAATTTTTTCACATTGAATTTAACACTGGTGGTGTTACGCTAATGTTAACATAGTCTAACACATATTAGATTCATTGTGAGCTAGCTGAATGTTGAATAACAGCATCCAATGTGCATTTGTCTGCAAACGTAGATTGCCACAGGACAAGGATAATGGTTCAAAGATCTGAAGTAAGATGTCAAATCAATCATGCAGTTTGGCCATGAAAATCCACAATAAAAAACTACTATTTGCATGAAACAAAGCCTGTAAGGAATGTCACAAAAATAGAAATGACCTAAATATAGAAAACTACCGACATCTACGTAATCAAGCAAAGAAACATTTATCTGATCACAATAAAAATCCCCAAAACTTCTGTTTGACTATCTCATCACTCAATAGCCCAGAATCCAAAAAAGCCCTATCTCTTCTTCTGATAAATCTCCAACTCAGATATTGGATTTGTTTAATACTCACCCTCATAGAAAGCATAGCTACCCTTCTCTTCAAGCCTAACAAGTTACCTTATCACAAACTCACTCCATCAAAAGGCATTTCATTCCCTTCCTTCTCTCCAGAAAACAACTCAACTACAGATTCTAAATCTTCTAGCCTGAAACTTCGCTCTGTACCCACTAGCTATATATAAAATCTACTATATAAGTTAAAACAATGTTCCCTTTCTGCAGACAACCTTCCAGCCAAATAGCTGAAAACTGCTGCTGATGCTATTGCCTATCCAGTTAGTATGCTCATCACTAGATCTGTCACAGAATCATATGTCCCCATCCTCTGGAAAAAATCAATCATTACTCCATTACTCAAAAGTGGAAATTCTGCTGAACTGACTAACCCCCCCCTTCCCCATTGTCATCCCATCTCCTCTTTCCAAACTTCTAGAAAAAATGTATTTATAAACAACTCCTTGACCACCTTATCCATAACAATCTACAAACACACACCCAACATGGCTTCAGGCCTGGTTATATTACTACCTACAATATCCTTTACAAACATAATTAATAAAGCAACAGACTCGAGCCAACTAAGATCAGCGTTATTTCTTGATTTATCAAAAGCTTTCGACACCATCTCACATCCCAAACTCTTACAACAACTCTCTTCCCTCAGGCTTACTAGTTCTTTTCTATAGTGGTTTTCTAACTACCTATCAGATAGACAACAATGTGTTAAATGGCATGGTTGTCTTTCTCAATATCTTGCCAATAAAACTGGTGCTCCAAAAGGATCCATCCTAGGACCCATTCTCTTCAATGCCTTTATAAATAAACCCCACTCTGCCTCTGGCCAAAGTTCCCTCATCCAATACACTGATGACTCAACACTCATCTGCTCTTCCAATAGCTTCGCACATCTTAAACAAATAACCCAATCTTTTTTTACCTCCATTGAGTCCTGGCTTAATAACAGACAACTATTGCTAAACCTCCCAAAAAATAAGCTCCTCCTTTTCACCGCAAGGATCCCCAACCAACTTTAAGATTTTCTCACTAAATAACACAGAAATTGAAACAGTCCCACATACCAATTTTTTTTTTTATTATTTTATTTTAACATTTGTTGACCGGGAAAGTCCGACTAGGTTCCACAGATCCTGTTTTCAGCAGAGGCCCGGGGAGAAACGCTCCAGAAGCATGTCATTACTAGGAGTAACTATATACAACAAACTTGCCTTCAATTTCCACATACATAATACTATCAGAAAACACACTGCAAACTAGGGATGCTCTATGAACACAAATACGTCATGGATACATCCACGAAAATGACCTCAACCTATCTGTTACCTTCCATACTATATGGTGCCCCCATCTTAACCAACCTCCAGATCACACTAAAGAAAAAATTTGAATCTTGCTATAATAAAATTGCTAAATTTGCTACTGATATCTCCAACTAACACCACTGTCCTGCTCTTATTCCCCTTAATTGGCTAGAATTTCTACAACATCTAAACTATCTCAAACTTACAATTGCCCATAATGTTATTTACAAACCTCAAGCTTGTCCTGCCTTAAGCTCAATTCTCCAAATGTACACCCCCAGCTGACATCTCCACTCCCAAGACAAGCAATTCTTAACCTTATATAAACCAAACAAAACTGATGAACAATGTCTATATTCCTAATCAGTGACCAAACTCTGGAATGCTCTACCCTTATATATCAAAACTGCATACAAACTCAAAAATTTTAAATCTAAATTAAAAGACATCCTTTTTAGTTCTCGTATCTGTCCTTGTTCTAAATAAGGGTGACTCATACCCCATTACTCTATCCTGACTCTACTACTACTACACTGCCTACTTTTTTCCTTTGCCCTTACCTAATAAACAGCTACCTCCCTAAGTCCCTTCATTCTCCCTCTCCCATCCTTGATCCCTCATAACTAATAACTTCTCTACCTTCCTCTTCTTTATCCTTTACCTACCTTGTCCTTTTGTCTTTTCTCAAAATCCCTCATCTGTTGACTTCTGCCATCTATAGCTCTATATCTTTATCACTGTGATGCCTGTGTCCTGGCCCAGCAATCAAGGAGCCTCAATCCTCACCACTAACACCAGAGAGGGCGTCTCATATATGTGGAAAGGATAACAAATACACACAGTAAGGTGCGATTTCCCTTAAGAGCACACAGACATCACAGTCAGTCCAGGGCTGGTCACTCCCTTGCTCCTCAGGTCCCCAATAAGACTCCCCACTGGCACAGCTATAGGGTCTAGATCTCAGCCTAGTGGGCAAGCTAAAATCTGCTGCACCCTCTCTGTTCAACCAGTGCTTCATGTCCCTGCCCAAGTAGCTGACACACACACAGACTTTGAGATAAGAGTTTACACAACCACACAGACACTTCTGGGGAAGGTTGGCACAGGTTCTCCAGCCGTGCCCCTTTTACCCAGACTATATAGTAGTACCAGCTGCCACCATCCATTAATAATTATCAGCTACTCAAAGGCTCTTACAGGGTGTCCAATTATTACTGTGCAATATTATTATCCAATTGGTAGATGTGACTTAACAGTCTCAAGGCTTATTAGAGTGACCTGGTACAGGATCCTTATATACATGCAATGTACTCTTAGAGCTTAACTTATCTGTACACAAAACCAGCCACAGTTAAAAGGTTTTAAAATATTTAATAATAATTAATTAAAACCATAAAACAATAATTTCTACTACACAGTCAGTGCGAGTGAAGAGTTCAGAGATCACACAGAAATACTTAAAATAAATCAGTAGTACAGTTCTGACATCACAGGAAAAACACTTAGTCTAAACTTTCTAATTTCTAGCTCTCTAAAAGAAAACACAAGTCTAAGCTAACTTACATAAGACAGGCAGAGTGCTGATGCATTGGATATCAAGACAAATATGCTTACAGTCTCTCTCTGAGCAATAGTTTTTAAAATCACTAACAAACATTTCTGCTGGGCCCTCCCAGATTACATCACTTTTCACACTTTCCCAGTATACATATTACATCATTTTTACACTTACCCTGGGGTTCCCAGGCCAACAGGCTACATTATTTAGTAAGCTAACACCTGCTCAGGAAGCTACAACAATAAAAGACATTTCACATGTACACTCTAGTAATTATTCCTTAAGTTAAAACAATAGAAAAAATGTGCTAGCCCAGACCAAATGGCTCTGAGCTCTATACCAAATTACTAGGAGTAACTATAGACAACAAACTTGCCTTCGATTTCCACATACATAATACTATCAAAAAAACAAACTGCAAACTAGAGATGCTCTATGAACACAAATACTTCATGGATACATCCACTAAAATTACCTCAACCTGTTACCCTCCATACTATATGCTGCCCCCATCTTAACCAACCTCCAGATCACACTAAAGAATACATTTGAATCCTGCTATAATAAAATTGCTAAATTTTCTACTGATATCTCTAACACCACTGCCCTGCTCTTATTCCCCCTTAATTGGCTAGAATTTCTACAACATCTAAACTATCTCAAACTTACAATTGCCCATAATGTTATTTACAAACCTCAAGCTTGTCCTGCCTTAAGCTTAATTCTCCAAATGTACATCCCCAGCTGATCTCTCCACTCCCAAGGCAAGCAATTCTTAACCTTTTATAAACCAAACAAAACTGATGAACAATGCCTATATGCCTAATCAGTGACCAAACTCTGGAATGCTCTACCCTTAGATATCAAAACTGCCTACAATCTCAAAAATGTTAAATCTAAATTAAAAGACATCCTTTTTAGTTCTCGTATCTGTCCTTGTTCTAAATAAAGGTGACTCATACCCCATTACTCTATCCTGACTCTACTACTACTGCACTGCCTACTTATTTACCACCTGCCTCCTTTTTTCCTTTGCCCTTACCTAATAAACAGCTACCTCCCTAAGTCCCTTCATTCTCCCTCTCCCATCCTTGATTCCTCATAACTAATAACTTCTCTACCTTCCTCTTCTTTATACTTTACCTACCTTGTCCTTTTGTCTTTTCTCAAAATCCCCCATATGTTGACTTCTGACATTTATAGCTCTATATCTTTATCACTGTGATGCATATGCCCTGGCCCAGCAGTCAAGGAGCCTCAATTCTCACTACTAACACCAGAGGGGGTGTCTCATATATGAGGAAAGAATAACAAATACACATAGTAAGGTGCAATTTCCCTTAAGAGCACGCAGACATCACAGTCAGTCCGGGGCTGGTCACTCCCTTGTTCCCCATGTCCCCAAAAGACTCCCCACTGGCACAGCTATAGGGTCTAGATCTCAGCCTAGTGAGCAAGCTAAAATCTCCAGCACCCTTTCTGTCCAACCAGTGCTTTGTGTCCCTGCCCAAGTAGCTGATATACACACACTTTTGATAAGAGTTTACACAACCACACAGACACTTCTGGGGAAGGCTTGCACAGGTTCTCCAGCTGTGCCCCTTTTACCCAGACTATATGGTAGTACCAGCTGCCACCACCCACTAAAGATTATCAGCTACTCAAAGGCTCTTAAAGGGTGTCCAATTATTACTGTGCAATATTATTATCCAATTGGTAGATGTGACTAAACAGTCTCAAGGCTTATTAGAGTGACTTGGTACAGGATCCTTATATACACGCATTGTACTGTTAGAGCTTAACTTATCTCTACACAAAACCAGCCACAGTTAAAAGGTTTTAAAATATTTAATAATAAATAATTAAAACCATAAGACAATACTTTCTACATCACAGTCAGTGCTAGTCAAGAGTTTAGAGATCACACAGAAATACTTAAAATAAATCAGTAGTACAGTTCTGACATCACAGAAAAACACTTAGTCTAAACTTTCTAATTTCTAGCTCTCTAAAAGAAAACACAAGTCTAAGCTAACTTACGTAAGACAACAGGCAGAGTGCTGATGAGTTGAATATCAAGACAAAAATGCTTGCAGTCTTTCTCTGAGCAATAGTTTTTAAAATCACTAACAAACATTTCTGCTGGGCCCTTCCAGATTACATCACTTTTCACACTTGGGTTTCCCAGTATACACATTACATCATTTTTTACACTTAGTCTGGGGTTCCCAGGCCAACAGGCTATATTATTTAGCAAGCTAACACCTGCTCAGGAAGCTACAACAATAAAATACATTTCATATGTACACTCTAGTAATTATTCCTTAAGTTAAAACAATAGAAAAAAATGTGCTAGTCCAGACCAAATGGCTCCGAGCTCTGGAGATCAAAGGACATATAAAACATAATTTTAATTTCAAAGAACAGATGTGAAATGGTTTTCTTAGTTTTCTTTACAGCAGAGGGCAATGTTGCCACATTGTTGAAGTTCAACATTTAACAGCCTATTGTTTCATTTAAGAAAACCTGCCTGAATCTTGCATTGATATTTACAAATTATAGAATTGGCTATAAAATTCTATTTGGCTAGGCTGGCAGCCTTCACATTTCTACCAGTCTTCACCACCCCCCCCCCCCCTGGAGAACTCAAGCTAGTTTTCCAAGTGACCCTTGAGAAATGCCGCTTGAGAGGGTTAGGTCTATCTGAGTATTCCTACCCCATTCCCTGTCTTGAGAGCACATCTGCATTGATATTGCTACTCCCACTGTGGTGCTGCACTGACATATCATATGCTTGCAACCTCAGGCTCCAATTTTCGCAACTTGGCATTTTGCTGACTGGCTCTGTTTAACCATGTTAGAGGGTTGTGATATGTCCTAACAGTGAATGTCCTTCCATACAGATAAGGCTGAAGTTTCTGCAATGCCCACACTATAGCTAGACATTCCTTTTCTAAATCTGCATAGCATTCCTCCCTGAGTTGGAGCCTACAACTGAGATAAACCACTGTGTGCTCTTCCCCCTCTGAAGAAATATGGCTAAGTACAGCCACCACCCCATGGTTTGAAGCATCCACCTGCACAACAAATTATTTGCTGTAATCTGGACTGGCTAAAACAGGGGGTCTTTTTAAGCTTCTGGAATGCATGCTCACATGCTGGGTCCACACTACATTATCTGGCCTGTTCTTCCTTGCCAGGTCTGCGAGGGGAGCAGCTATGGTACTATAGTTGGGGACGAACTTTCTGTAGTACCCTGCTGTCCCTAAAAATGCCCTTACCTGATTTTTAGTAACAGATGCAGGCCATGCCTGAATGGCTTCCACTTTGGCAGGTTCTGGCCCTGGCTTACCACTCCCCACTATATGTCCTAGGTAGGAGACCTCTGCCATACACACCTGACATTTCCTCAGCTTAATGGTCAACCCTGCCCTCTGTAATCTGCCCAGCACCTCCCTGACATGCTGAAGGTGTTCTGACCAGGAATGGCTGTAGATGGCAATATCATCTAGGTAAGCAAGGGCAAACCCTTGGGCTCCTAATAGGATATGATCTACGTGCCTCTGGAAAGTCGCTGGAGTATTCTTCATCCCAAAGGGCATCTTTGTGAACTCATACAAGCCAAAAGGAGTCACAAAGGCTGACTTCTCTCTAGCACTGGGAGTCAAGGGCATCTACCAGTAACCCTTGGTGAGATCAATGGTTGTAAGATACTTAGCCCCACCTAGCTGTTCTAGGGTCTCATCTGTCCAAAGCATGGGGTAAGCATTCGACTCTGTGTGACTATTTAATTTCCTGTCGTCCACACAGAACCTGATGCTGCTATCCTTCTTTGGCACCAGCACCACTGGGGAAGCCCAGGGACTGTTGGACTCTTGAATCACCCCTAGTTCCAACATCTCCTGTACCTCCTCCCTCAGCGTCTGTCTGGCTCTATCAGGCACCCTATAAGGGGCCTGCCTAATAGACCTTTGTCGTCCTATATCCACCTGGTGCTGCACTAGGTTGGTGCACCCGGGTTTCCCAGTGAACATGTCGTCAAATTCCTGCAAAACTGCTCGGATTTCTCAAACCTGGATAGGAGATAGCTGCTACGACATTGCTACCCCTTCCACTGATGTGTCCGTCCGCACCTCACTGAGGAGATCAGTCCCCAGCTCTCCCTCAGACTCCTCCTGCAATCCACTGCAAATGTTCAGCACAAGATCCTCCCTACCATGGTAAGGTTTCATCATGTTAACATGGTACAATTTGTGTCCCTGCCATCTGCCTAGCAGTTCCACCATGTAGTTAACATCACTTACATTTCTTACCACCTTGTAGGGTCCCTCCCAAGCTGCTTGCAGCTTGTTGTATCTGACAGGAATGAGAACCATTACCTGCTGCCCCACAGCATACTCTCTAGCTCGAGCATTCCTGTCATGCCACACCTTTTTCTGTTGTTGGGCTCTGCCAGGTTCTCCTGGGCCAACTGCATGAGTTCCCTGAGCCTTGTCTTGAGGTTTAGGACGTATGCCACAACAGACTCCTTGTGAGACTCATGCTCACCTTCCCACTCATCTCAAATTAAATCTAGAGGTCCGCTCACCCTATGCCCATACAGCAACTCAAAGGGTGAAAAACCTGTGGATTCCTGGGGAACCTCTCTGTAAGCAAACAACAGATGGGGCAAATATTTGTCCCACTCCCTCTTAAACTGATCTGCAAATGCCCATAGCATGGACTTGATTATAGAGTTTAACCTCTCAAGAAGACCATTAGTCTGGAGATGGTAGGGGGTGGTCTTCATGTGCTTCACCCCACAGGACTTCCACAGACAAGCCAGCAGGTCTGACATGAAATTGGCACCTCTGTCAGTCAGTATTTCTTTTGGGAAACCTACCCTGCTGAAAATCTCTAACAAAGCATTTGCCACCTTCTCTGCCTCAATGGAGGACAAAGTCACTGCCTCAGGGTATCATGTAGCGTAATCCACTACCACTATGATATACTTTTTCCCTGTGGAACTTGGCGTACTCAGAGGACCCACAATATCCATAGCTACCCTCTGAAATGGCTCCTCAATCACAGACAAAGGCATCAAAGGAGCTCTCACCTTGTCTCCTCTCTTTCCTACCTTTTGGCACTGCTCACAGGTCCTGCAGTACCCTGTTACATCTCTGGAAATTCCAGGCCAGTAGAAGTTCTGCATAATATGCTTCTTCATACGTTTTATTCCCATATGACCTGCAAATGGAATATCATGGGCTATGGCTAGAAGCTCCAGATGGTAGGCTCTAGGCACTACCAACTGATTTACTCTCTCACCTTCAAGCCCTCCCTCAGGGGTCCACTCTCTGTATAGTAACCCTTTGTCCCAGTATACAGATTCCCCCTTTCCTTGAGAATCAGGTGCCTCCCTAGCTACCTGCTTCAGACCTTGCAATGTAGGGTCTGAGAGCTGAGCCTGTCTCAACCCTTTCCTTGTAACCCTTCCCAGCTCCCCTTCCACAGGATGTCTTGCATCCACTGATAGATGTGCCTCACTGTCAGCCTGGGTGCTACTACTCACCTCTACCTTTGCAGTCACTCTGTCCAAGGGACCATCAGTACCCACAATCAGCTCTGGCTCACCTTCAGTCTCACTGCTACTGAGTAGCTCCCTCCCTGAAGTAACCACCTCAGCACTCCTGGCTGCAAGTATGCAGTCTGTCTGGGTCTCCACCAGGCCACCAGACCCACATGCTTGTCTCCTAGTCTCACTGCATGTAACTGAATAAGCACATGGTATTGCCTCATCCAAACCCTTCCCTATCAAGACATCTGCAGGATGGTAGTTTAGTACCTCTATTGTCTCAAGACAACCTACTATTGGCATTTTGTCTTTCCCACTTACTGGCTCCCTCACCTTTTGTTCCCCACCTTGCCACCATGGACACCTGCATGCCACATTCAACAAACATTCAACCCTAGCTCCTAGATGTGTACCTGGACTGGTGGTTTCCCCTGCTACTGGCTGATTCTGTTGTGGCAGTCTGTGCTGCCCACCATGGGTTCCTTTAGACCCAATAGCAGTACTGGAGGTCCCCTTCTTGTGCAGGGCTGCCCTGCTTGCCAGGTATAGGTCTCCCTTCTTTCCCAACTCATCTGAAGTAGCACATTGTCTATCAGCTAATCAGATCCTCATGTCTTCAGCAAAGTGCTAAGGGCTTGTTCCCTCACCAAAAGGTCTGCCAGCCCTTCAAAAGTGGTGACCTGACATCCACTCACCCACCTATGGAAATAAGTACTCAATTCAGCAACATATTCACACACACTTTCATCTGATTTGTGTCTATCCTCACAAAACTTTTTCCTATACATTTCAGGTGTTAGCTTAAACAGTTCTAAAAGACATTTCTTAACAGAAGTATAATCAAAACATGCAACATCCGACATTTTAGATAAAACAGTTACAGCTTTACCATGGCGTAAGGGGGTCAGGAACCATACTCAGAGCCCTTGGTCAACTTCATACTGTTTACATACCCTCTCAAACATATGAATAAAACTATCAAAATTACCCCCCCCCCCCGTTAAACTGTGGAAGAAATGTACTGTCCTTTTGTGCGTTTGGGGTTCATTTACTCCCTTCCCCATTACCTCTATGACTCTGGCGAAGAGTCAGAATCTCCTTCTCATGCTGCCTCTGCCTCTCTTGTTCTTCAGCTTACGGACATAACAGTTTCTCATTCTCCTCAGCCTGCAAACGGCGCAGTCTCTCATTTGCTTTTAATTCCACATGCCTGGCCTCCAACTCAAGTCGCTTTAGCTCCAGCTGGATTTTTAAGTCCACTGCAGAAAGATTGAGTTGTCCATTCTCCAAGGGAATTATATCTCCACTGCCAGTCTGATTGTCCTCCTGGTTGCTGTTTTCTGATGCAGCTGTAACCAAGGCTGCTATCAGGTCCGCCTTAGGTTTCCATGCACTAGTCCCCTAGCCTGACACATCTCCGCCAGCTGGCTCCTTGTCAGCTTTCCATACTCCTCTGCTGACATGCTGCCTGCTCACCCTGACTAATTAAGCTAACAAAGGAAATAAAACAATTGTGATCTGAACTCCGAGTATTCACTACGTGACTGTTTTAGAGTACTAAAACACCTTCAAAGCTCACTGTACACAAGCTACAGGATTCACTCTACCCACACCACTACAAGCCAATTAGTATTTGCCAACTAATTAATATGTGATGTGGATATCCCACCACTGCCAAACACGATCACTACCACCCCCCCTTACTAAACATTTTTTCCACCATGCTCATTCAATCTTCCTATGTATAAGGTTATGTTTGTAAATGTAATTGTTTAAGCTCACTGAAAAACATCATGTATGTTTTGCTCTGACATACTTTTTCCTGCATAACTGTATGTATATATCTTTTCAACTCTATGTACTGTAAAACTTATGTATGCTTTTGTTCAGTCATAATTATCATGCAAAATGTATGTATATTTCTTTTGATTCCTCTGTATTTCAACTGCTCTACCTTGTCATAATCTTATGATGTATTATGTAATAGTTGAAATTTATTTTTCTGCTACTTTGTATTGGAGCTTTTCTCCCCTGGCCTCTGCTGAAAATAGGTTGTTCACCCAGTTGGACTTTCCCAGTAGCTAAATGTCAAATAAATAAAATAAATAGATTGGGATCTGACTCTGGGCCTTGAGATACAAGACTGACACATTTCTTTGCATCAGAAGTGGCACTTGAGACTTTACCACATGCTTTTTGTAGAGCAACTAGTAAACCATCCATTGTACAACATATGAGTTTATATACAGATTTAGAAGTCTACTGATAATGCTCACATGGAGAAGAGGGTCGAAAGCCTTGGCCAGGTCCAGATATGCTGTTTGTACTGTATAACCACATTCTAGTAATTAGAGACTTTTTTGAAGATATTCATATGGCTAAAAAGGGAGGGCCTGCCTTTAACAATGACAAGCTGATGAGTCATTACTGTAAGCTAAGATTATAGTAAGTATAGACATCACAGTTGGTAGAAAGTCATTGTAATATAATGGAGAAGTTTCTCTTGAGTCAGACATCATGTTGGCTGATACGTGGTCATGGATTAAGATTGTTGAAGATCTTACGAACAGTGTCTTTTTCTCAGAATTGTGTCACATCTTGTCAAACTGGATTCTTGCCAACATCTAAGCATTGTCATTTGATATCAGTCCAGTTCTTCATAAATGCCCTTGACCTCATGTAAATTTAGCCATTCCTTAATTTCAACAGTGTAACACCTTGGTGTTTTTTGTGGTTTAGGAATCTGTTCACTAATTTTGTCACAGCTGGTTTGGCATAATACAATCTCTGTTCTTTCAAACTTTCTGCCACTCTGATTATCATTTGCCTTTATTTTCCTTGTTGAAGAAGACTAGATGAAACCACCAGTTCTAATGGAGTATTTCTATACTTAGGAGGACCTGAATAAAATACTTGTAAAATGTTTTTTGTGATTTTTTTTTTTGTACAGATTGTATGACTTTCAATGTGCTTATTATATTTCAAAACAGAAAAAAAAATGCTTCCAGTTTCCCACATGGTCACAAAAACACACATACAAAAGGAACAAATATCACTGAAGAAATGAAAATCTTGAGCAAACATGGTGAAATCCTGGCCTTTGTGAGTGACGTATGTGAGACAAAAGCACTTACTATGTGTTTTTGTTTTACCAAAAAGATTACATTTTAATTTTTGTTTGGATGTTGAATATGTTATATATACTCATATGATGAGATAAAATGCTAAAATTCCCAAGTTGTGAAAACACTCAAAATGTTTGAGTGACAAACCATTAACCATTGCCGCAGATGAGCATATCAAGGATGCCGCTGTGTGGAAAATGTGGATTTCATAAATGTGATGCCTGATTATGAAGATGTAGCCTCTCTCTTTGATGACATCTGGATATTTGAAATAACAAATTGAAGAAATAATGTACTGACTAGTCTTGAATTGAAATAAATCAGAATTTATGGTCTGTTCAGTACTGTGTGAAGAATCATTGTGTCTTTAGCATTGCTTTTGTGTAATACATTATAATTCAACAGAATCGTACCACACTTATTACTCAGTGAGGTATACCCTATTGAAAGAGAACATCCCATATAATCTCTTTTCTTATATAAATGCCCAGTTATACTTTCTGAATTATTTCTAAAATTTGCTTGGTAAGCTGATTTGGCATAATCACTTTATTGTGCGTGAATAGCAATTCTTTAGACCCATGAAGTTAATTATGGGAAGTGCAGCATGCCTAAAGTGGCAATGGACCTTTTTTGTTATCCGTCATACTGTTTAGTACCATGTTTGCAGGCAGTTTTAATTGCATGGCATGTGCAGTGTGCTAAATAAAGTCCTGAAGCAAATTGTAAAGTCAAGTAAACAAATCAGCATTTTAGACAGAAGTATAAAACAGAACCTTACTGTTTGCATTTTGATCTTGCTCTGTGATACTGCATCACTGCTCATTTCACTCTGCCTGTGCGGCATAGCGGAGTTTGTACTGTATGAACCTGTGAAGGTTTTGCTTCATGAATCACAAAGCAGTGTGTTTGAGACTGCGTAAGCCATACTCACTGCAAGCCTCCAAAGTCTGACAGCATGGATGTGCACATCATAGTCAAAGTCTATAAATCATTTTTATAAACAACAAAAACCAGCAAAAGATGAAATAAAACAACAGCAAAATCCACAACTTTCAAACAAATTTATTCTCTCACTCTCTGACGTCCCAGCCATAGCCTTCAAGGAGTATCTATAAATCATTTTGTCTGACTGCATTTTGTCAGCAGGTATTCTGTACCTGCATCTGCAGCATTGTGAATTTGCATTTTCACAGATAACAATTTTTCAACAGAACCACCCAAAATATGTAGGTGCTGTATTGATACATCTTGAAAAAGGATAATATATTCTTTGTTTTTATACAGGCAACACAATTTTTTTGGAAGCAGGAGTTTAAGTTTATGACCAGTGCAGTGGTAGCATTGTCTCCTCACAGCAAGAGGCTCTCCCATTCAATTCTTGGCTGGAGCGCCTTCTGTGTGGAGTCTGCATGTCCTCTCCGCGGTTGAGTGGCATTCAAAAGACATGTGTGAATGGGCGTGCCTTCGTTGAAGAATGGGCATTGGGCTGGCATCTTGGCACCGTAAAAATCTACTGCCAATCATTAGCAGACCGGAGTTCCACTGTGGCGACCCCTAACCAGGAAAAGACGAAAGAAGAAGAACAACAACAACCAGAATAAATCAAAAAAGAAATAAAGATGTAGACAGTGCCAGTGAGCATTTCAAACCAAATTGCATGAGAGCATGCTAAATTATACCTTCTGCTTCAGTACCTAGCTGAAAGGAAGGTATTTTATAAACAACTTTTCAGTCAGGTGAGTTTTGCACAATAACACTCAATCACAACATACACATATCAACTGTATTCACAGCAAATTATCTTCCTATGGGTCAGAGTGGAAATCCTTCAAAACAATGACTATACACTATCAACTTTGCATGTACCAGTATAAGTCAACTGCAAAACATTTTCTACCCTTTTTTCTTTGACTTGCACAATTGAGATGTTTCAGCTGCCTACACACAATTGAGAGCTGCCTACACCTCCTGCATTCTCTACTGAGTACTGGGCATGTCGTATCAAGCCAATAAACACATTGTGAACAAAATGGCAGTTGCCGAGCTGAAGACCTTCTTAATTTTAACAATATTACTTATTAGTCTTTTGCATAGCAATAATTTGTTGTTATACTGGTTGAAACATTTATGGTATTGTTCTTTGCCCTGAGTTTATTATTCTGTCTAGTACTAGCATATTTTAATTGCCTTTTAATTTTACACACAGTGAAATCCTCAGAGAGCTCTTTCATCTGAATTTTGGTTAAATCTATCAGTAGCAATCGTGTAGCCAACCAAATTGTCTTTAGCTCTTTGCATTAACTCTACACTAGAATCACTAGATTCTGGTGAAACCTAGTTTCCAGTGAAAGACAGATGGGACATATATAACAAATTACTCACAACACTGACCGAACTTGTCTTTAATAACAGTTAAAAAACAAAGACTAAACAATACAGTATTATCTCTAGTTAGGTGAAGAAAATTTTATCCTGCCTCACTATTTTTTTCAGGTCTATATCACGAAATTGAACTCCCAAAATGTCGAACACCATAAGTTCGAATTTGGAAGATCGAATTTGGATAACATAGACACTTCAAAACAGCAAATCTTTTTCTCAGGGAAAAAATTTGCTGTTCCGAAAAACACACACATAACACAATCACACCAAACACCTTCAAAACCTACACTAAACCTAACAGACACCACTATCTATGCACTAACCTTAACCCAGCCCTAACCCTAAAGTCCGTCACTACCGCACACTTACCTGACCTGCGCCCTAACCCTAAAGTCCGTCACTATTGCACACTTACCTGACCCGCGCCCTAACCATAAAGTCCGTCACTACCCATTCGTACACTTACCTTGACCCGGCCCGAAAATTCTGAAGCCACAGAAACAGCCAACTGAATTCTTTCCCTGGGAAAGAATTTGGGTTTCTGCGGCTTCGACATTCTCAACTTTTGACTTACCAGGTTCGGCCTTCCGGTATTCGGTGTTCACAACATTCGATTTCGTGATATAGACCCATTTTTTTCTACTGTAACAGATGTGATAATGTAAAGATTAAATTTCTGTACCAACTGTTTCTGTTTTTCTGCCAAATTCTTCTAAATTATTAATGGGGCTTGCTGTGCTTGCAGACTGAGTGGCAAGATGGATGATGACATGCTGTGACTGTCTCACTCAGCTGTTCATAAAAGACAATGGTGATCCTCTGAAGGGTCTGGAATTCTTGCTGTAGGTGAAAGAGTAATGACTTTTTATCTGAGATAATACTTCATTTTGAATTTGTATTCTGAACTGTGTTTTTTACAGTACTGAAGACTTTCTAGGAAATGTTTTTAAGTTTCCTGGTTAACATCAATTATTTCATTGATTTCTTACTTTTTGAGTTGTCGTTGTTTGTCTTTCGGCTTTTTCCAGTTAGGGGTCCCCACAGTGGAACTCTGGGCCGCTAATGATTGGCAGCTGTTTTTTATGGTGTCAAGTTTCCAGCCTGATGCCCAACCTTCAACGAAGGCATGCCTATTTAACGCATGTCTTTCGAACGCCCACTTGACCGCTGGGAGGACATACAGACTCCACATAGAAGGCACTCCCAACCCAAGCTGAGAATCGAACAGGAGAACCTCTTGCTGTGAGGCAACAATGCTACCACTGCACCACCGCTAACACTGCATAATCACTTGTATGGTAAAACTCTGCTAAGGGTCAAGTGATAATATTTTAATTTTCATTGCTGTTTTTTCTCATTTTCATCCTTCCAGTTCTGACAGTGAAGTAGAAAGGGTGGAGATGAATTACATTTCATCTTAAAGTTGATGAAAGAGTAAACTGATCAAAAACCTCAATCCTGCTTGGTTATGCAACATGTACACCACATTTGGACATGGCCAAGGTCTTTGCCACTATTTCCTGTGCAAGCATTATTAACAATCTTGTAAATTAGGATATAAATCATTATGCTGTGTAGTGGATTGCTAAGTGATTGCCTGACAAAACCCATCTGCTTAGAGTTGCAGGTACCATCTCTGACTACAAAAAAGCTGCCAGTTGTATATCACAGAATGTTGTGCTCTCACCTATTTGTACTCTATTTCTCAAACCCTCAGGCCTTTATTTCCACGCTATACTCATCTAAGTTTGCAGTTGACGATAAATTGAGAGTTGTCATTAGATCTTCTACTAACACAAAATTGCACCAACATGGAGTAGATTGTGATAAGAATTGGTACAAGGACAATGATTTCAAATTAAATGTGAAAAAATTTAATATAGTTAATTTTGGTAAACAAAACATGTCCCTATTGACATAGGTGAGACAACCATCCAATCAGACACTGCCATAAAAGATTTAGGCATGGCTGTTGATAATTCCTTACATTTGACCATCACATCACCATAGTAGTTAGATAAGCCTTCTACCTGGATCATCTAATTTCCAAAGGTATTTTTTTATATGCATATAAGTCCTAGTTCCCTTTTACTCATAGCACATCAGAGCCATTTTTGTATATAAAACCCTTTTTGGCATGTATTTGTTTAAACATATAACTGAACTTAAAAGATCTGAGAGGTTTCTAAATAAAAAGATCAGTGGGCTGAACAACATCAGTTATCAGGACAGTCTTGCAGCCCTTACTATAACTAATTTATCACAGACTCCTCCATGGGAATCGGCAATTAACCTTTTGAGTCATGAAAGATCCAACCCAACTTGACCTTCTATTCCTTAATTGAACAAAGAGTTCCCCAAATACCAGGTTAAAGGAGCTAAATCTTCATAAAAAAATAAATGAAACACTTTGGCATGATGGATTCATATCCCATTGTATCCCTCATCTCTTGAACACACTTCCACTGCATGTCGAATATGGTAGCACCTCTGCCACTTTCAAGGTAAACATAGACAATTAGCAGCCTCAAATCTGCACTGATCTATCCTGTACTGCTCAGCTTGAGACTGGACAGATCTTTTGAATATTGTTTATTAGCTAGGCTTGTAATGGTCTACAGACTGATTGGCTAGCTCTTGCCTGTGAATCTATGAACCTATAACATCACAAGATGTCTGACACTACGCAGTGTTGTTGTTGAATTCTGTTTCACTTCAAAACTTTACATATCTGCAGCCCAGCTGTAAACAACCTGGAGCCAGTAAGTGCATAACCATATACTTTACTATCACAGTGGGAATTAAAGAGCAAGAGGGCATCATGTGACATCATGCTGTATGATTAAACTTCAGGAACACTTAAAGATGCACTAAATTATATATTATAGTCTTCACCTGGTTTGGTGAGCACATTATTTTGACTCACTTGTTTCTGAAAATGAATATGAGAACCAGTGAGATGAAAATTCTATAAAAACACAGTGCACAAAAAAAAACTTTTTTGTATTGGGGCAAGCCCTCCAGCATCCCTCAAGTTGGAGGCTCTGCCAATTTGTCCCCCCAAATATATATATATATATATATATATATATATATATATATATATATAAAATATTAACTTCATGGATCATGGATGCACCACATTGGAGAAAAGGGGAAATGCCACTGAAACGTACTCTCACAATACAGCACATTGTGATGAAACTTGCAGTGATATTCAATGTTTTAATTTAAGCCACTCATTTACCAAATGGTCAGTGACCTCGAACTATGCCTTTAACTATGCTGTGAATAATTTGTGCAATTAATTCCATCTTTATGGATGCCCTGCTGTCCCTTGGTATCAGTTTTCATGTCATGGAAATATATGTAAAAAAGGAGGGGGCCCAGGATAGATCCTTTTACGGCACAACTGATGATGTTTTTCTGACTAGAGTAAATAGCCAGGCCTTAACATCATGGATTCTATCAGATAGCCAGCTAGATACCCAACAAAATAAGATGATGAATTAGGAGAGTTTATCAATAATCTCAGCATGGAGAATAATGTCAAAGGCCTTGGGAAGGTCCAGAAAGGCATGCCTTAATGCCCTTTATGCATGTTTCAGTACCCCTTTCAAAGAAGCTCAAGCAGGCTATGCAAAGCTAAACTGGTCAGTGTGCATTCAGGAACAGACGGTCACCTATATCTTTTTATTAATTCAGATACAATATATTCCATAGCTTTGCAAATGATACTGATGAAACTAACAGGTTTATAATTCCCAGGGTCTTTAAAGGTCATACCTTTATGCAGTGGTAGCTGTTCTCAACATCTTGATGGTACAGCCAGTACAGAAACTCAGGCTGAAGATCTGAAGGAAGGATTTTATTATGTGCAATTTAACACTTCTCTGCAGACATCTAGAGGTATTATCAGACCCCATGAAGATAGCATTTTCAGTTCTGTGATGTGTCAAAATGACTTGTTCAAAAGTGGTTTTAATAGAAAAGATATCTGGAGAATGTGGGTAGAGGTGAAAGTAGGTGGAATGAGGCTGGAATGTAATTGGTTTGCAAGAATGTAATGCTGAATGACTCCCTAAACCACCTGTAAACTCCACTTCAACCTTGCAGGGTAATTCCAAATGAAGGCCCACAGGACGTATAGAACCTAGGTCCATACTTTGTTCACCCAAGGGCATCCCCAGAACTTATGCAAAGTGTCTGCTTCCTCTGTCTGGTACGCAGGGCATGGTCACATATCCATGAAGCCTTTGGCTACTGAACATCCTGGGGACCAGTAAGTTCAAAATGACACTTGCCTGTATTCTGTTCCTCACTACACATTGCAGTGAAATTGTAATATGTTCAGAGACCCAAGCAGATACATCAGATGATCCCTTTAAACATAATATCCTGTAATTTAAAAAAAAATGCAATCTCTCTAGTTAAAAACTTTAAACTAGGGTGAAAGGCTTGAATGAAAATTATTTTAATAACAGGTTCAATGATACTGAATTGATAAATATAATATACGTATTTACTAATTAATTTCCCCTGCACCCTAGTGGCAGGAATGTGTAGTTAGAACTCATCTGATTGTAGGTTGCTGGAACAGCGCTCAGTTTTGGTGTTTACAGCAGTTTGCACTCATTTGCTACTTTAGCACTGTGTTTACACATCTCTCACTGCCGCTCAACAGTGGGCACCATTGGTAGTTATAGACGCAAACACTTTTGCCATACAAATTTTCCCTTAGTACTCTGCTGGTGCTCCATCGGTGAGTTCTCATGGTTGTCCCTCACTGACAGGTGATACATTCAGAGAAGCTCTTGAGGTGCCAGCAAAGATCCTACCCACTAGCCCTTCATATTTTTTGTCCACTTCTCCTGGTCCTTCCTGTCCTTTCCATGTTTTCTGACCACATCAACATACCTAGCATTATGGATGGACAATTTCCCACAGTTTCTCCAGCCAGACTGGTCAACATTGAGACTGGTCAACATGGGCATCCTGAGGCAATGTAGCAATTGCCTCATGCACACTGACAACCCACTACTTCAAGTCCACACAAATTTATTATGTGAGAGATGCATCTATATCAATAACCTAGAATCCAGGCTCTCTCACTCACCAGTCAATTCATCTGATACTAAGCAGGTTGTCAGCATGCACACTTCACCTCCTGCACTCTCAAGCCAACAACACATAAACCTACATATAATTTATAAAAAGACTTCTGTCCAAACTTAAACCTTGCTCTAATGCTCCTGACAATATTCCCTCCTCCTTCCTACAATGTGCTGCTGATGGTATAGCTCTCCCAATCAGCATCATTATTAACAGATCTATAAAGGAATCATATGTCCACAAACTCTGGTGTTCAGCTTATATTCTTCCTCTTCACAAAGGAGGCAAAAACACCAACATCTCAAACATCCGCCCTATTGCTCTGCTCTCACCAATCTCCAACATCCTAGAAAAATCCATCCACCTCCAACTTATGCCTTTCCTGACCCAAAACAATCTTCTCACTCCTACCAAGCATGGCTTCCGTCCAGGCCATAGCACCATAACTGCTCTACTGTCTTTCCTAGAAACTGTCAATCAAGCCCGAGATTCAGGACACTTGGTTTCTACTGTTTTGCTTGATCTGTCTAAAGCATTCGATACTGTTTCCCACAAACACCTTCTCTTTCATCTCTCAAATCTTCATCTCTTACCAAACACTGTATCCTGGTTCTCCAGTTACCTATCAGACAAATCTCAGGCAGTCAAATGGAGAAACTCCACCTCTTCCTTCTTACCTACCCCAAATGGCGTACCACAGGGATCCATCCTTGGGCCTATGCTTTTTAACATCTCCATCAATAACTTTCACACTGCTATTCCTGATGCCAAAATCATTCAATATGCAGACAATTCAACCTTAGTCTGCTCTGCCTCAAACCTCTCTGAATTGTTGACTTAAATCCAAACTGCTTTTTCAACTACTGAAAAATGGGTGTGCCAAAACCACCTCTCTCTCAGTGCTAATAAATCTAAACTTCTACTATTCCCCCCACCACAAAGACTTACTCCTACAGCAAAAATGCTTTCAAAGTCCATAGTCAAACCAACTCACGTGTAGAAGTGGTTCCCCTCTGCTAAACTACTTGGCATTACTATTGACGAATACCTCACGTTTGACATCCATATTCAACAAAATATTAAGAAAACCCACCAAAAACTAGGTATGCTATACAGGACTAATCACTTTCTCTCAAACTTTGCTAGGCATACTCTGGCCCCTAATTATCTTATTCCCTCCTTATTATATGGAGCCCCTCTCCTAACCAACCTGTCCTCCTCTACCACCTCCAAACTAAAAAACTGCTATAATAAAATCTCTAAATTTGCCACCAAATCCAGAAATTCCACCAATCATTGCCTTTCCCTACAATCTCTGAATTGGCTAGAACTCCCAAACTTCCTAAACTACCTCCAACTCACCACTGTACACAGACGTGTATTTCACCCTACAAAATGTCCAGCTCTGGCAAATATCCTTCCCTCTTACACCCCCAACCAGGGTTGCCAGGTTTCGTATCGGCATGGTAGGGATGACAAAAAAAAGTGAAGAGCAAAAAAAAAAAAACAAACAAAAAAAAAAGCTCTTTAATGCGGAACAGCAGAACATTGCAGTAACGCATTCAACAAAAGTATACCAGCATACAGGCCAATCAAAAATTGCTAAATACGGAGCTACTTCTGTTTAATGCAGAACAGAAGAAGCTCCGTGTTTAGTGATTTTTGATTGGCCTGTATGCCAGTTATACAGGCCAATTAAAAAAAAAAAAAACAAACAAAGCGGAGGCTGGCCGGGATTTAAACCGGCAGGGCAGGACTCGGGATCAGGCTGCTGATCTCAGGACAGTCCCGCCCAAATAGGGACGTCTGGCAACCCTGCCCCCAACAGAACTCTCAGATCTGAACATCAAAACTTAATTGTTATCCACAAGCCTAAACGTCCTGCTGGCCAACTTCTCCTCTCTATCTCAATAGGTAAGAAATGGAATTCTCTCCCTTCCACTCTAAGAACTATACCAAACTCAGAAAACTTTAATACCCAGCTTTTCAAACACCTATCCACTTAATGGAAATGTACATGCCTTCACCCTTCCTAAATCTATCTAAGTCCATGCCCACAGGAGGTTTTGTCCCAGGTTCCTAAGCTCTCTAAATCTCCCATAGCTACTTTACTTTGAGTGTATGTAAGCTCTCTACAACTCCTAGAGCTACTTATCACAAAACACTACTGTGTAAATATTGTAAATAGCATCATACTTTAAATGAGTGCATGTAAAGTGTTTTCTACATTTACTTTAAAGGTGTGCATGCAAAGTGTTTCCACGCATACTATACAAGAGTGTTCGCATAAATGAATCTGTATAACCCTTAAGATCAATCATAATGAATTTTGTCTGACTATGTGTGACACTGAATGTACATATCTTGTAAACTGTTCTATATAATGTATCTTTTATATTTCTGTATCTCTTGTATCTGTACTGTATTATGTATCTTGGAGCTTTTCTCCCTGGGCTTCCACTGAAAATGGGTCCTTTGGGCCCAGTGGACTTCCCCGGTAATCAAACTGGAAATAAAATAAATAAATAAAATAAGGTCCTTACCAGAAGCTTACTTAAACATCAGAGACCTCCCAAACACAAGCACGCTTCACATAATACATCCTCTGCAGAACATAGTACAAATAATATATCACGCACTAGTATCTCACCAGTCAAGCCACTAAGGCATAACACAAAAACAAACCTCTTAGTCATAGGCAAATAAATTGTGAGACACACAGATGTCTGTCTCACCAGGATAGATAATGAAAAGGTCACGGTCAGCTGTCTGTCAGGTGCCAGGATCCACCACATCACACATGCACTCAAGTCTCCCAACAACAGGCACTATTATGACTCGGTCATAGTTCATATTGGTGTGAATGACTTGAGACATACCTCACTGGACTATATGAAGAGAAACATGATCAAGCTCTCTGATAATGTAATCTCAGGCAGGTATGTCCCTAGCCTTAAGCAGCATTTTACCTTCACCTGGGGTGATGCCTCAATACAAACAAAAAATGACTGATTTTAATAATTGGCTTAGTTCTGGTGTCATTCTAAGGGGTTCCAGTATCTGTCAGCCTGGGATGACAAGGTCAACAGACCTCGATGCTTTGCCAGAGATGGTCTTCATCTGCCACCCCTGGGATTTCAGTTACTGGCTCAGGCTCTTGCCATCTCTATAGTGCCTTTTATAGGCAATGTCACAAGAACAAAATTCCAAATGTAAAAATACCCTCTAAAAACAACCTCAAGATTATGCTGCTAAATGTTAGGAGTCTAAACCAGAAACTGCACTCACTGGAAGCAGTTCTCACCCTGGAAGATTTTGACATTTGTGTAGTCACTGAGACCTGTTTTAAGGCTGTAGAGAGCACCCCAGCTATACCAGGTTACATTTCCTTCCACACATTCAGACCACAGACTGAAGGCATGAAAACTAATGTAGGTGATGTATCAATATTCATTAAAGATAAAGACCCCTCTAGATTGGTTAAACAGCATGATTCCCTTGCATTACTACAGGTGCAATTGACTGTAGGTAAGACCCCTCTTCAGGTCATTGCCAGCTATAGCACCCCTTCCATGAATCAGAACATCCACTCAGCCTGCTTGGATCTACTTGAATCAATCAAGATTCAGCCAAACACCCTGGTTTTGGGTGACTTTAATTACTTGTCCATAGACTGGGTAAATTATACTTGTTCTAACTCACTTGATCAAAAGTTCCCGGATTTCATTAACTCCAATGCCCTGAACAAGCTGGTTGACATGCCCACAAGGGGCTCAAACATCCTAAACCTGGTGCTCACCAACATGGGGGGACCACTGCACCACCCCTAGTGTGTGGCCATCCCTGGTGATATCTGACCACAAATCAGTCTCGCTAGAAGTAACTATAACACGAGACCCCCCCCCCCTTATCAACAACTAGACTAAAAAAACTTCTCCAAGGCCAATTACATCTGCTTACATGATGACATAAATAGCTCCACAGCCCCTCCTCCTTCTGATGGAACAGACACCTATGCTGAGTTGTACGACAATGCTTTATGCAAGTACATGTGCAATTGTATTGATTCTTTGATAGAACCAAAGCAAGATCTTCAAAGAAAAACAAACCTGCCCGGAGGACTGCTGCCATTAGTAGTCTATACAATAAGAGAAAGAAATTGCTGTCTAAGTGTAGGAAGGAACTATCTCAAACCTGGAAACACCCCCCTCTTCAACTTAAACAAGCAAATAAGACTCCTGGTGAAGTCCTCCAAAGCTAACTATGAATCCAAATTAGCTTGCCTAACTAAGAATAACCACAAGGCATTCCTTAGTTACATCTCTAACCTCAAAGGTAAGGCCCAAATATGCGCTGACCTCGTAGTAGTTAATGGTACTACATATATAGAACCAGTAGATATAGCAAACCTGCTGGCTGAAAGGTTCAGTGAAATCTTCACTCCCCTGTCCCCGCTACATATACCCCAAAGCATCCCTAACACCTGTCCCCCACCTAGTATCTCCACGGAGCAGGACTTAAATGTCCTCTCCAGGGCCAAAAACACAGCCTCTATGGGACCAGACAACATCACAAGCTGTGCTCTACATGAGTTAAAACAGGAATTAGTATCACCATTGGGCACACTTTTGAATCACAGCCTAAGCATTGTCTTCATCACAGCAGAATGAAAGACAGCTACCATCATCCCATTGCACTAAGGGGGTGCATCCACAGACCATGAGAACTATAGACCCATTAGCGACCAGCCTTATCTGCAAGGTCATGGAGCGAATAATCATGGATCTTATTACAAAGATATAAGAAATCTCCAAATGCTCGACCCCACCCAGTTTGGCTTTGTCAAGAGGAGATTGTGCCTGTTGAACTTGGTGGACTTCTTGGAGACAGTTACCAAAGCCCTAGACAAGGGCAAATCTGTGCATACAGCCTACCTACACTTAGCCAAGGCCTTTCAGACAATCTCGCACTGAGGTATCATTAATAAACTCACCCAGCTGGGTATCAACCCATATATTGTCAGGTGAGTTGCAAACTGGCTCACTGATAGAACTCCTACGGTCAAAATAGGGGACTCCACCTCCTCCAGCAAACCAGTAACCAGTAGGGTTCCACAAGGATCGGTTCCGGGGCCCCTACTGTTTGGAATCTACTTCTCCAAAGTACAGGTTAAAACTAAAGGACTAGTCTGTGGCTGATGAAATTTGCTGATGACTGCAAACAGAGAGTGATCATAGAAACATCTAGTGATGTCAACTTCCTGCAACAAGATCTTATGCAGACTAATGACTGGTGCCAAAGTTATGGTCTTAAACTTAATGTAAAAAAAATGTATTAGCATCCCCTTCAGCAAGGGTGATGCTCCTGCAAACTACCACATCAATAGCAGTATCCTAAGCACATAGTCAGTGGTGTGAGATCTGGGCACACAGGTTGACAGCAATCTTAACTTTGATCCCCATGTCTCCACAGTGGTAAAAAGGGCATTTTATATTTCTCATCTTATAAGCAAAGGTATTGCCTCCAGAAAAAATGAGGTTATATCCCTTCTGTACTCTTCCTTCATCAGGCCAATAATAGAGTACTATGCTCCCTTTTGTATGTTTCTTTCCAAACACCTGCAGCAATTGGAGAGACCACAAAGGTTCCTTGCAAAGAAACTTCACGGTCTTCAAGATCTGTCTTATGTGGACAGATTGAAATCATTGTCACTTTACTCTGTGTCATACATACTGCTCAGAGGAAACCTGTGCTTTGCATACAGAGCAATCTATGACCCAGCTTTAATGGAAATGCTGTACATTCACAAGTCAAATGACTTGCTCAAAGTACCCTAACCTGGTATGTGACATCAACAGAACTTGCTGTAGAGACCAATTTGTCTCACAGAGGTTGCCCCACTTTGGAACAAGCTTCCTATTCATGTTAAACAAAGCACCCTATTGGCCCTATTTAAGTGTAATTTGGACAACATGATGGGTAACTGGAAATTCATCACAGGAGTTCCACATGTGTCCCTCTTGGACAGGGGCAATAGGTGCTTATTTCAGTGTCTCATTGAAACAGACACCCTTGGGAACACAAGTTGAACTTGGCTAGGTTTGTAAGGGCCCTGTGACCATTAGCCTACTAACCTCTTACGATCCCATGATCCTATATGAGGACCATAAAATGCTTACAAGTATACAGAAGTATCATTTGCTGGGGGTGCCTGCCTTCCTGGATAGGGTTCAATAGGTGCTTGTGAATTTGCTATACATCTGAATTCATTATGAAACAACTGAGGTGAGGCTATTGTGTTCCCTGGTGCCTTCACCCAGTTTTGCTCCCAGTCAAGTTTAGGTTGAAAAGAAAAATAAAAAAAAGCTCTGCTATCAGTCTGATGCTCCTTATCTAAGCAGCAAGCCAAATCCATTCGTCCTCTGAATCTACGTTCCTAAGACACGAGAAGCAAAAAAGGGGAAAAAACTCTTCTGTGAATGTTTATCTGCAGCAAAATACTTGCTATATTTGTAAAAAAATAGCTGTTATAGTTTATGTCACACTCTGAGTGCTAAAGTGCTTCAGTTCTGAATGCATTGTGTGCTTGAAGCAGATGCTCCATTTGCCCCACCCTATCTATGCCATTATGAAAGAATGCAATTAGCTGTAAAGGAAGAGAGTAGGTATGTGCTCTGGGAGGGTAAAAATACATGGCCACAGTGAATGTGGAAGGTGATTCAGCAGTTGGTTGGACAGGTTTAAAACATAAATGATAGGGCATTGAATAGAGCTGGAGATTTGAATCTGTCAATAGATCCTGAAATGGACTCTGCAGCACACATTAGCTGTCATTTCCACATACTATTTCATGCAGACACAGATTCCAAGTTTATTATGATACTAAGAAGGGATGTCTCTATTCCCATATACTTATTTACATGTGGATATGGTTATACACAGCGTGCTGGCAAAAATAGAGAAAATGCATGATGCAGCAATGGAAAGATGATGCTATTAAACTTAATTAATTCCTAGATCTCTATAATATAGATTTGAGAAATACTGGAAAAGTACAGTGTGTTCTGAGCTATATTTTTATTTAAAAAATCACAAGTTTCCTGAAGTTAATTTTTCCATTATATTATTTAGTGTAAGAGTTGAGCATATCCTTGTTTATGCATGATTGTAAGCATCTGAGGTTAGGATGTAAAAAGGCAATGAACAGCATATTGGTGTCACAATTGAAATTGTTACTAGACTGGAGGAAGGAGAAATGGAATCCAATGAGTGGAGAATGTCTTCCCATTTAGACAGATACAATATAAAATGTTTGGTGGTCCCATTCAAATGTATTTGTAGGTGTTTATAGCATAATTGACCATGAAAGCTATGTGGGAGTAGACTATATAGCTTTCACATGGAAACACTTCAAGTTCCTCAAGCAAAAGACAGTGACTCTTCCAAGTAATTGACTTGATATGATAGCTGTAAAGTTTAGAGTTTTGTTTACTCATAACCACTTTTAAATACATCAGAATAGGAATTAACAATTAAGCTTTTCAGGAAGGGCTGTATGCAAATAAAGAAAGATCTACCAAATCTAAATAAGGAATTCTTTGTGATTACTAGGCACATTTGTTGTGTCAGTTTTGTGAGTTCTATGGTATGATTACAATGAAAGAAATTATTATGGTGGGGAGTGGTCTTAGCTGATACATTAGTATCTGGGAGTGGCAAATAGGAATCAAATGTTACTTTATTTAGTAGAATTGAAAGTATCCAGAGAGGAAATTGAAGGAATGAATACAGAGATTTGTATAAAAAATGGCAAAAGTAAGAAGCGAGAGAGTGAGAGAAGGAAATTAGGAAACATAAGTGATAGTACAGGTGTAGACATTGCTCTTGCAAACGGTGCACTGAAAGTGTACTATGCAGCAAAAATGAAAATTCAACAATGAAAGAGACTAGGGATAAATAAATGAATAAAAGTATATAATTTAAAAAAAAGTTATTACTGAGTGAGGGTGCTAATAAAAGTATATAATTCTCAAAGAAAGTTATTACTGACTGAGGGGTGCTAATAAAAGTATATAATTCTCAAAGAAAGTTATTACTGAGTGAGGGGTGCTAATAAAAGTATATAATTCTCAAAGAAAGTTATTACTGAATGAAGGGTGCTAATAAAAATATATAATTCTCAAAGAAAGTTATTACTGAGTGAGGGGTGCTAATAAAAGTATGTAATTCTCAAATAAAGTTATTACTGACTGAGGGGTGCTAATAAATGTATGTAATTCTCAAAGAAAGTTATTACTGAGTGAGGGGTGCTAATAAAAGTATATAATTCTCAAAGAAAGTTATTACTGAGTGAGGGGTGCTAATAAAAGTATATAATTCTCAAAGAAAGTTATTACTGAGTGAGGGGTGCTAATAAAAGTATGTAATTCTCAAAGAAAGTTATTACTGACTGAGGGGTGCTAATAAATGTATGTAATTCTCAAATAAAGTTATTACTGAGTGAGGGGTGCTAATAAAAGTATATAATTCTCAAAGAAAGTTATTACTGAGTGAGGGGTGCTAATAAAAGTATATAATTCTCAAAGAAAGTTATTACTGAGTGAGGGGTGCTAATAAAAGTATATAATTCTCAAAGAAATTTATGACTGAATGTGGGGTGCTCACTCTCATTGTATGTGTAAGAATATACATTTTACAGTATTTTCATTTGGTGATTTTTTCTTGAGTGCTATCATGAATCTGCATAGAGCAGCTGGTATTGCTGCTATATTAAAGGAGATGACACAAATTACAAAGGAGATGCCTCTAAATTGAAGTAAATGATCTTCATAAATGATCTACTACTACTACTACACGATGATTAATGCTGAGTGGATTTTTGCACTGGTCTCAAAGTATCGGGTAGATACTCCAGTTATTAAGAGTGTAATTCTTAATAATTAGAATATATTGACAGGGTATGCAGATTTGATTAATATGGTAAATGACAGAAACATGTTAGTTAATAATAAAATAATTAATCTAAAGTCCATTTTAAAAAATTACAAGTGATAATCGGAACAATAGATTTATAAAGTCCCCTAGCATCTATGCATGTGTTTTTGCCACTATTGTAGATTTATTACTCTAGGCCTGTATGGAGTTGTTACTGGCTATGATAGGACCTTGGAAACATAAAAATTATAATTGTTTATCATAGGGTGTTGTTTATTTTGTCATTTGAGATGGTTATCAAGCATTTTATGTTGGTAAAACTGAAAGTAAAAGTAGTAATGTTGTACATGAGCATTACTATATCATACAGAAGAAACAAACTGGAAAATGTTCTATTTTGTGTGATAACTTTAGAACATTTTCATTTTATGTGTTAGAATGTGTGGAAGAAAATATTTGAAGCTATAATTTCTAGTCTTTATTGGAAAAATGTGAATTGCAGTGGTAGATGAGATTAAATGTCATTTTCTTTCCTGATTTATACAATTATATACCAATCAGTAGCATTTTAAAACTAAAAACACAGAAAAGACAATATTATATGTTTTGTGCAGACATTGCTATATTGTGATTAAATATGTTTCATTATATGATTTTTACTTCCTTTAATTATAATACTAATTAAAGATTTGCAACAACAGTAGCAAGAACATAAACTATGTACTTCTACATTTTGATTTTATAATTAGGAGTCATTAAATTAAAATGTTTCTGATCATTGTAAAGTTCATGCTTTAATGTTGGGCAGGATTCACGAAGCCTCCGTGTAAGAGTTACAAGGCTTACACGGAGGCTGCAGTTAAACGGTGTGATGTCAGCATGTCATGCATAAGCATGAGGGCATGCTGAATGACAACTAAGGCTAACACGGCCCGTGGAAGACAGTAGGGGGTGTGTCCGTAGGGCGAGCCCTGCAAACGGACATGCCCCCAGAAGAGTAAAAGTCCCGAAAGTAAACCCCCACGACAGAGTCCATGTAAATGTGAATAAACACAACACAACACATGCCCCCACAGACTATGAACATAAAATGTATAAATGAACATCTTATATATTTTTTTTAAGTTGTAAAGATGTTTGCCCGTGAGTGCGCTCGTTTGCGCGGGCATGCCCGGCGCTTAGCCACAGTTAACAGTCAGTGGAAAAGCATATAAGAACTAAATATGCAAAGTAAGCCAAGAAGCAATAGCGTAGCGGTAGAGACGTCGGCTGAAGAGGAGGCAGTCATGGTTCGAGCCCCCACAACATCAATTTTTATTTTTAGTGAAATAAGCATGAAACAAGTCCCTGACATATATGTACATATATAAAATTATATTTTATGTAAAATGTAATGAAATGGGCCATGTATTTTGAAGAAATGTGAGATAAAAATGTGAGATGTGCCCATAGCTGAGCTACAGTCTAACAAGTTGAGGATATCTGCTTGTAGGTGAGCAGTGTTTTAACAGGTGTAAAATGAGTGCCCGTAGGTGAGCAGTGTTTTAACAGGTGTAAAATGAGTGCCCGTAGGTGAGCAGTGTTTTAACAGGTGTAAAATGAGTGCCCGGGGTTGAGCAGCATTTTAACATGCTGAAACTGTGAGCCCGTAGCTGAGCTGAGCGTAATATGTGTGCTGACAGCCAAATGATGCGTAAACCGGCGTAACCCATTTGCGTGGAGCTGCGCATCGCGCCAACAAGCTAACCGATGGGCAACGTTGAGCAACCTGTATCAAAAATGCCTTTACACAGACACACCTCCTAGCCTTAGTAGACAGTCATAAAATATAAAAAGCAATGGCCAGGTTCAAACCCAGGATACCATGCACCATAGTCAAAGTACTGAACCACTAAGCCATGACAGTTGCACTTAGAAATGCAGTAATAGCATATATATAGGAATGAATAGAAAGAGGAGCATGACAAAGCAGGTTTTGTGAAGCTGATACAATTCCAAAATGGCCAATCACAGATAAGTGCGGGGAAAAACGGCATATATAAGCCCCATAGGTGGGAATACACAGCATGACCAATTGTAGAACCGACTTGCAGCCAGGATGTCAGGTGTAGGTGAGGGTAGTTGCTTCTGAGCACAGAGGTGGGGCATTGAGGAGTCCAAATATATGGTTTGGCTCCTCGTCCATAATCATGAGGCCCAACTCATGCAGGGCCAGGTCCTGTGGGGAGCATATAGGGCTGAGGCGTGGGACCGGTTGGCTCATGATCTCACCAGTGCCACAGGAATACCAAGGACTGGTGAGCAGGTCCGTCACCACCATGCGGACCTGAAGAGATGGAAGCAGGACCAACTGAACCTTTGAATCCAGGAGGCCCGGCAAATGCCCAACGCCACACTACTGAGTAAGTTACATGTAATTATTTATGTAAGAAATTAACCTAGCTGATATTATGGAGATGTGTATTCCAATATTACTTTATTTATATTACAGCTGCAGGTGTCCGTTCTGTGAACCGTCGAGCCTATGGCGATAGGCTGGTGCGGTTGTGCCACCAGGCAGGTCAGTAATTCTCTCCCTGTAACTGTAAATAAATATATAAGTATGACAGTTAGCAAAAGAGTGCAGTGTAGTCACTAATTAATAAAATGTGCAAGTAACAGTGTAAGAGGGTTTGCAAGTATTGCTTGATTACAAAAGTGTGATGCAGCCTGTAATCCAAACATAAAAATGAAACAAGTCTGAAATAAAGATGTCCCAGCTGTAATATAATAGTACATAACCTGCAGCAGGCTGAAAAGTACAGCTGCAGAAGCTGAGTAAAACACATGTGTGAAATATATCCCTGTTGAAATACAGAAACATGACATAAGTGAGACTGTTGGAAAGGATTGTTATAACTACAGGTAAAACATGTCAATAAAACCTAGAATTAAGTACCATCCTGAATTGTAAAAATAAAACAAGTGAGAGAGTGTGAGAAAGAGGTATGAATCCACCAATAAAGTAGTAATAACTCCTGAATAAAGTATACTGCAGTCAGTACAGAATGAAATGAATGTGACAGGCAGAACCAAACAGTAACGTGTTGAAAACGGTACTGCAGCTGGAATGTGTGTCCCAAAATCTGGATATGTTGCTCTCAGTCTGCAATATGCAGATAGTATGGTTGTCTGAAATGCCAAACATCCACAGTTGTCTATAGCTATATAAAGCAAATGTAGCAGGATGATGTAGCTGAACAGAGCCAGATATGAATGTGTATGAATAAAAATGAAATGTATATTGATGTAGCAGTAACATTCCTATCACCAACCTGAAGTAGTTATCACATAGGAAACTGTAGGCAGAACTGTAGTGTGTATATATCTGCAGCTAGTAGAAATGTACAGCATATGTATTGGTATTTGAAGTTGTTAATTAAATTTTCTTCACCCTACCCTATAACCACATATAATCCATTCCACATGAAATTGGTATGTGCAATCACAATTAACACCCCTGGACATTTGTCCTGTTGGTTCATCCATATTTGCATGTACGTTGATGCATCTGCCCTGTTCATACATCCAAACCTGATGGCCTGTTGCCATCAATCAACCCTGCATGTTGTTGGATTGTGTATTGCTGTTCAAATTATGCATGTGTTATGCTTGCCGTTCAATGGCTTGAATATATGGGTCTTTGGTTAATGGGAATACTAATGCATGCTGTTACAACTAATTGTGAATAATATTGTACGTTACTAACCCAAACTGTCATAACATAATGCAAAACATAGGATGACAGGGAAGGCGGGTTCCAGCGGACCCACCTCTCCCTCCTCAGCTGGCGAGTGCACCTGGCAGTAGTGCCCAGGCCGGACCCTCCTCCGGTGGCCCCGTGCCATCTGCGGGTGGAAGCACTGCAGGGGATGGGGCTCGTCCCCCCTCTGCAAGCGTGGCCGGAGGAGAACATCCACTCACCTTCCGTAGTGTCCGGACTGTGGTGTGTAGGGAGATCTGGCACGCTGTGCTTGGGCCCCTACGCCAGCTTGAGGCACGGGTGGCACAACTCACGGGCGTGCCTGCTGCCCGGCCTACACAGCCCCCAGCACAGCCCCGTCCTGGGCAGTGAAGGCACAGTGGCAACTGCCCATGGGTGGGGATCTCAGTTCCACTGTTGCCATCTGTGGGCTCATGGGCTCGAGATATCCAAACATCTGTCCCCGTCAATTGTGTAACCCCCCACATGTGTCATACACCACCCCTGTATGCGTCTTGTTTGTCTTGTCTGTTAACCTACCCAACCTACCTCCCCAGCTATACCGACTTCCTGTACCTGACATACCACTCTCACCTGAAAAAAAAAAAGGGCACTCTGTACCCACAAAAAATTACGCCCCATACATAGCTGCCCATTTTGCACACATGTCTGCTGGACATGTAAACTGTCAATTACAATTGGCTGTACAACAAGTATTATTGTTGTCCTTACACCTCTCTCAGGGGTGGAAGGTTTCAAATGTCACACCAAATTACAAACATATGCACAGCTGTTGCTGATGAAGAAATGGGCAGCTATGGGCCTTACCTACATCCCTCCTGCAAAACCCGAGCTTGTTTCCCTACTGTCCTACCCTCTTTGTGACCCCTTTTCACCACTTTCCTATCTCCCCATTTTCTTTTCTTTCAAAGAAAATATAGCGGTGTGCTTGAGTAAGCACTTTTAAGCAGTAGTAAGTGGGTGTGCGCGAAGCTAAGCGGCAGTGCGCATGCGTGACCTCCTTGCAAACCAGTGCTAACCCGCTTACAACTGCTTAAAAGTGCCTTAGTCACTCTGAATGACAAGGCCTGTAGTTTCCTCAGCAGCAAAATAAAATACCTCCCTCAGTCTCAAACCCAGGACCTTGGAAACACTAGTCTGCATGATTTACCACTAAGCCATGAGTGTTATACACGAACATTGTGCTGAAAGAAATATATCATAAAATAGTAGGAATTAATTTAAAGGGAATATACAAGTCTAGCACACAAAGCATGTCATGTATATTTACTGTCAAATCTAGTGGATTTGTAAAATAGTACTGTGTGCTGAGAAACAGTCATGCTAGTTGGCAGCTACTAGGTAATAATGTCACAGTAGCATCTGGCAAGCCACACACATACTTAGAGCAGGATAAACACAGCCATAGTTGAATAGTTAAAAGTGCAGACATAGCAAGTGTGACTGAGTTACAGGGATGTCCCTGATGTGAAAACAAATGTCAACTGTGCCCCACTGACACCCTGCCAAATGTACTAACAGTAGCTTACAGAACAACATGCATTGCAGTGTCTACAACACAGCCTGAAATATGAGAGACATACCAACCCTTACACTCACAGAACAGTGTCCACAGCAAACCAGCATGGTCCCCACCCTGATAATCTGAAAGGGCTATGCCTACCTAACAGACCTTTTTATAGCACAGGCCTGTAATCACAGTGAGAACTGCAATCACTACACAACAGGCTGCATGCAATTAGTGAATGCTGGCTAACAATTGGTGCAGAGGCCATCACATGGACATGTGCAGATACCTACAAAGCATCCTGTACTCCCAGTCCACAAATGCAATATTGTCATTGCAGCCACTGGAGGTAGAGAGAGGGAGAGAGAGAGAGAAAACCAAAAAAAAAAAAAAAAAAAAAAAAAAAAAGAAAGAAAGAAAGAGAAAGAAATAACAAACCAGAAACATCAAGGCAAAGAGGCAGACAGCAGGCCAAGCAACTGCAAGCCTACACAAACAACTGCAACAAACACAGGTAATGTAAAGTACTACTATAATACTCTACATACTGTGAACCCTCCAGATGTGTTATTGGTCTGTATCTATGTATATGAGGATGTGCATAGGGACGGGGACATACTAAAACAGTCACTGAAGGCTCCACATACATATGTATGCGATGGTAGCAATGTACACATAGCAATGTAGGTTGTAGTGCAATGTACAAGTAGGTGGTACAGTAATGGGTGTTCAGCAGTACGTTACTGTGTGTATACATATGTGGACCTAAAAAGGAGTAAATATATATATATATATATATATATATATATATATATATATATATATATATATATATATCTATATAATATGCATATGTGTATACATAGATAGATAGGGATAGTACACAGTTATGGACCTGATAAGGGAGGAGTATAAGGGTACAATGGCCCCTTTTGATGTGGATGTGAATCCCTTCATGATAAGGTGGGCAAGGTACGAAGTCCATCCAACCACTTCAGCAACGTGGGTGTCAAATGAGAGGTCAGCATTGCACAATGTCACCAGGTCTCCGATTACTTTGTCTGTACTCAGTGGGTTATTGTCTATGTGATAATATGTAGGTACCTTGTCCGTCCAAAAGGGTATGAGTATACAGGCATGCAGTGTCAGGCCATGACTCTGCCACCAGTTGTTGGTGTCCGTGAGGCCTGTCAGTAGGATGTATGTGTCAGCAGGTGTATTGCCTATGGCGCCTAGTATGCAGTCATCTTTGAACATTGTCAGCCACTACCCTCCCAAGTCTGCTTCCACATCTGAGAATGATATGCAGAACATGAGTAGTCCCAGGACAGAGCACCGTGGGACACCACATGTGACTGGCTCTGAGTCTGACATGGCACCAGTGAGGTTGACTATAGGGTTTCTATCCGTTAGCTGGTTTGCAACCCATCATGTGACATATGGATTTACATGTTAGCTGTTGATCATGTCTATGATGGCAGAGTGCGGTATTGTGTCGAATGCTGTAGGCAAGTCCAGGTAGGCTGTATGGACCGCTATGCCCTCAGCAATGGCTATAGTGACTGATTTGAAAATGTCAACCAGGTTCATAAGGCAGGATCTGCCCTCTACAAAGCCAAACCAGGTGGGAACAAGTGTCTAGGTCCCCAATGTCTCTGTGTATGGGTACCATAATGATCCTTTCCATAGTGTTGCAGACCAGGCTGGTTAAGTGTATGGGGCGGTAGTTACCAGGGTCTGTAGAGGTGCCTCCTGTGTGGAGTGGGACTACTGTTGCTGGATGCCAGTGTCCAGGTACATATGCTGTAGTAAGGCTACGGCTGAATAGCATGTAATGTGCATGTGTATCTCCTTTTGCAGTTCACGTAGCATGCAACCCGCAATACTCTTGAGTCCCATTGCTGCTGTGTTTACAACTCCACTGAGGGTGGTTCCCAGCTGGACATCCGTGATGACAGGGAGGTTACAGTCAGCTGGGATAAGTAATTCCACATGTGTGGGTGAGGGAGTGTAGAAACCTGCACTGAACCTGTCTGCCAGACTGTTGGCATCATCTGTGTGTTCAGTGTAGCGTATGTCACTGTGAACTAACTGTGAACACAACTGATGGGTTCCCACCCAGGTGTGTAACATAGCAGAGGAAGGCCTTGTGATTATCTGTAGTGACCATAGCGATGTCCCTCTCATTGTTGGCCTTGCATGTTTGTACGACAAAACCCATCTGTCTACTACTGCTGATGAGAGATGCCGTAGCTCTATGGAAGTATGCTCTGCCGTGCAGTAGCTACCATCTGTTGTTATACAAGTTGTTCAATGCTGGGGTCCACCAGACAGGATGCCTGCCCTTGGTGGAGAGGGTCATGGTTCCATTTGTGATTGCATGATCCATGCATTCTTGGAGATGTCTGTAGAAGCATATGTGAGGGTGTCTGCATTGTGGGAAGTGGATTACACTGGCACAGTGGGCATTCAGGATACCAACTCAGTTATAAGATGTGTAAAGTCGGCATGTGAGAGGTCTCCCACTGTAGTCTGTTGTGTTGTGGGGGAGGTGGGATATGTATATCCAGGGTGATTAGTCTGTGGTCAAATGTGACTAGTGATGGGTATCCTTCCAGTGTGTAGCACATTGTCCCCATGTTTGTGATGATCAAGTCTAGTATATTATCTCCTGTTGTGGGAGAGGTGACCAGCTGTTCCATTGCATTTGACATAGTGAATAGCGGGAACCTTTGGGCTAGGGTGTTTGGGTTAGAATAATGCACCCAGTGTATGTTAGGGTAGTCGCACTATCCCAATATGATGGTGTGTGGTGGGACATTCATATCCTCCAATGTCTACAGGAAGGCCGACTGTGGTCCCTGAGATCAGGAGGGTGGTCTGTAACATGCTACCAGTTGTATAGCAGGTTTGCCTATGGTTATCTGCACCTGGATGGTCTGTGATGCTTCATGTGTTGCCACTAACCTGGAGGTGTGTGTGTCCCCCATGAATATGGACACACCCCCTCCCTGTCCGTTTTGTCCCGAGTCCTGGGGCCAAAATGCATGATACAGGGTATAGCCTGGTACCGTTGGTGTGCTCTCAGGAGCCTTGAACCAGGTTCTCACGTACTGCACAGACATTGAGATTGGTAGAATATGTATGTACAGATATATGTAATACATACATACATATATAGATAACTGTAGAGACTTACACATATACAGATAGATCTGACCGACAACAGACATGTCTGTATATGACTATCTCTCACTCTCTGTCCCACCCCCTCACACTCACACTCACCCTGTGTCTCTCTCTCACTCTCTCCCCACATCTATATGTATATATCTACATCTAGATATACATATGATATATACATATATACAAACAGATATATATCCATATACAGATATAAATATATCAATATATATATATATATATATATATATATATATATATATATATATACATATATAGACTGTGTGAGGCACATGTGTGCAGATGTCTTGCTACAGGTGCCTGGTGTCACAGGCATGGAGTGAACACCAGTGTGGATACTGGAGTACCATACCCCATTCAAAACACTGACACCAGTAACCACCACATATGTACATGCCTGCCCACCACTGCATGTGTCAGTGGGGAACAGGGTCAACAAGTGTACAATAGGCTCCACATTGATACACACAGTGGCACACTAGTCCTGTAATACCTGTACATGGAATGTGTCAGTGGACATGGTGTGTCAGCTATGGACATGTAGGTCACTGTACCCCTCCACACCCCACAATGTCCTACACGGTATGTACCTCCCATGACAGCTACAGATATGGTGAAGGTCACAGACATATGCAAGTAACTGTGTCAATGCACTCAAACACCACAGAGCACACACAGACTACCTACATAGAGGTTACCACTGCTGGATATACATAGTTTGGTCACACCCATGACAGTTGTCTCCCAACCATGGTAACACCTCCAACATCCACAACACAAATTACCTATGTCTGTCGTCCTTGTCACTGCAGTATAGAGCACATGGTGGAGGTATGGGACCCTACCCACAGATATGACATATCCTGTAGTAGACCACACAGAATTAAGAAGCAAGCCTCCCCATGAGTAGATGTCAGACATACCCCTGCTGAATGTTATGCTGATAGGTAATATGCCATATGAGTCACCCTGTGTAACTGTTTGTAAGGAGCAGGTACGATCATAACACATGTGTCACAAGGGCAGGATAGCATAACAGTATGCTGCTGTAGGCCCAGGGCCAAAAGCACACTACCTACCTAGGACACAATGCACACCCATTAACACATTGCAAATGGAATATGTGAGGTGGAATGAGTGTGCTAGTGACTGGGTGCATGTTGTGTACTGGTGTGATTGCTCACCATGACTGTCTGTCTGTCATGGTAGTGTGTGTCCATGGTGTGAGGCCAGAGACAGGTGTGTGGGGTATTGCGATCAACACATACTACATTGCCATATGTTGTGCTGTGTTACCCTGTATGTCACTGTGGTGTAGGTAGGGTTATGGCAAGTAAGAGTAGTGTGCAGTACCAGTGAAATATGTAACGTGCATTGTGTGCAGTGCATGGGCTGATAATGTTCCCCATACAGTACCTTGATTCAAACCCCCAGTGTGGGGTCTTGTATTGTACCTGAAACAGTACGTTGACTGCTGCAGTATACTAGTCTGTTGTATGGAGTGTGCCAGGTACTGTTGCACAGTTGTCGGATGAGCACTGATATCTGGTCTTGTACATGTGTATCCCCCAATAGACAGACAGATGCTATATATGGTGCCTAAGTTATATCACTGCAGTCAAGTATAATGTGTATTATGTGTGCTATAGTCTGCTGACAGATATTGCTGACATATTTCCCTTCTCCTTTTCAGGGACATGGTTCACCAAAGGAACCCAGTCTACTCCACTGCAGAAGAGGGGGAGATACACCAGAGCCTGGTGTGGGATTTTGCTGTACTCTTTTCCCGCACCAGCCAGAACCAGCAGGAGAGGGCTGCACTGTGGCAAGACCTGGTCCATCGGGTAAATGACATAGGCACACATAACCGGACATATGAGCAGGTACCCCATCACTGCAGTGATTTAATTAGAAATGTCCGTCAGCGTGCATCGGATATCCACAGGCAGCAGCTTGCCACAGGTGGTGGGGTGGCTAGACATCCCCCCTCACCAGACTGGAGGGACTACTCTTGAGTGTTGTGGCTCCAGCACAGCAGCAACAACAACAGCATACATGTGTAATGATGGAGGCTGGAGCCACACAGCAGCAGGACACAGAGCATGCAGGTAACATGCCATGTGTATAGTGACCATTCTGTACACTGTTAGGTTATGCATGTGTGTGGTGTGTCCTCGATTTGTAGCTGTTATCTTGGTAATTATTGTGCATTAGTGATAACCTCATTATCTGCAGTACACCTGTGGAAGCTAACTGTTGCACTACTGAACTGTAACATGCCCACAGTATCAATGGCACAGTTGTGCCCACTGACGATGAATGTCTCTTTTCCGCAGGTCCCTCTGGTGTAACAGCAAGGCAGCCTATCCATGCTGGTGAGTGTGTAATACCATTACCTTCACTACTCTGTATACTAATAGTAATAATAGGCTGAAGCAGTAGTGCAATGTGTTTGATTGCAGGTGTGTTTGTGTCTGTGGGTTGTTATCTCATATACTGAGGTGTGTGCATGTGTGCATGTGCCCATGTGTGCATGTGTGCATGTGTGCATGTGTGCATGTGTGCATGTGTGCATGTGTGCATGTGCCCATGTGCCCATGTGTGCATGTGTGCATGTGTGCATCAGTGGTGGCATGGTGTACACATTGTAAACTGTGTTTCCTGTCTTACTCCCACAGGTTCTGGTGCTGCTCTGGTGTCATGCAGCAGGGAACCTGAATCAGCTGCTGTGGATAGTGATGATGATACCTGTGTAATGGCACAGGTAGGTGTGCCAGGGTCCGTCATTGGTCAGCCAATTGACACTACACAGCTGTCGACCCCATCTATGCGCACAGTCATCCTGCCAATACATCCTTTGTCACCAATGTCCCTAGGTGATGGACAGGATACAGTGGGCATTGACCAGGGTAATGTGGTACCAGTGGCACATGCATCCCCACACTGCAGCCATGGCCAGGGCCCTGACATGGTACCGCAGAGGCATACGTCCATGGGTTCTCATGGGAGCATCCGTGGGTGTACCGCCCCTGTCAGACATGCCCACAGAGGTCTTTCAACCCCAGCTATGTTCTGGGCTGTAATGCAGGCACAGTCACGTATGGAACGGTACACCAGACAGGGTCTGAGGGAGCTGAGAGCATGTCGCACAGCCATGAGTGACAGTATGTGTGATGTTGCAGCTGCCATCCGCAACTTCACCGAGGTCATTGACAGACATTGGGGGGACACATTAGATCTGTTCCACAACTATATGTCCATGAGCCAGGGCAATGGTGGACGGTTGAGGCATTGATGTGGCCGTATGCCAGCAACAGCAGCAGCTGGCAGCCGTCGCAGATGACAACAGAGCCGTGGCCGCTCACATAGTGCCAGCAGCAGCCCCAGCAATGCTGGGTCTGTGCTGTCATCGGACCGCCCCAGGAGACCACGTGCACATGGTGCTGGACAGTCCCAACAGGGACCTGTCTCCAGTCAACGAACACCTGCTTCTGATGACAGTACCCAGTCTGGATTGGTACCTGATACGGTCCGTAGCACCCCTGCCAGGCACAGGTACCGTGTCCGTGGCCACAGACAGTGATCTGTATGTCCTGGCAGGTACAGTCTGCAGCTGTCCACAAACACCTGTATATGGCAGCCATGAGGTGGGACTGTGTGCATTCATACACACATGCAAAGTGATAACACCTAGGGCTACCACATACACGCACACACTGCATCAACATTGCCCCATCTTGTACTGCTGTCCCTCACCAACACACACACAGACATGTCAATTGGTTGTATCAGTGGCAGACTCAGGCATACCAGGTACACACCCTGTGCATATGATGAAACTGTGCCACCTCCTGCAATCTGTAAGATCGGTGCAGGAACAGGTTAACATGGTGCTGATGCACAGGGTGACTACATAGACATATTGTAATAGTATGATGTTGACAACAGTACAGTGTAATTATAGCATTGTGGGTATATACCAGCATGCCTGATGCAGTTACAGTATGAATGTCATTGTATTGTTTTGTACACCCATACTAATTACCACAGTGTTCTGTCTGCACATCTTTGCATACTGGTGGTGAGGCTGTGAAGGGATGGCCACCTACATAGGTAGCACAGGGGATACAACAATGTACATATTGATACTCAATGATGGCCATGTCAACTGCGAGTTGCATGCTGTCCACACATGACTCTGCAATGCAGATGTTTCAGGATGTTGATATCTGTGCAGTACTACACAGCAGGTTCAGGGCTCACAAGAACACACTAGCACTACAAGGTCACACCTCATACCATGCATAACAGCACCAAAACACAGAACTAACTATGACAGGAGGGAGAGTGTCCATACATGTCAAGGATACTGTGGTGCCAGGACAGGTAGCATACATCATACTACGTCTGGAACTGCTGAGTGAGGGCTCAGTGTCTGTTATTTGACATGTGTATTATTACAGGTATGAGCACTTGGGTATCAGGCCAGTTATTCAACATTACGAAGGTACGTGGTCTATACACTTGTGGGAGTTGCAGCTGGACCCAGCCCATCTGACCTGGGAATGTCTGGGTACTGGCTTAGAGTGCCTGCATATATGCACTGTTACATACTGGAAGTCGTACACCTTGTTTGTTGTAGCATAGTCTACATACAGGCCTGCTGACTGTAGCTTTGTTTGTATGCATGTTAGCCTGTTATGTTCCTGAAACACTGATCCCACCTGCGGTGCAGATATACAGTGCCTCTGTGGATCCCTAGTGACATCTGTGTTGCTTACTGTACTGATGTCCATGTGTCACTTGACAGAACATCACTGTTTGACCTGTTTGCATGTAGCTTGCCTGTAACACATTGCATATGATGTACCTCACATTTGCTCAAGACAGCATTCATATATGCCAGCACTAACAATTCAGGAGCACTACACCCTCACATAGTCACCTTGAGTACCTTGTTCCCCATTGGCCCTATGTGTTGTTACTTAGTGTGGGAGTCACAATGCAATGGTAGCATGTGCAAAGGTCACCTGTCGATCTACTCTCAGGTCCAGTTGGTGAATCTGTGAGTCATGTGGCAATGTTACAGCTGCCTCATGTACACAGACAACCCTCTCCCCTTCCCATACATGTACAACACATGTGAGAGATGCAACCACATAGCCAAACTGGAGGCTAAGCTCTGTTTACACAGCACTGGCATTCCCTGTCAGGTGGAGTGGGATACTACAGTGAATACAGTACCAGTCTCCCATAGACCTGCCATGACCACAATCCAAACACAGACACACACAGGTACATTATTGGGCTCTCAGAATAGCATCCTGCCTGAGCAGCTGACACCTGCAAAGCAGACACACAAGCAAACATTACGCCAGAGCAGAGCACATGCGACACATAGCTCACAAAGCCTGTGTGCCTAACAGTGTCAGGCCATACGGCTAGACAACACACCTGCTATGGTTGTATGAGGTACCTCTATTGACATGTACACGGTGGTCCTGCTCCCAGGCTGGACAAGGTGAAGGCCACGCTGAGCTGCCCGTCGGGCACTATGATCCACCACATAACACAAGCAAAGCAGTCACTCCAAGGCATGTAGCAGTATGACTCAGTCATTGTCTGTGATGACCTCTGACGCACCTCCCTGGACTACATGTTAGGGGACATGGAGGGGCTCTCTGAGGTTGTGGCACAGGCTGGTATGACCCTGGCTTTGGGTAGCATCTCACCCTCACCATGAATGCTGCCACAATATGTAGACAGGATCATTGGTTTCTGCACTTAACGTATCTTTCAGTGACATCCAAAGGGGATCCAATGCCTGTCAGTGTGGGATTACATGCTGGACATGCCACATTGCTTTGCATGGGACAGCTTGCACCTGTCACCCATGGGCCATTGTATATTGGCAGAGGCTGTTGCTACACACATACTGCCTTTGTATGCAAGGCTGACATTACATAGCCACCTACACAGGTAGCACACGGGATGGGACACTAATAGCAATGCTACTCAACAGTAGCAGTGTAAACCTCAAGATGCATGTAGTGGAAACTGTCCTTAGCATGGGGTAAAGCAATATCCATGCAGTAACAGACTCCTGGTACAAGGCTCCCAGGTGCACACCATCAGTGCCAGGTCATTCCTGATACCATGCTTGTCATCCCCAATGCATGCTCCAAAACAGAACAGGGGGGATGTATCCAAAGGCACCTCAGATACACACACCTCCAGGTTGGTGGCACTGCACAAAGCATCAGAGCCTCTCCATGTGCAACACACAGTGGGTTAGACTGCCTTCAGGTTCATAGCCTGGCACACACCACACTCCCATACCCAGGAAACCCACTTGGCCTTCCTGACAACACTGGGAATATGACAGTCTCTACACACACCATTATATGGTTGTACTGCAACTACCCAAACATACAGTGTGAGCATTATTCTAGCTGCAAGACCCTATCTGAAGGTGTCTTATCATTCATTCCCTGCATTGCTATGGATCAACTTGTTACCACTCCCACAAGTGGTGACAACATGCTGCACCTGTTCATCACCAACATGTGGACTATATGCTCCAGACCAGTCATGTATCCCTCACTGGTGGGATGACACCATCTACAACCCATACTGTATAGTCACATACCACATGCAGCCCCTGCACAGAACACCCCAGTCATACAGTTGTCTGATGCATATTCCATGTATTCACATGGGGCAGGCTTCGGACATGGGAACTCTTGCAGTTCACAGATACATATGTGTATGTGGCACACACATACATCATGTGTGCATTGACATTACTGATATAATGTATGTCGTGCAATATTGGGAACAACACCCCACACACATGGACAAACTGTGTGACAAAATTACACATTGCATTTGTAGGATACAAACCCCTACCTACTATGTTAGATCACTTGTGAGAGTCACATTAGCAGAGCATGCTATTTGCATTACTGGGGGGATTGCTTTCTCCTGCTGTACTTATAGGGTGCTGACATCATCAGTGTTTAAACAGTGGAATATACAGCATGTTTTGTGTAGTACTAGTTGCCAAAAGGGACATTTTTCATACACATGGAATTGCACACACTACTCCATGCACAGTCATACACACATTGGGCACTTGCAGGATTCAAACCCCTACCTAGCTATGTTATGAGTCTAGTGAGAGACGCATCAGCAGAGCACGCTATTTGCATTACTGGGGGGATTGCTTTCTCCTGCTGTACTTATAGGGTGCTGACATCATCAGTGTTTAGACAATGGAATATGCAGCATGTTTTGTGTAGTACTAGTTACCAAAAGGGACATTTCTCATACACATGGAATTGCACACAGTACTCCCCCATACACACACACTGGGCACTTGCAGGATTTAAACCTCTATCTAGCTATGTTATGATTCTAGTGAGAGAGGCATTAGCAGAGCGCGCTATTTGCATTACTGGGGGCATTGTTTTCTCCTGTTGTACTTCTAGGGTGCTGACATCATCAGTGTTTAGACAGTGGAATATGCAGCATGTTTTGTGTAGTACTAGTTGCCAAAAGGGACATTTTTCATACACATGGAATTGCACACACTACTCCCCCATACACAGTCATACCCACAAAGGGCACTGGCAGGATTCAAATCCCTATCTAACTATGTTATGATTCTAGTGAGATACGCATTAGCAGAGTGTTATATTGGCATTACTGGGGGAATTACTTTCTCCTGCTGTACTTATAGGGTGCTGACATCATCAGTGTTTAGACAGTGGAATATGCAGCATGTTTTGTGTAGTAAAAGTTGCCAAAAGGGACATTTCTCATACAGATGGAATTGCACACACTACTCCCACATACACAGTCACACACACATGGGGCACTTGCAGGATTCAAACCCCTACCTAACTATGTTATAACACTTGCGAGTGATGCAGTAGCGGAGTGTGCTATTTACATTACTGGGTATAACCTCTGCTCCTGACATATGTATAGTGTGCTGACATCATTATGGATGAAGAGGTATGTACATCTGTTACTATCCATCAGTAAGGGGGAGAGCATATCTATGCATTAACTTTGCACAGGCACAGTGGCCTACTGTACTGTGGAGGCAGATGCCAAATACACTGTGGATAGCCTTCTGTATTCCCTAGGGACAACGGTCAGGTATTGCACTCTATGGCCATATGTTTACCTGTCAGATGCACGTATCTGTTGCTCATATACTGTTTGTGGGTCTTTATTGCCATAGCCTTCCCTATCTCTATAAACAATGTGTGTACTGTGGGTGATGTTTGCATATGAGTGGGATCCAGTACTTTACTTATGTCTCTGTTGTAACTTCACTGTGTGCACTGGGCAGATGTCTGTATTGTGGGAGGTTCCTGTGTTAACACATAGAAATGCCAGATATGTGTGTGCAACTGCTGAACTGTGACATGGCCTAAGTGTGTGAGCATGCCCAATTCACAGTCTGTATGGCTTCTTGACTGCCACATCTCATTTATCTAAGTGTACGAGCATGCCCAGTGTGACCTTTCCTTATGTTTGGATCTGTGGACCACCACATTTCTGTTTGTGTGTGGACACCATCTATATATCACATGTACAGTTGAGTGTTGGACATCAGGTTGTGTTCTTACTGCCCAACTGCTGTGTGTCTGAACCTAACAGACATTATGCTGTGCCTGCAGGGTCACCATGGGATAGTTTGCATACAGTTGTCATCATCCTTTCCTGCTGACCAAACAGTTGTATTGTTGTATAGTGTACTGGTGCAAAACTTTCACTGTGGTGGACAGTATGATCGGTTTCAGTCCTATCACTGCTTGTAATGTTTATAGTGAGCACACCAGACTGGTTGAGTGCCAGTTGTGCAGATATGACCATGTTGCATTTTGTTCAGATATGGACAGATTAGTACATGATTGTCCGACATTGTTATTGTATTCCACAACTTGTGTGGATAGTGACAAACAATGGCTATGTGCCCTAGTCCATTTGTAATGCTAGTCAGATAGTGTTTGTCCTTAAACACACATTTACTGGTGTTTGCCATGACATATGTCACGGTTAGTGTGCTGTACCTCTACACCTGCCATCTCCCATCCAGTCATCATGATTCCTCTGGATGACAGTCACTGAGGGACTCCCTGGATATTCTGTAGTGGGAGTTTAGTCATGAGTGGAGTGAGCTTCTGGGTTGTGGACCAATCAGTACAGCATGTCCTGTTTATTTCTGTGCTGGGTTTATGGCCTGTCAGCTGCATAGGTCACCAGCATTCAGTGTTGACATGGTGCCAAATGTCCATTGATACCAGGTTGGTCATGGCTCTAAACATCAGGCACAGTTCACCTCCAGCCAGGCAGTATGGCACTGTGTGGTGCTGCTGTTACTTTACTCAGGCGACACATGGCATCTGTTACAGCTCTGCAATCCTCCTGGTGGGGTATTTGTGTGGTCATTCCAGTTGCTGCAGATGTCTGCTACGGTACATCCCACAGGGGCCATTGTACTCAATTGTGAGGCTGCAGTTTGTTTAATCAGCCAACACATGGCATCTGTTCGAGCTCTTTGATACTCCTGGTGAGGTACTTTTGCGGTCTTTCCAGTTGATGGATGTGTCTGCTGAGGTACATCTCACAGGGGCCATTGTACTCAATTGTGAGGCTGATGAAGGATGACTGCAGAGCCACAATGACCTCCCCTGATCTAGATCTGACTACCTTCATGATTAGGTGGGTATATGGTATGTTTCTGTAACCACTACAGCCACATGCTTGTCCAATGCAAGATATCTATCAACTTATGTCCCCAGGTCTCTTATTACTTCTTTGGTACTTAATGGGTTAACACTTATGTGGTAATTGGTGGCCACTTACTGTATATCCACAGGGGATGACTATACACTTTTCTGCAAATAGCTTGCTGACATGGCTATGGCACCCGTTGTCTGTTTCTATGTGGCCCTTTTGTGGGATGCTTGTGTCAGCTGGATGGTCAGATATGGTGACCAGTTTGTAGTCCTCTGCAAACTTGTTTAGACACAGTCCTTCCATGTTGGCCTGTACCTATGGGACATATATACCAAACAAGGGAGGTCCCAGGACCGAGCCTTGTGGGATGCCAGTTGTATCTGGTTTGCAGTCTGACATGGCTGCAGCATTTCTGACCATGTCAGTTCTGTCCTTGGGCTAGTTTGCAACCCCTCTACTGACATAGGGGTTTATATTTAAGCTGGTGAGCTTATCTATAATGAACACGTGGGGTATTGTATGGAAGCCTTTTGCAAGGTCCAGCTAGGCTGTGTGGACCACATTACCCTCATCAATGGCCTTAATGACTGTTTCAAATGAGTCAAACATGTTTAAGGGGCAGGATCTGCACTTAAGAAAGCCACACTGGGTAGGGTCCAGTGTCAGTAGGTCCTCAATATCTTTATGTCTGAGGTACATGCTGATCCTTTCCATAGCTTTGCAGACCAAGCTTGTCAGGATTCTGGGGTGGTAGTTTGCAGTTTCCATTCAGGCAACACCTTTGTGGAGAAGGACCACTGTTGTTGTACACTGCTCTTTGGGTACATATCCTGTGGTAAGGCTGACATTGAGCAGTAGTGTTATATGGCATTCCATTCTTCTTGGAGTTTATGTTGGACTCAGCCCAGGACACCATCTTGTACCATTGATGCTGTGTGTTTTGCTTTATAGATGCTGGCTGTTACCTCAGCATCTGCAATGTCAGGGGGCCAGCACTCTGCTGGGATAGATATTTGGCATTTGGGGGGGAGTTTGCACTGAACCTGTCAGGTTGGATGTTGGCAATGTGTGTGTGTTTGTTATATTGTTTCTATTATTTGAGTGATTCAGAGCATATCTGTGAATTCCCAACAAGGTTCCTACCATCAGTTAAGAAAGCCTTGTGATTATCCTTAGTGTCCTGTACAATTTGTATCTTCATAGGTTCATAGGTTCATACTAGGCTATCTGCCCTAGGGCATTTATAAGCCTAGCCAGAGTGTGGGTGGCTTTCGCCACCCCTTGCTATGTGAATATTATGGCCGTTTAGGATTTACTTTACTGTGCCTCTGTCTAGACTTGACACAGTGAAGACCCCCAGTGTACATGTACGATCACCCATCCACTTGGCAAGATTCCTGTTGGAGAGTCAGTGAGAGGCTCTGCCTAACATGGAGTGGGATTCCGTTCCGGGGTGTAGGGAGCCTCTGGGTTATGTATCTGTCCCTCCAGCACATCCTATTTCATTATGTGTTGAGGTTGACATCTCTCACTCTCACAGTTCTGATGGATTTGGGTTTTCTGGGGTGGAGCCTGTCCATTAATCCTGTGTTGGACATGGCCTTGTACAACAGGCATACAACACCTCTGCGTAGGCAGTATGTGACTGCATACAGCTGGGGTGTCTACAGCCAGGCAGCATATGACATATATTTGAGACCCTTTATCCTCTTGGTGAGGTACCTTTGAGGTCTTTCTAACTGCTGCAGGTGTCGGGTGAGGTACATCCCAAATGAGGCATTGTACTAAATTATGGGCCTTATAAGAGAACAGTATAGGGGCACAATGACCTCTGTTGACGTAGATGTGATTCCTTCATGATAAGGTGGCCAGTATAGCAGGTCTTCCTAGCCATGTTGGCAATGTGAGTGTCACATGACAGGTTACTGTCCACTTGTGTCCCTAGGTCCCTTATTACTCCTTCCATATGTAATGGATTACCACCTATGTGGTTATTTGCGAGTACCTTGTTTGGTATTTGGTGAGACATTCATACTGTCCAGTGTGTTAAGGAAGGCTGAGTGGGGTTCCTGTGTGTGAAAGTGTGGTCTGTAGCATGCTACAGACTGTACAGCAGTTTTGCCTATGGCTAGTTGCATATGGGTGGTCTCCGATGCTTCATGCATTATCAGTTACCTGGACATGTGGATATCTTTGCTAAATATGGATACTCCCCCTCCTTTTATGGTTTGCTCCAGGTTTTGGGGCCAAGACACATGATATGAGGTATAACCTGGTAGTGCTGGTGTGCTCTCAGGAGCCTTGCTGCAGGTTTCTGTCACAGCACAGACATTGATGTTCTCCATACTGGGGAGGGCCTCGGGAGCATGCATCTTGAGGTTTAGACATCTGGCATTGGGCAGCATTACCCTTATGTTTCTTTCCACTTATGTTTTCTAGGGAGGTGGGTTACACTTTTCAGCCTTGCTTACAAAAGTCTCTATGGAGGTGGCAAGAGCCTTAGCCAATATCCAGACGCCCAGGGATGACAGGTGCAAGCCATCCCTGGCAAAGCAGCGTGGCTTGTCAAGCATGACATCCCAAGTGGACAGACATTGGATCCCCTTGGAATGACACCAGTAATTGTGCCACTTGTTAGAGCTGATCATTCTGTGTTTATACTGTGGCATCATTCTTGGTGAAGGTAGGATGCTGCCCAAGGTCAGAGTCATACCGGCCTGGGCTACATAATCGGAGAGCTCATCTATGTCTCTTTTCATGTAGTCCGGGGAGGTACGTCTCAGGTCATTCACACCAGCATGGACAATGACTGCATCATATTTGTACTTGCTTTGGGGTGACCTGCGTGCTTGTGTTATGTGGTGTATTGTAGCAGCCTACAGGCAGCTTACTGTACCATTTCCCTTGTTCAGTCTGGTGAGCGGGTCAGCAGTGTGTCTGACTATGGAGTCACCTATTACAACTGTATCAGGCATGTTGTTTCTCCTTCTGGCCTGTGACTGTTTGGCACACCAGCTTTGTGTACTATGTGTTGCATGTGCTATGTTTGGAGGTAGTGGTTGCTTGGGTGTCTGCTTTGGAGGCCTCTGTTGATGTGGTGTGTTTGTAATTAGAGCCTCCGGGAATGTTTTTCTGTGTTTATGTCTTTGGTTTGCAGTTGTGATAGGTCTATGTGAGACTGGGTTTGTGGTGTGTGTGGTTACCTTCTCCTCCTGACTAGTTTTGACAGTACTGAGTTGAGAGAGCTCAGCCTCCGGTTTGGATAAATGGTTGCATCTCTCACATATATTTGTATTTCTTGGGGGGGGGGAGAGGGTTGTCTGTGTACATGGGGCAGGTGTAACATTGCCTCAAGATTCACAGATTCAACTTGTTGTAGCTGGCCTTAGTGGATTGTTGTGTGGACATATTTTATTGCCATAATACTGATCAGAGATTACTTCCCTTTTTAGGTTTGCTCTATCATGTAGTAGCTTCCTCATTCTCTTGCATGGTTTGGTAATGGCTGGGGTCCACCATACCAGATGCCTGCGTGTATGGCATTGTGTCTTGGTTTTATTTGGGATTGCATAATCCATGCATTCCTGGCAGTGGTCATGGAATGCATGTATATCAGGTTCTGAGGTGTGGCCCATATTTTGCACAGGCACAGGGCCTTTACTGGATTCCACATCAGTTTGGAGGAGTGCAACATTTGCTTTACACATGTTTTTCACTGTGGTTTTCTGGCCAGGGACTGTGGTCGGGATGTGTATATCCAGTGTGATTATTCTATGGTCTGATCTTACCAGTGAGGGATACACTTCTCATCTGGCCATACAGTACCCATGTTGTTGATTATCACATCCAGTATGCTTACCCGTCTTGTGGGAGTGATACGTTGTTCCTGAGCATTTTAGTTTATGGATTCTAGGAACCTTTGTCCTACGGTGTTGGAGCTAGAATAATACTCCCAGTCTATGTTTGGGTATTTTCAGTCACCTAATATAATGTGGTTTGGAGAAATTGATATATTCATGTATTCCAACATAGGCCAAGTGCAGTTCCTGGTGTTAGGATGGTAGTCTGTAGCAGGCTATAAACTGGGAGGCAGTTTTAGCCACTGTTACTTGACCATGGCTAGTCCATGCTGCTTCCTGTTGTGGTACCAACATGGGGGGGTGTTTATCCTTGACAATTATTGCTAGTCACCCTCCTTTTGTAGCTTGTTCCATGTTTTGGGGGTGTAAAGCACAGTATGAGGTGTAACCTGGTAGTGTTAGGGTGCTGTTGTGAACCTTGACCCAGTTTTCTGTTACAGAACAGATATCAACATTCTCCATGCTGAGGGGAGTTTAGACTGCATGCATCTTGCTGTTTAGACTTCTGGCATTGGGTAGCGTTACATCTAGGTTCTTATCCCTTGTGATACCTATGGAGGTGGGTTTGTGTTTGGACCCTTACCTATTCAAGGCACGCTGGGGGTAACAACAGCCTTTGCCAGTATCCATAAGGCCAGGACTGATAGGTGCACACCACCCCTAGCAGGTGGAGCATCATGTTGTGCTCAGCATGTCATCCTAGGCTGGCACGCATTGGATCCCCTTTGACTAACAGCAATACTTCAGCCAATTATTGCAATTGATCATCTCATCTTCATATTGTGGCATCATGCTTGGTGAGGGTAGGATGTTAGTCAGGCTCATCAAGTTTGCATATACTACATGGTGTTGCATTGCTTAACACATGGCAATCATGCCTCAGGTGGTGCTGCAGGGCTGCCTATGTTGGATGCACATACTACACTCCCTGTACATGTTTGAAAGCAAGTTGTGTCAACTTAGGTGTCCCTTTTACTATATGTGTGAGTCGGAGAGAGGTATCATTTCCAGGGTCCCTACTGAGCCAGTGTATGTGCTATGCATTGCCACTTTGCCAAGGCATACTGAGCACGCTTCCTTCTGCCTACTAGGACAGGCTCAGGTTGTTCCTCCTCCAAGTCACGCTCTGCCTGTGATTGACTTGGCAATGGTGGGGGGCTGTTTGGCCCAGCCCTATGCTGATCCTGCTGCAGCTGTTTTCGCAGAATCATATTATGTAGCATAGCACATACCATGACAATTTGGGTACATGTAGTTGGTGAGTACTGCAAGGCTCCACCAGATGTGTCCAGGCACCGGAACCATGACTTGAGCAGCCCAAACACACGCTCGATTACATTTCGTGTTTGTGCGTGTGGCTCATTATGGCGTTCCTGTTCAGGTGTGTGTGCATTTCTGATGGGTGTCATCAGCCACAGCTCCAGTGCATATCCAGCATCCCCTACTAAGTCACCATGTGGGATGTCCCCACTGACAAATGTCTGGTACAGCTGCATCAGATGCCAGATATGGGAATCATGGTAGCTTCCAGGGCAGCCAGCACACACATTCATTATTATGCCCTGGGCATCACACACGACCTGGCAGTTGATGGAGGGGAAGCCCTCACGGTTAATGTAGGCCCTACCCCACTCACCAGCTGGTGCTTTGATGCATATATGCGTGCAGTCTATTGCACCCACTACCTCAGGGTATTCCGCTGTTTGCTGGAAGAGATGCATATTGCTGGCCAATGCCTCACGGGAATTGGGGAAATATACATGATCTCCGACATGTGCTGACATGGCATCCAGGAACTGGTGCAGTACCCTGGATGCTGATGCCTGTGAGATCCCCATCATATCACCAGTTGGTCTCTGGAAGGTACCTGTTGCTAGTATTCTTAAGCCAACACATACCTTGGTTTCCACTGGGATGGGTTCCCCTCTGTTGGTTCTGTGTGTGAGGCGTGGCCTGCACAGCTCAACAATTTGCTGCAGGAGGTCTCTGTCCACTCTATAGTGCTCTACTATCTCCAGCTCATGTAACCCCTGGTAGGTGACCCTGGGCCTGTACACTCTTCTCCGTCTCCTCACTGTGGGTTGTTTGGCAGCATTTGCATTGTCACCACCCTCAGCAAGTTGCCTATGTCTCATTATGACAGCTATGGCAGCCCCTAGCATTTTTGGTCTGAGTGAAGCTTTTTCAGTTTTCACTTCTAATAGCTTACTCCTGTCTTGCAGTGTCTCTTGAGAGAATCATACTGCACTGCTGTTTGCAGACTTTTAAGTGCTGGGGTGGGCTAGTATTCTGCCTGTGTAATTGCCTGCTTCTAATTGTTTTCACCTGCTAGCTCCAGCAGTATTCCCTGCTAGCTTCCTACTATTTCTGTTGCTTCCTTTTTCCTTTTTGTTTCCTCAGGGGGTGCAATGTGCATACCAGCGGAAACACGCTCACAGTGGCTTACATGCGCGCACACATGCTTACACGGTTTAGAATCTACTTATTTGGGTTAAAATGTGCACACACCAGCGCAAACAGTCTTACAAGTCTGCCTACAGGCTCCCACATGCTCAGTCTACCCTACACGCATGCACACTGCCCTACGCATGCCTCCTGGTGCGCACACTTGTGCATGCACGCCCAGCAAGAAACTTTGGTGATGGCAACAGTGTACACCTTCCATTTCTTGACTTCCCCATGCTTATCTTGTGGCACTCCTCTTTCCATGATATGTGTCTGACATCTATCACGTAACACTGACCTCCAATGAACTGCATTTCTTTCTGCCATTCCCCCCTGTGATGTCACCTATCTCCTACTCTGTTCCTCCCCCTTATGTAACTCTTACACTACTCAGAATGTTCTCATTTGCTATGTGGCAGTGGGATTCAGTATCCTAACACTCATTTACATAGGATTGCCTACTAATGCTTAGTTACATGTCTTAGACTCAGCTTCCCCCCTTAGCAACCACTAAACGGTGGCCATGTTGTTTTTGGTCTGCTGGTCCCTGCATTGTATATCCATGCATTGCATAAAACCCACATTTGTGGGTTTATAACCTTACTTTTTATGTTTTATGTAGTGCAGCCCATTTGCACGGGGCTGCGCTGCATTTAAACATCGGCGATCGCAGAAAAAAAAATTAATATTTTCTCATATTTGCATCAGGGTACCTTGCCAATGGCCACATATTTGGCCATTGGCATGCTGCCTGACACATATGCACCCTTTATTTGGAGCTGACATGGCTCCATTGTGTTATTTGCAGAAATGTACTCAGTTGTCAACTGAGTACATTTCTGCAGCTAACACGACTCTTACATGGGCTGGTTTGAGCTTCGTGGATCACTAATCTACCTCATTTGCATGCCTTTCGGCTGCAAGTGGGTTGATTAGCATATCCACGCCCTGCCCATGTAAGAGTCATTTTAGCTTTCTCTTACATGGGATTTCGGCCTGTTCCTTGATCGCGATGGCTGCATGGAGTCTTACACGGCTTTTAGACTCCGTGCAAGCCATCGTGAATCCTGCCCATTGTCTATGCATGTTCACCTTACAGTGTTATCTTATAACATAAAAAAATTAACATTCTTCAAACTAGGTGTCTTTGCAGATGTACATTATTACTAAATAAATATTAACATTTGCTTCCCAGATACTATATGTCTGTGCACATACTAACACTATTAATGAATATTGATAATGGATATTTTACCTTTTTAATGTAAGCAGCATGCTCCCAGCAATTACATGCAACAAAACAAAACAGAGCAAACACCGCAATAACCTAATTGCCAGACATACAAATACAGCACTGTAACCTCAGTGAAGCAACCAAGATATGCACTGCATCTTTTGTTTTCCCTTTATCAGTTACATAAATAAAAGAAATAAAACAAGGCTTGTGATTATGTAGCAAAACCACTGGTAGCTACTAATAAAGAAAGCTTTTTGGCTATATGGTGTCCTAATTCATTTTTCTTGCTACACTTATTTAGTATTATTTAGTATCCAAGCATTGCTCAGATACAAGGTATCCCGATATTAGTTTGCTCACCACCTGCAAATATGCATTTGCGCTGACCCTATTAAAGTCTCAGTGCTGGCATTTGTTGTTTCCTATAACCTGCTCATGCTTGTAAGCAGAAGGGATTGGCATTAGAATAGTCCATGGGGCTGGTCCCATATCCTTACCTCTGACTACATGTAGTTTTTCTGTTGCAGGTCTTAAAAAAGAAGGAATATGCATTAAGAGTGTAAATAATTTATCAGGAAAAAAAGAGTTCAGGCAAGTTTCTGTACCCTGACATTTACATGGTGAGACCTGTATTTTAGATTATCAATCTTACTTCTATTAAAAGATGCAGACTTTACCAGCTCCAACAAATGCTTCCTGTGCTATTTTTAATGTGTTTATAATTCCTATACCTTTCCCATAGGAAAGAAATGCATGTTGCTATGCTGGATAATCATTCATCTTGATTTAAGACCAACCTATTTGTAGGTCTTGACCTCCTGTACCACTTAAAAAAAAACTTTCAAATGGAACACTATTTTTCACTCTTCAAAATCTTTACTCCAACAAAATTATGTTTTCTGAAAGTTCCTTGATTATTATTTTTGAAAGAAGACAGTTGCACTTGCACAATTAAATGTTTTGTACCTTGTCACTCAATAGTAAATTAATTATACTGCCATCTTAGATTTATACAGAGTAGTTCACTCGCCATTCATTTCTAGCCTTTAATTCATTTCCTAAGTTGTATCGGAGAAAGGCTGAGACAGAAAAGGCAGTGCTACTGAGTCCATCTTGTTGAAAGTACTGTGTTATGAAATGATGCCATCACATGTTCCAAATGATAAGGAACACCATCATTTATGCATTTCATAACAATGAAATATTGATGGTATAACTTGATAAGAATAAATACATTGAGTGATCTGTGTTTTGGGTATTATCCCTGCTAGAATAATAAACACTGAGTATTTACTGGGTGACTTCAGCTACCCCTGCATTAACTGGGAAAACGTCTCATGTACCAGTACACTTGCCCAACATTTCCTGGAATTTATTAACTCCAATGCCCTGGACAAACTCATTCTTACTCCCTCTAGACGTAGCAGCATCCTTGACCTGGTCATTACTAACATGGGCAACCATTGCTCTACACCAATAGTCAATTACTCCCTGGTTAGATCCGACCACAAACTAATAACCTTGGAAATCCACATCCCTTCCACCACCACCCCACAAAGGTAACCACCATGAAAAACTTCTACAAAGCTAACTTTGGGCTCCCAAGAACACAGGTAGCTAACTTTACGGCACCCATGCAAATGGTGAATAGTCGCATGACTGCTGAATCATACACCAGTGCACTGTACGAATAAGTACACAAATGCATGGATCTCGCCATACCTATTAGAACCAAGATGGTCTCCTCCAAAAAAAGGAAGACAATCTGGTGGTCCACTGCCATAAACACAACAGAAGGAGGAAACTGATGCGGAATAAGGTGACGTTCCAAGACTGGAAAAACTCCCTTATCAGCCGCAACAAAAAGCTGAGATCCCTCATCAAATTCTCTAAAGCTAGCTATGAAAACAGAATTGCAGTTGATAGTAAAGACAACCACAAGTCCTTCTATAGTTATGTAAAGAACCTCCACAGCAATACCCAGATTTGCTCTGAGCTACTGCACAATGGTACCTCCTATACCGAGCCAACAGATATTGCCAATATACTGGCTGACAAATTCAGTGTCAACTTTTCCCCTCCCCCCAAAGGACCAATCACAATACCAGTAGATTGCCAGGCACCCAGTATTACTGTTGCACAGGTTAAAACAGCACTGTCCAAGACCAAGAATACAGCTTCTATGGGACCTGACAGTATACCTGGCTGTGTTCTACATGAACTACAGAGTGAACTGGCACCTTACCTGTGTGCCCTGTTCAATCACAGCCTCACCAGAGACTTTGTCCCTACTGAATGGCACACTGCTCTAGTCATCCGTCTCCACAAAGGAGAATTAACTACAGACCCTGGAAACTATTGCCCCATTAGCCTGGCAAGTCTGATATGCAAAGCTATGGAACACATCATCATGGACCTAATAAACAAGGATATAGGGAATCTCCAAACTCTGGATCCCACACAGTTTGGTTTTGTGAAGGGTAGATCATACCTGCTCAACTTGGGTGACTTCTTTGAGTCAGTCACCAGAGCTGTGGATGAAGGCAAGTTGGTTCATACAGCCTACCTTGATCTGGCAAAGGCCTTTGATACCATTCCCCACTCAGGAATCATAGAAAAACTCACTAAGGTAGGCATCAACCCCTATATCACTAGGTGGGTCACAGACTGGCTCACAGATAGAACCCACAGTGTAAAAGTAGCTGACTCCAAGTCAGACAGCCAACCAGTCACAAGTGGAGTCTCACAGGGATTGATCCTGGGTCCTCTCCTGTTTGGCATCTACTTCTCAGAAGTCCAGTTCAACACGAAGGGACTCTGGCTGACAAAGTTCAAAGACGATTGCAAGTTCGGAGCCATTATTAACTCACCAAGTGATGATGACATCCTACAGAAAGGCCTCAATGAGACCAATGACTGGTGTCAGAACCATGGCCTTAAGCTCAATGCCAAAAAATGTGTCATCATCCCCTTTGGGAAAAACCCAGTTCCCATGAACTACCACATCAATGGTAGTCCACTGAACACAGAAGGCATTATAAAAGATCTGGGAACACAGGTTGATAGCAACCTCTCTTTTGACCACCACATTGCCACTGTGGTCAGAAAGTCCTTCTATGTGGCAAATCTCATTATTAAGGGTTTTGCATCCAGGAAGAAAGAGGTCATTGTCTCCCTCTACTCTTCCCTCATTTGGCCAATCATTGAGTACAATGCCCCATTTGGCATGTACCTCACTAGACACCTGCATCAACTGGTGAGGCTGCAAAAATACTTCACAAAGAGGATCCTAGGCCTTAAACACTTGTCCTATATGGACAGACTCAAAAAACTCCAACTATTCTCTGTCTCATATCGCCATACTTAGAGGCGATCTCTGCTTGACTTATAAAGCCATGTCTGAACCAGCTCTGTTAGAAATGCTACATCTAAAGAAATCCCAATCCCTCCACACCACATGCTCCAGAGACCGCAACCTCATTATCACAATCAACAGAACGTGCTGGAGGGACAGGTTCATAACCCAGAGAATGCCCATGCTATGGAATAGACTTTCCAAACATGTCAAAAAGAGCACCTCACTGGCCCTTTTCAACAGAAATCTTGATGAGTGGATGGGAAATAGAAAATTCACCCCGGGGCTCACTCCAGTGGCTCTACTCGACAGAGGCACTGGAAACTAAGGTTGGGTGGCACGTTGCCAGGGTAATCCTATGGGTTAGGCTTGTAAAGGCTCCAGAGCCACTAGCCTAGTACACACCTATGAACCTATGAGTAAGACAAGTAGCTTTTATGACTATCCCTACCCCTTTCTACTTTGAAAGGACTCACAGTCGGCATATTTTGAAGAATTTGGTAGAATAGTTGACAGTTTTCCATTTTATGAACATTTTGATATTGACTGATTTAGGAAAAAGTGGTTAGTTTGGTTGGTTAAGTATATCGGGGATGAGTAATAGGTTAAATTCTAGTGCATTTGTAATGTTGACAAGTTTCAGATGAGGAAATGTGAAGTTATCTTAGATAAGGGCTCTGGTGGAGCAAAATAGATGTGTTGCTAGGTTGTTCGGAGAAATGGCGCATTATGATATGGAATTAAGATTTATCAAATGTAATAGTCAGCAATGAGTCATAGTGCTATATTGTGTTTGGAAATTATTTCAATATTTTGTTTGTTTGTTTACATTGTTTTTGGAAATCCAGTTTGAAGTTAATTTACAAAAATAAGACTAAAATTCCATACCATGCAACGGCTAATTCATTATTTGGAATGGGACATACATGGTCTTCTTTTCTTATAACATTGATTGGCAAAGGGAATATGCAGTATAAAAACAGCATACTGTCCTTTTTATGGCTCACAATTGCATCAGGTTATAAAGTAAATCTGTCAACAAACTACAGCTTACAGATTCTTGTTGCATATGTCAGTACAACAGAAAAACATACCCCTGGATTCTCGATTCCCTGCATGGCATGCATGATTAGTGCAGGAGCTCTGACAGGCAATATGTCTGCTGTGCGATCCAGGAACAGCCTGCAGGGACGTGCATGAGAGCTCCTGCACTAATCATGCACGGACTAAGCCCTGGTATGCAAATCACCTCATTAGCAGAAGAAATTCATGCAAATGAGGTGATTTTGCAATCCAGTAAGCTTGCAATAGTCCGTGCAAGACAAGTGCTATCTGCAGAAATGTACTCTGTTAATAACTGAGTACATTTCTGCAAAATTCGAAACGGAGCTATGACAGCTCCAAATAAAGGCTGCATATCATTGAGGAAGCATGCCAATAGACAAGTATAAGGCCATTGGCATTGCAAACTGTTTAAAAAAATAAAAACATCAGCTTTTATTTTTTTTCACCGATCTCAGCTGTTTAAGTATAGGGCAGTGTCTCGCAAACTGGATCGGGGGGGAGGATAATAAAATAAACATAAAACAAGCATTCTAACTAAAATCAGTGTTCTGATATGCAAGTCAATGGCAGGCAGAAGAAAACCTGGCCAGTGAGTAATGGTTGCTAAGAGGTGAGGCTCAGTGTGAGACATGTAACTATGCATTAGCAGGCAATCCTATGCAAATGAGGGGAAGGATAGTGAATCCCAGTTTTCCCCAGCATGTGAGGCAGGTCCCAAGAGTGTAAGAGTATGAGTAGCTGTGTGCAAGACTAGGATATAGGTGACATCATGGGGGGGTGTCAGGCATACTGTAAGCAAACTGGAGCCCTGTGGCTCGGGATTGCTCCTAGCTTAGCACAACCAAGCTAGGGGGTGTGTCTAAACCTGCCTAGCACTCTTTACAAAGCCTAAGCGGGTGTGCGCACCACGCACTGGGTTTTACAAGAAGAAAAAATAAGTTAAACCAGGAAATAGCAGCTCTGTGCACATTTGAGCACTCTGTTTGCGCGGCGCGCACACTGGCTTAAACAAGAAGGCAATGGGAAGGGAAAACAGCTGTAAGAAGGTAATCAAGGAGAACTAGCTTAGCTGGCAGGTGAAATGTATCAGAATCAGCCAATTACATAGACAGCAGACCAGCCCAGAACACTACTGTAAACTAAGCAAACACCTTCCCCTCTAGTTTTTCCCACGCTCTACACACCGGTGTATACAAGCGGGGAAATTTTAGCAAACAAACCTACAAAATGTGAAGGGCTGCAGCAGACAACATAGAACAACATGTGCAAGAGGCTGTGGGTGGTGAGGATGTGAATGCTGCTGAACAACCCACAGTGAGGAGACAGAGAAGAGTGTACATGTACACAAGGGTAGCCTACCAGGAGCTACATGAGCTGGACATAGTGGAGTGCTATAGGGTGGACAGAGACCTCATACAGCAAATTGTTGAGCCGTGCTGGCCACACCTGACACACCAAACTGGCTGAGGGAACCCATCCCAGTGGATACCAAGGTATGTGTAGGCCTAGGTATACTATCCACAGGTATCTCCCAAAGCACAACTGGGGATAGCATGGGGATCTCACATGCATCAGCATGTTACTGGATGCCATATCAGCACATGCCAGTGAGCACATATATTTCCTCAACATCCATGAGGTGTTGACCAGCAATATGTGTCTCTTCCACCAAATAGCAGAATACCTTGGGGTAGTGGGTGCTATAGACTGCACGCACATATGCATCAAAGCACCACCTAGTGAGCAGGGTAGGGCCTGCATCAACCGCAGGGGCATCCCTTCCATCAACTGCCAGGTTGTTTGTGATGCCCAGGGCATTATAATGAATTTGTGTGCTGGCTGCCCTGGAAGCTATGAAGATTCCAATATATGACATCTGATGCAGCTGTACCAGAAATTTGCCAATGGGGACATCCCCTATGGTCACCTAGTGGGGGATGCTGGGTACACACTGGAGCCATGGCTGATGACACCCATCAGAAATGCACACACACCTGAACAACAATGCCATAATGAGGCACACACACAGGCCAGACATATAATACAGCATGTGTTTGGGATGCTCAGGTTACAGTTACGGTGTCTGGACACATCCGATGGAGTCTTGCAGTATTCACCAGCTACATGTACCCAAATTATAGTATGTGCCATGCTACACAGTATGATCCTGTGGAAACAGCTGCAGCAGGAACAGCACGGGGCAGGGCCACACAGCCCCCCACCATTACCAAGGCCTGCACAGGCACAGAGTGACCCAGAGGAGGAACAGCCTGAGCCTGTCCCAGTAGGCAGAAGGAGGCATGCCCAGTATGCTCTGGCCTTGGCAAAGAGGCAACACATAGCACATACAATGACACAGTAGGGACCCAGGGAATGACACCTCTCTCTGACTCACACATACAGTAAAAGGGATGGCAAACATGACACTACCTGTGCTCAACCATGTATAGGGAGTGTATGATGTGCATCCAACATAGGCAGCCCTCCAGCACCATCCACAAGTCTGCCACACATACAAGGTAAATCAATCAACCTACCAATTGCCAAATGGAGTAGAATGTTTTGTTACCTATAGCTACGGTATGGATGTTAGCATGGAAGGAAATTTGGTGCATGAATGTTATGGCAGCAGACAGTAGACACCCATAGTGGCAGCATGACATCTGTAACACATACTGGAGTCACCATAGTAGCCAGTACTACACAGGGTGACAAAACTCACTGCAAGAAATGTGCTGTGTGACATGTGTGTCCATATGACCAACACATGCCAGTCAGGACGGATCACATACCCAACAACAGTCTCAGCCTGCAGAACAGGTGTAGACAAACCCAAACAGAGCCTGTGCCATGGCCCCAGAATGATGGCTATGGTTACCCCCCCCCCCCAGTCCTACACAGATTGACCACAGCAGGGTAAGCAGTGGGATGTTAGTTCTGAAGGCTAGGAAGTCAGATGATAATATGTAGGGCAACCAAAGCCACGATCTGTAGTACACTGGTATGCCTCTAGTCAGCATGATAGTTAGCAATGCAGAATGAAATGGAATACCTGACATACCAGTATGGTCATAGTGAATGTGTACATGTTTCACGTGTGCCCCCCACATCCAACATAGCAATGTAAAAACAGTCAGGTGTGCCTCCCAACCCTGTGTAGAAATTTAGAAATAGTCAGGTGTGTCCCCCATCCTACATAGTAATGTAATAACAGTCAGGTGTTCCCCCACACGCCTGTGTAGAAATGTAGAAACAGTCAGGTGTGCCCCCTGGCATGCAGAAATGTAGTAACAGTTAAAGCCAAATGATCGATTGATACCCTGCAGAGACAGCATGCTACCTGTTGGTGTACAACACAAAGGTCAGCACTACAACACAAACTACCTGGACACGATCCACAAATTCAATACAGATGGCCATACTGGGCATGCACACACACTTAATGAAATGAAGGCAATGTCAGTCTACAACATACTGAAAGGTCATATTGGGCATGCTCACACACTTAAACACATGAAGGCCATGACTGCAAACACCAGTGGACCAGACATATCTGGTAGTTGCAGTTGTTAGTGCAGACACTTATCAGTATGCACCACTCATACCTTACACACACAGTGGATAGGAATACAGACATATATGTCAGAACAACACACGAAAATAAGCCAAAGGTAGACATACATAGATGTGTGGAAGAGGGTCACTGTGTCAAGGAGCCATCCAGGTCTGTCCCACCCAGCACACAGCCAAAGGGCCCCAAACACATGAGGTGCAGATATCACCCACTGCGGATACTAGCCACCAGTATCTGTCAGCATTACAGACTATGTGGTGCATGTGCCAGCTGTGCAATATGACTGTACATGGAAGTAGTGATCTAGTAGCTGTGTACATGTATCTGTGACATATGACCCCGTGTGTACCCGCATGTGGCGAATCAATCCCTAGATGAATCTGTTATGGCCTATGCACACACCACCCTCCCCAAAGCCCTACTATGACAAGCCTGCTGAGGTCATCCAATGTGAAATACACCTTTGGGAGAGCTGTAGCCCAGTAATCTCTGTAGCGGGTCCTGTAACTGTGTACTGCTGTAGTGTGATAAAGTAGTTAGGTAGGTGTTCTAACCCCAGACCTGGCAACGGGGTGTGTATGTGTGTCCATCTGTCTCTGCCAGAGTAAAGAACAATGCTTTTTAGAGTACTCACACTCCTTACAATTCATATACTCAACTTTGGCAAGGCTGCTGATGTCACCCACCTAGAAATACCTCTGGGAAGGTTGTAACCCAGTAATCTCCGTAGCGTGTCTTGTTACTGTGTACTGCTGTAGTGTGATAATGTAGGTAGGCAGGTGTTCTAACCCCAGACCTGGCGTCTGTGTGTATATCTCTGAGTAGTGAACAATGCTTTTTAGAGTACTCACACACCTTGCAATTTATATACTCAACTTTGGTAAGGCTGCTGATGTCACCCACCTAGAAATACAGCTCTGGGAAGGTTGTAGCCCAGTAATCAGTGTGTCCTGTAACTGCGTACTGCTGTAGTGTGATAAAGCTGTTAGGTAGGTGTTCTAACCCCAGACTTAACTGTGTGTGTGTCTGACTGAGTAAAGAACAATGCTTTTTAGAGTACTCACACCCCTTACAATTCATATATTCAACTTTGGCAAGGCTGCTGATGTCACCCACCTAGAAATACAACTCTGGGAACATTATAGCCCAGTAATCTCTGTAGCGCATCTGGTAACTGTGTACTGCTGGAGTGTGGTTTAGAGCTGTCATAAGGTTCCATCCCCAACCCTGGCAGTTCTGTGTTTCTTTCAATGCCTGTGTACAGAGCAATGCATTATAGGCTAGTCACCCACAGTACATTTGAAATGCCCTACTTTGGCAATCCAGCTGATGTCATTCCTTGTGAAATACACTATTGGGGAAGGAGTTTTCTAGTAATCTCCATGGTGCATCCTATAACAACTCCATGCTGTAGTGTGATATAGACCTCAGTCATGGGTTCTATACCCACACATGTCAGTTGTGGTTGTTTTGTGTGTGTCTCACTGTCTGTGTAGGGAGCAATGCATTTTAGGCTACTCACTCGCAGTACATTTGAAATGTCCTACTTTGGTAAGCCTGCTGATGTAATTCATTGTGAAATAGACCTTTGGGGAAGGAGTACTCCAATAATGTCCATGGCACATACTGTAACTGCATAATTCTGTAGTGTAATAAACTAGTTAGGTAGGGGTTCTACCCCCACACATGACAGGTGTGTGTGTTTGTAACTTGTATCCTGTGTAGAGGTGGTTGTGAGTGTGTGACACCTATGGCCAATGTGGAGTGGGTTTTGCATATTTCTTATATGGTGGCCCTACGATATATCACAATGTCAACCATACTGGGATAACAGATGTAAAATATCTGATAGGCCGGGGTGCAAAGCCATACCCAAACATGTGACATCAAGGCCAGACAATCACAATTAGCAACCTCAGTATTACCCAGAACACACTCTCAACCCATATCACATACACACACATGCCTAGGCAACAGCCATTATGTGTGTAGTACACTGCATATTGGCCACCGATAGTAACTATGGACTGATAGCAGTGGGCTACAGAGGGCATGTCACCCTACCCATCTGTTCAATATGCACATACATGCAGACAGTGCACCTCCCCCATGTTCCCCAATGGACACCTGCACCATCTGTGGTGCCTTCACATGTGATCCACAATGGACATACAATGCCTGACAACATGCCCTGTATGGACAGATGCCACTGACACCAGGGAATACTGTTAACATGCTATAAATGTAGGTGCAGGGTAAACCTGCTGCCCATTACCAGTACCTGCCACAGATGGGCAAGACTGGCACTTCTGATGATAATCTGTGTTCACAACATGGGCCAGACACCCCAGGTACAGTTCCACATGTCACTGTACATGCATGTGGGAGGTGTGCATACCCTAGACACCATCCATGTCATGGAGTGAGGAACACATACATGGCAGGGGATGCACAGCATTGGCCACACACAATAGCCACTCAGGTGACTGGATGGGGGATACAATACCCACCTGTGTGGGCAAATGCAGAAATGACAGCCCTGGGCCATAATGCAGACCATTGTCATGTGGCCTGATGCCAAGGTATACCCATCACCTATCCTTGTATAGCCTGATGGCACAGTTGACCACCACACAGCTGTGCAGCCATGCACACATGCATGTCAGTACTGGCACCCAGTGTGTTCGTGTGTGTGTTGTATGGTACATATGTCCACATCCACACTCACTACAACCCCCCCGGGCATACTGAATTATGCTGTCTGATGTCTGACACCTCCTCTTAATATTTGCCCATATGACCTCCATATGACCTATGTGGTGCATGTGATACCTGCCCATTGATGTGTTGTGGCAATCCCACTAGTGATGAGTTGTATCACTGGCCCTGCCAAGTGTGTCAATGTGTGTGCGTCCCTGTGAGAGTGTGGCTGTGTTGATGCTGGCACCTGTTCATGGGGACAGGCACGTGTATGTCACCTACCATATATCTACCATATCCCTGTTGCAGATGTTACTCACTATTACATATATGTTCTGAGTGCTCCACAGCAGGTAACCCATGTCATGCTTCCAATAACTGCATCGAACTGTGATAGCACTACATATTTGTCGGGGGTTGATACCCTGTGCTGTTAGGTGTGTAACACAACCATGCTTCAGTTTTACTCTCCCACCCGTCTCTGACATGTATTTGCCTCTGTCTGCCTCCGAGACTCCCTCTCTGGTGCATGTGGAGACCCACATCTGCTTTGCTTTGGCAGCAGCATGTGTATTTTAAGTGATGCTCATGATCAGCTGATGGCCTCTGCACAAATTGCAGCCCTCCCCTAGCTGATTGCATGTGGAACAGCTGTGGTAACATTCCCATAGCTGACTGCATGGAAACACACTCATATCTAGGAACATCATGGTGGTGTTGGCCCTCTTCATTCACTGTGCAGGAACTAGAGCTGTTGTTTGTCAAACAGCATCTCAGATGGATTGGGGATTTACCTATAACAACATACACTGTGGAAAGAAGGCAACAAACAGGAGGGGGATATGCCTGACCTGTCTACAGACTGTAAGTGCTGCTATACTGCATTTGGAGTAATGTTGGTTTAACAATGTTTGCCTGGATATGGCTGTCGTACATGTCACAATACCTGCCATGTCAGTTCCATGATTATGAGGAATCCCCATCTGCAGGGTCATCTGCAGACTGGGCAGTGTTGTGCCTTTGGTTTCATGTGTTAGCCAGAGAGCATCGATCTGTAGAATGCAGAAGGTAGTGTGAGGATTGCAGTCTATAGATGGTGAAGGCCGTGACAGTTACTGACTTCATATCCCTCAGTGGGCATATGTTGCAACAAACCCCGTTACAGTGGTAAATGTATGAGGTTATCACAGCAACATGTCTATATTGGCCCTATGTATGTGCTGTCAGCCACACCTCTGTCAACCTTTGTACATATGTCATATATGTCATGCATGAAGTGGTGCATATGTGCTCTACACCCTAAATAGTGTCATCATATCTGATAACAAGCCAGTGATATATCTGATTGCTACACATGTTATGTACAGTAGGGGTTATATTTCATGACATAACCTGGACATTCTGTGGATGTTTATACAGTACTGAGGTCTGTGTACTGATGGTGAATGTCGGCAGTGTGTATGTATTGTTAATATGTACTTTAGCCTGTGTACAGACTGTGGTAGATGTCATTGTTCTAGTTCCTCTTCTATCTGATGTTACATGCTGCCCCACTGTATGGTACTGTTTTGGCATACATGTTTGTAGAGCCATACACACACATGTTCCATACCACAGACAGCCATCAAACTAAACTGTGTAGCAGCCCAGTCTATGTAGGGTCAGTCTGTGAGTGGCACATATGAGGATGGTGTAGAACAGATAGTCCATATACTGTAATATTATGCTAGCTTACCATATGTGGCTGTGGCTATGTTCACACTGGTTGTGGTTATGCACTTTCACACAGGTGTATCTTACCCTGTGCTGTGATATGCCTCTTGAGCCTGCTATATATGCAGGTACATGTGCATTCCTCCATAGGAGATGTAGGCCAGTAGTGAGCCAGTCTGCCTCTAGCCTGCACAGTGTATTGTTACATACCTAGCAGCTTAGTGTACTTACCCAGTGAGATGTCATGTGCAGATACTTGCTAGATGTACTGCTGCCGGGCCTCCCTTAAAAGTCATGTATGTCAGACAGCACAGTGGGATGCTGTACAGATGAATGTCAATATCTAGTGGGTAGCCTGTGTCTATGGCACCCCTGTACCAGCAGTCATTATGTGTCAGACCAGACAGGAGTGTGTGAATGCAAAACCTATGGTGGCAAATGTATACTAGTTGTTATGTGTTATACCCATCTACATGGCTGTCTACATCCATATTGTCAGGCCTGGTACACATGTTGTGCACTGAGGGATTATGTGTATACCTCTGGACTGTACATGGTGTGTCCGAGGTTCCACATATATTGGCCAATATCTCTGCTGCACTCCACAGGGGCATTACATGCTAGTGGCGGTACTTTGCAATGATTTCCTTAGGATGTCTGTCAGTAGCCAGTGACACACATGTTATAAGCAGATGTGACCTTCCACACACACCATGTCGGTGAAGACAATCCCGATGACAGTAGCAATAGTCTATTAATACACCTGCTATACATACTTGACATACTCTTGCACTACGACTTTGGGACTATAGGGGCTGGCGTAGGGCTACACTCCATGTCCAGGACATATGGTAGAAATATATGTGCATATACTTATCCAGATAGCCATATATATATATATATATATATATATATATATATATATATATATATGATTACACATGTGAACTACCTCCAATTACCACTGTCATGGCAACCACCCACTATAAATCCCTACAGCATGTGGGCATGGTCCCTTTACATTTCCTGTGTGAAGTGTGATGGACATCCTTCCTGTGTGTGGGCATCAGTGTTGCAGACAGCAGGTAGCAATACCTCTTACAGGAGAACCTGCACACTCAATGCGGCCACATATTTGTAGGAGGATCAGGAACTACAAACAGACTGTGAGTAGAGTTGCGTTATGCTTTGTATAGTACTGGTGTTACAGGGTGTGTGCATGTGTACATACTAGTTTACCTTGGAATGCAGTCTGTCTGCATAGCTCACTACTGTGGGCCTATCCTCTTGCTGGACAGAGGTATGCCTATCATGTGTTGTCCATCCACCACACAGGTCCTGTGGCAGACATTACACTGGCAGTGTGCATTACATGCTATCAGTACATGGCTACATCCATTGCTGTTTCTAACCTCAATTCCCTGACTAAGGGTATGTTGCAGACTATCCTGTAACACCAGCAACTTGCTTAGTGTATGTTAACAGTGTTCTACATATGTGCCTGTGTTCCAGCCTCTGTCCTCCATCTACATACCAAGCTTTGCACATATGTCATGCTGTTGGGGGTTGTTCTGTAGTGGGCTGTGAGTAAATCACACCACCCTTGTTGTCATTAGTCTACTGCTGTTGTATCCCCCACACATACAGTGGTGCTGGGGCCATATATGTGTGGGCATCACCTACACAATACATGTGTGCCCTTATGCACTCCAGATGCCAGTGTATGTAACAGTGGTATATGGCCCTGTATTATTGAGTCTAGGTGGGGAGCACCATAAATGACCTAGGCTGTTATAAAATGTGGGGGTATCAGGGGTGAGCTGCCGCAAGGTATCTGGATGTACAGTACAGTATACTTCACCTATATTTACATTACTTACATAAAATGGGGTACTGCAAGCCTACTGCCTCCTGCCATACAGACTGTTCTGTTTGTCAGTGTGCTCGTGGTGTCAGTTATGTCTTGTTATGTAACAGTGACAACCCATTTGATCACATAACATCTTTACCACCTACTGAGTTTGTACAGAGTGTAGATAGAGGCTGCTGAACAACACACCTGCAGTACATACTGTTGATTGTTTGGTATCCTGTGGCCCAGTTTGTCTTCACTATTGTAAAATTTGAAGGGCTTTGCCTGGACAGCAACAGTTTTAAACCTTTCCAGACTACTGTATTAGTGTAACTGTTTCACAGTTGCATTACTCTGTTTATATGGTTGTCAGTGTCTGAACAGCTATATGACATGGCATATAGAACTGTAATAGTACACAATTAAATATTTCCCATTTCTGCAAACCTGTGTGTGGTGTCTTTCCTATGACCTCTCTATGGATATATGTTGCAGGCAATGACTGGCATTTGTATGGGTGGCCCATACAGTGTCCAGTTGTTCAGGTGTTAACTGTAGGCATAATGGCTGTTCCATATTGTGTGCACCTTCTACATATGTATCTTACTGTACATATATCTGTGTGTGTATGTGTAGTCACACACACACATATATATATATATATATATATATATATATATATATATATATATATATATATATATATATATATATATAAAATATGTATATCTGTATCTGCATATCTGTGTCTGTGCATCTGTATCCAGGGGATGTTGATGGCTTCCACATATTACATTTCCTATGGGTGGCAGACTGTACCTGGTAGTGTATTGCAGGGCACACGTGTGGGGGGATGCCTATTTGTACAAGACATATAGTGTGTGGGGCCTCTCAACCCCATTAACGGTGCATACTATCTGCACATGTGCATGTGATGGCCTCTGCACCAGTTGGTGGCCACCATTTGGTAATTGCATGCAGCCTCCTGTGTGGTAATTGCAGTACTCACTGTCATAGCAACCCAATGCTATAAATTGCTATGTCAGGTAGGCATAGCCCTTTCAGCTTTCCAAAGTGGGGCCCATTTTTGTTTGCCGTGGACACCGTTGTGTAAGTCAGAAGGTTGGTATACTTCTTATATGTGAAGCTAGGGGTGTAGCCAGAGATTTAAATGTTGTACTCAGACCTGAATGTTGCCACTTCCACTACACAGTTGTCAGTGTAGATTTGTAATCACCCCTACAAATACTAACACAAGATACATGGGTGTATGTAGTTTCTTTTCCACTTATACAATTAACTGCCATACAAAAGTAGTTATTGAGATGTATTCATTTGGCACATGAACTGTTTGTGAACTGCTATATTGTGAATATTAATTTAGCCACTTTTGAACAGTTTCTGATTTTTTAGTGTTGACATTAGCACAGGCTGCTCAAGAAAACTGGACAAATTTCAGTACTGAGTATGCCTACCTACATCCTTGGTAGACCCTGAACACACAGGTTTATTGTACACTTGGGTAGGGGTGCAGAAGGACAGAGAGCATTATGTATTAATGTGTGAACTTTATCATGCTGGACTTAAAGAGTTGCTGTGTACCTGTTAGTTTGCCAAGGCAAGTAGTCTGTCTGCGTAGCTCCCAATTATGGACCTATCCAGATGGTAGCCCGAGGTTAGCCTGTTATACTTTGTCTGTGCACCACACCGGTCTTTTCAGCACTGGAACAATGGCATTGTCACAGTTGGTAGCTACCAGTACATGGCCACATCCCTTGGTATTTCACTGTTGTATGCCTACATAAGGGTATGCTTCTGGAACTCCTTCCAAAGCTATTTGCACAGTGTGTAACAGCAGAATAGCTGATATGCCTGTGTGTTTCTGCCTCTGTCAGGCCTCTCAAACACTCAGGTACATATTTGAACAGACTCAGAGAAAAGTAGGTAGAAGTGAGGTACACCTTTACAATATTAGAGACATTAAGTTGGGACATTGAGAGAAACAGAGCATATGGATTAATACACATTTCCTGAAGTACAAGCGGTGTCCAACTCTTACTTATTATCATTATTCATTAAGTGTAATTCACCACCTTTCTGCCCAACGTGTCCAACTCTTACTTATTATCATTATTCATTAAGTGTAATTCACCACCTTTCTGCCCAACGTGTCCAACTCTTACTTATTATCATTATTCATTAAGTGTAATTCACCACCTTTCTGCCCGTGTCCAACTCTTACTTATTATCATTATTCATTAAGTGTAATCCACCACCTTTCTGCCCAACGTGTCCAATTCTTACTTATTATCATTATTCATTAAGTGTAATTCACCACCTTTCTGCCCAACGTGTCCAACTCTTACTTATTATCATTATTCATTAAGTGTAATTCACCACCTTTCTGCCCAACGTGTCCAACTCTTACTTATTATCATTATTCATTAAGTGTAATTCACCACCTTTCTGCCTAACGTCAGTAGCTTCAGAGGGATTCAGAGGGACACAGCTAAAACCTGTCTCAAAATCAGGGACATGCCTGAAATGTAGTCACAGTTGTGAAGTATGGCCTCTGCCCTAATCAGATATGCTAGTGTTTGTCCTACTATGATACTGTGTGGGGGGGTTGTAAAGTGCTGCTGTAGCATTATTTCCTGCTAGTATGGCTGGTTCTTTTTTCATAGTCATGTAATGCAATTCCACAAGAACTGCTGGTAAGGATCCACAGAACAAGATTTGTGTTATGGCATTCCTATTTGTCCTTTACATTCACTCACTCTGATGCATGATATATTGATTGCAGCACCAATTTGTTGCATGTTTACCATGGCTCACTGGTACTTCATGCAGTCTAGTGTGTCCAAGGTCTGTGGTTCGAGACTGACAGAGGTATTTTATTTTGCTGCTGAGCAGAACAAGGGCCCTGACATACAGAGTGACTAATGCACTTTTAAGCAGTTGTAAGCGGGTTTGCACGGGTTTGTGAGATGCTTAGCAATACTTAGCTAAGTGCACACAGGCGCATACTCGTGCAAACCCACTAACTACTGCTTAAAAGTGCTTACTCCCACTAACCCCCGCACTCATTTCTTTGAAAGAAAAGAAAATGGGGAGATAGAAAAGTGGTGAAAAAGGGGCACAAAGAGGGAAAGACAGTAGGGAAAACAGCTCGGGATGTGCAGGACGGGTGTAGGGAAGGTCCATAGCTGCCCATTTCTTTAATAGCAACAGCTGTGCATATACTAATACTTTGGATGAAAATTTGAAACCTTCCACCCCTGAGAGAGGGGTGAGGACAACGAAGTATGTTGTACTGCCAATTAAATTTCAGTTTATGTGTCCAGCAGACATGTGTGCAAAATGTGCAGCTATGTATGGGGCGTAATTTTTTTGTGGAGCAGATTGCCCATTTTTTTTTCAGGTGAGAGTGGAATGTGGGGTAGAGGAAGTAAGTATATTTGGGGAGGTAGGTTGGGGAGGTAAACAGACAAGACAAACAAGATGCATACAGGGGCAGAATATGACACATGGGGTGGGTGAACACCATTGATGGGGAAGGGTGTTTGGAAATCGCAAGCCCATGAGCCCACAGATGGCAACAATGGAATTGAATTCCCCACCCATGGGCAGTTACCACTGCACCTTCACAGCCCGGATGGTGGCTGTGTTGGGGGCTGCGTGGGAGGGGCAGGCTCACCCATGAGTCGCGCCGCTCTTGCCTTGAGCTGGCATAGAGGATCAGCGACTGAACGCTCGATCTGCCTATGCACCACAGCCCGGACCATTCGGAGGGTGATAGGTGGCCCTCCTCCGGCCATGCTTGCACAGGGGGGGATGAGCCCCATCCCCTGCAGCGCTTCCACCTGAAGGTGGCACAGGACCAACAGAGGAGGGGGTCCCAGGCTGGGCACCGGATCTGCTGGTGCCAGATGCCATCTCCAGCTGAGGTGGGATGGGTGGGTCCACTGGGACCGGCCTTCCCATACGTTCTATGTTTAGGAGGATTTGATGACAATACCGGTTAGTAATAGCCAACAGCATTCCAATTTAGTTGTAACAGCATACAGTAATATTCCCATTAACCCAACACACCAGAGTTCCAACAGTTAAACAGCAAGCATAACACATGCATATATAGAACAACAGTGGACATTCCAACAGCATGCAGGATTGATTGGTGGCAACAGGCCACCAAGATTGTGGTATGTGAACAGGGCACATGCATCAAAGTAAATGCAGATATTTATAAACTAATAGGACATGTGTCCCAACAAATGTTATGAGATTAGACATACCCATTGAGGTGTGGAATTGCATTGTTTAGGCACATACAGTAGAGTCTTAAAAGATACCTCCATTAACAACTTATATATAGTTGTAGTTTACACTACATTCCTATTGACTGCAGTTATATATCCCCTACATGTATTATTACACTGGGCAATGTCTGTTAAATTGTAAAATGGGTTTTGCTAGTTCTTGATATACCTGACCTGTATCTGATATACAAACTGTCCTGGATGCAGATGTTACTGCTTCATATTTATATATTTCATTTATATTTAAATATCTACATGTCTGTATGTGTTCAGGTGACATTATCATGTATATGTTGCCAGCCCCCTACATTTCTAGCAGCACACTGACATTTCTGGGGAACAGAATAACAAGCTACTCATGTGCCAGATTAACCTGTACATGCCGGCCATGAACTGACAGTTGAGGACTGTATATATGCTTAACAGCTACTGGCACTCCCTTCATCCACTTTATATGGGCCTACCCATGTGTGGGTTGACTGCGCTTACTACAACAGTACTATTTCTATAATCCAAGGGTACAACAACATATTGAAGAAAATGAAAAGGACACACTCCAGGAGTTATACCTTTATTTATTACATTACACACTTTTCTAGTGGCTCTCTCAGTTATTTGATATATCAGTGCATGCAGAGGTCTTTTATTCAAGACATATTATACCTGTATTAATGGGTTACAACACCTTTTCTTGCTGTCTCACTTATTTTATATAACAGTACATGCAGAGAAGTTATTCAACACTCATTATACCTTCATTAATGGGTTACAACACTCTTTTTCAGGCTCTCTCACTTCTTTTATATGACAACACATGCAGAATAATTATTAACCTGCCTAGTGGCGCAGCCTTAGCAGCCTATCTGCATAAGCTTGCTGATTCACAGCACGGACACCTGCAGCTGTGAAGTAAATGAAGGGATATTGAGACATACCTATCCATAACATGGACTACTATAGCAATTCTTACATACTTCATTCCATGGCTACATACTCAGTAGTGGGGCATTTTCGATTTCACGGGCCTCCTGTATCCACTGGTTCAGTTGGTCCTCCTTGCCTCTTCAGGTCTGAAAAGTGGTGTCTGACCTGCTCACCAGTCCGAGGGATGCCTGTGGCACTGGTGAGATCATGTGCTAGATGGTTCCAGGCTTCCGCTTTGTATTCAGTGCCCTAAAACTGGCCCTGCAGGAGTCTTGCATCATGATGCTGGACGAGGAGCCAAACCATTACTTTTGACTCCTCAATGCCCCACCGTTGTGCTCGAAAATGAGAGCCCTCTCCAACACTGGCCATACTGCTGCAGATGGGAGCTACAACCAGTTATGGCAATTATTCCCACTTATGGAGCTTAAATATGCCTCATTTCCCACACTTATTTGTGATTGGCCGGTTTTGAAAATTCTCAGCTAAGAGCAAACCTGCTTAGCAATGGGTAAACTTCCATTGATATATATGAGTGTGTTGGAAATACATCCATATTTAAAGCTGTCATGGCATAGTGGTTTAGTACTGTCATTATGGTGCATAGTATCCTGGGTTTGTGGCCTGCCATTGCTTTTTATTTTACTACAGGCCAGACCGGCTTGGAGGTGTATCTGTGTTCAGCTGACTTTGCTCAACTTTGCTCAACTTTGTCCAATGTTGCTCAACATTGCTCTACATTGCTCTACTTTGCTCTATGCTGCCCGACGTTGCCCGATGTTGCGCTAGTTTGCGCAGTGTGCAGCTCTGACTGAACATGTTTTGTTTGCGCTAGTTGGCGCGATGCGCAGCTCTGCACAAAACTATTGCTCTAGTTATAGCAGTGCAAAGCTATGAGCAATTGTACTTAACTGTGCTTAATACTAGTAAACTTTGCTTAGTAGTGCTTCACATTGCTTAAGATACGTTACTTATGCATTTATCAGTATGCATGACCATTCCACATGCTTATATATATATATATTAAATATCGTTCACTACCACATAGGCCATTTCAATGAATTTTACTGAGATTTAAAAGGTAAATGTCAGGAATTCTATTTATGCACACATTTCGGACAGAAAATAGGTAGGGGAGTGTCGAGACTCGAACTGGGAATGCCTCCTCTTTGTGTGAGGGCTCTACCACTATGCTATTTGGCTTAATTTGCATATAAATAGTTTATTATCCTCTTCTGTGTCTACACTGCTAACTGTAGCTAAGCAATGGGCAAACCCACGCAAACACGAGCAAATATGGGCAGCTATAAAAAAAAGGAAACCTTTACATTTTAAACTTGTACAGGGATTTAGACTGTGGGGGAGTGTAGTGTTGGGTATGTGGACATTTGAGCGTACTTGCTCATTTCAGTTGACATTTGCAGTTTAGGTACTTGCAGGGGCTTGGCTCGGCAGTCTGACACGCCCCCTGCACTCGTGCACGCTCCGTGTAAGCCTTAGAGTTGAGTCAGCATGCCCTCATGAATATGCATGATTTGCTGACATCATACCCTTACACTGCAGTGTCCGTGTAAGACTTAATTAGTCTTACACGGAGGATTAATGAATCCCAGCCTGTATCTTAAATACAGAAAAATGCAAGCATTCAAAGTTTGCTAAAAATTGTCATCAAAGCCTTTGTAAAAGAAGAAACAATCAAGCAAAGGGTAAAAGGTTACACAGACAAACAGCTAAGCTAGTATTTACTGTGTAATACCTGAAACCTCCTGTAGTGGAAGTGCATGAGATAATATGAAATACTAGTATGTCCTTAAGGGGCCATTTGCATATATTGCATGAACCTCTGCTGCAGGAGGTTTAAAGTATTACATGGTGAAACTGTAGCGTGGCTGACTCTTTCTTTAACAAACAGAAACAGTTACAATTGTGTGTCTCCAAACATAGATGATACCACAAGGATGACAAAATATGGAAATGTTCTATATTCTTTAAATAGAAAACAAGCCTCAGGAATGCCTAAGGGCTTGTCTCTGAGAATAAACAATATGTCATGGTCAGAGAGTCAATATATCATTCAAATTACATGAATGAGAAGTTACTAGAGGGAGTCTCATTGTGGTCAGTATTAGTACTTATACTTTTTAATACCTTTGTCAAGAACAATGTAGAGATACTTAGCAAATCTGTATTTTCATTCAGATTACACTGAGCTGGTCAGAGACTAGATGGATGGGAATAGCATGGATAAACCAGGTCATGTTTCAAGTCATTTATGGGGGATCCTGGGATATTGTCAAGGCCCACTGAGGTTGGTAGCACCAAGGGTGAAATTTAGAGAATGCAAAACCAAAAGATGCCTAGTATGAAAAACAAAGCAAAGAGCTCTATAAAGAACTAAAAAGGTAAATGCATGTATACTTACCATTGCCTAATTAATAAAGAAAGCTCCACCAGATGCAAAAAGGCAGTGTCACTGTCAAGGGATGACCCTGAGCCATGCTGAGTGTTTTAAGTCATATCTGAGTCACTTAAACACTGATGCTGTTGGCTCACACATTTCTAATAGTAGTAAATGAGGGAAGAGTACGGTGATTGGAAGGTAGATGTATGAATGAGGGTCTACTATTTTGTCATTGTACATTGAGTGCTCTCTGAATGTGATTGATAGCAGTTATTTTATATTAATAAAACAAATTAGTTTGTTCTGCACTCCTGTTTATCCATTTATTTTATGGAGTGTAATAGTAGGAAGCATGTGTCATGAGAGTTGTTTATAGATATTGTGACGTCCTGATAAAATCCCACCAGATTGCCACCAATTAATGTGACATCCAGTTAATATCCCACTAACCTACCACCAAATAATATGCCATCTCCCACTATCCTAGGTCAGTAACCAAGGAGCTTCAATACTCACTCCTGACTCCAATGTCAGACTGTCACTTAAACAAGAGTAATATTCCACAATTTTCCCCTAAGAGCACAACAGGAACAAACTACATAACCTGGGTCTGGACTGTATTCTTCTGTCCACCCCAAATATAAGTCCTTATTGCACAATTCAGAGCAATGTGTCCCAGTTTAAGACCTCTGATACACTCACACTTAAATAAATTAAATCTCACACATCCAAACACTTCTGGGAAAGCCTGATACAGATTTTCAGCTGTGTTCCACCCCAAATATAATACAGTAATGCTGCCACAAATCAAAATGTCTTCATACCCTTCTAAAGGAGTGTCACATTATGAAAATTAAATATTAAAACATATAGTAGCAAATGACCTAAACAGCCAGGCTTTCAGAGTCACCCGGGAAGTTATCAAGACAAATATAAGTACTCTCAAGTCACTAAAGAAAAACACTGATTGTCCAGTCACAATGTAAGTTAATAAAAATATTTAATATTGAGCAAAATTAATAAAAATATAAAACAGTAATTCCCAATAAACAAACAGAACTCAATCACCAGGAAAATGAAATCAATACTGTAGGATACAAATCCGATATTAAGAAAAACTCTAACTGATCTAGCTGATTAGTTATAATTTCTTAACTAACGAAAGAACACTGTCCCTGATCTAAACTAAATTACTACAACAGAGTAAAAGCAGGCTTACAGTTCTTGGTGAGTCCTTTTTGCTTATCCCCTGGACAGTTCAACTGACAACTGTAACTGACAACTGACAACAGCAGGCCCTTTTACAAACTAGCCTGTCAGCTCTTCCAGTTCTAATTTTCATTTCATATTTTTAAATTCAACCAAAAGCTGTTTTCTAAAAGTTTCTTCCTGTCTTTCAGTGTCTGACAGTAACACATAGCAACTGTAAACATTACGATGACACCATCTGCTGATCAGCTGAATCTGAGACAGTTTGCCTTTAGAATCCCTCTTCACAAACATGCACAATTAGAAATGTAAAAGGACACTGTTATATTCTACCACAATTCTCGGCCTCTTCTGATTTTTGTTATTTGCTGTCATTACAACTGTCTTATTTATACACAATTTCATCCCATATGCCTTCAGTTTTGCATTAAATTCTCCTATCCTTCACTGAAGTTCTTGCTCATACATTGTCTTTAATTCCACATCATCTGCATACAGCAACTTTGTTGATCTGTCACCTCTAACTTGTTTGCTTTTGTAGTCCATCACAAGTATGAACAGCAGTAGGCTCAGAGATGAACCCTGATGCACATCCACTCCCAGTGGGAACCCATCTGTGAGATCAAACACTGCTCGTACTTGAGTAACTGGGTCCTGGTACATAGCTTGCACTATTTCTACCAGTGTTTCTGTGACTTCAAACCATGACAGGGCTGCCCAATTCATCTTTCTTGAGACCTTTTCATATGCTTTCTCCTCCAAGTCTAGGAATGCCCAATTGGACCCTTTCCTCATTGCTAGCTTCTTCACAACTATCTGTCTCACTGCAAACATTGGGTCAGTTGTGCTTCATCCTGATCTGAATCTGAACTGCTCCTCTCCCATCTTACTTTCATCTATTCTGAATATTCATTTATTAGTTATCCTCTCCAGAACTTTCATGCAAAGTAAACATTGTAAATCCACTATGTAAACTAACATGCACAACAGGATGCTCATTCTGTAAACACAACTGTACTGCTCATACATCCCTTAACTAGCTAAAACTACCTCCAAAACTCAACTATATACAATGGACAATGGCCCATAAAGTTATCTGTAACTCTGAATCCTGTCCTGCCATAAATTCCTTACTCTAAACATATATACCTTGCTATGATAACAAACAACTCCTAACTCTTTATAAACCAAACAAAACTGCTGGGCAGTCTTTATACTCTTAATCAGTTATCAAATTATGGAATGCAGTGCCCTTAGACATTAGAATTACCCTAAACCTCAAAAAATTCAAATTCAAACTACAGAAACACCTATTAAGGGCAAGTACCTGTCCCATTTCACAGTCTAGCTCCTTTCCTCCTCCTCCCACCTACCTCTTTTCTTTCCCCCTTACTACCCTTGTCTTTTCACTCAGCAGCATCTATCTTATACCATTCTTACCAAGCCTGTACCCTTATATAACATTCTTAACTATGTAACTTTTCTAACTTTACTTCTATACTCTTTCTCCCCCACTAATATTTTCTACAATTTAACTGCTAATACTATCACTTTTCACCTTATCTTTTCTCACTAATGGTCCCATTATACAAAGCCTAAATGATCCTCACCACCTTTTTTATTACAAAAAAGAATCTCTTTTCAAACTTTGTTTCTATTATACAAAACAAGTCTGTTTACATAAACAAAAACTACAGTATAAAAGAAGCATACATATCAAGCAGTCATAGAAAAGTCTGTAAAAAAATGGACCTTATGTGCTCCTTTCAAATAGAAAGCTTGTATCCTCATCCCCTTCACTATGTAAATGAGCATTTTTTATGTACTTTATAAATCTTTGCACTTTTCTTATCACTATGTAAGTGGGAATATCTTTGTGTAGTTCAGGAATTTTACTTAGCTCCATTATAATACAGTAGTTTATCTCCAGCCAACTCTACTCCATTAATGCAATTCAAAGTCTGTTTATATCAATGAGAACTATAGTACAATATAAACCTATACACCTCAGGCATTCTTGGAAGTCTGCAAAAATTGGACAATATGTGCACAAATTAGATGTCTACTTTGTATATTTCTCCTGTTGTTACTACACAAATGAGAATATTTTATGTATTATCCTGTTTTATTTTTTCAGTATTGCTTACTGTACCACTATTGTTAAAAATTTTATTGCTAAATATTATCTTCTCTTATCTGCATTTTTGGAGCTTATCTCCCTCGGCCTCCACTGAAAATGGCTTTCCTACTCAGTCAGGTTTTCCCGGTAAACAGATATCAAATAAATAAAATAAAATAAATACAAATCAATGGAATGCTTAGTTGAAAACAAGTAAAACAAAAGCAAGTATTTTTACCAAGTAGGCTGCTCTATGCAATCCCCATATGAGAGCGGTGATTTGCATATCTCATAATGATTAAATAAACCAACTCCAAGAGTTCTCAGTACTGGGGAAAAGGAGAAACATCCTTAACCCCACTTTCCACTGATCTTGTACAAAACTGTTGCTAATACAACAATGAAAATGGAAACAGCAAAACAAGTTGACATTTCATATTATAATACACACACACCCACACA